>NC_092790.1:30457708-30776584 GCF_047496795.1 Chiloscyllium punctatum | reverse complement strand
CAGCAAGACAGAAATCCCAGGGAGAGATATTGGACAGAGAGTGGAGTTGCAACAGCAGAGAGATAGATCTGAGAGAGTTGGATGATGGTGGAAGGGGGGAGGTGGGGGTGGAGTTGCTCTGATGCAGCGAGAATGATGTCCAGGCAAGAATAGCAAGATCCCACAGAACTGAGAGATAGATGCAAGTAGAGATGAGCAAGGTGTTGATTTTGTGAAAGATTGAATGATTGAGCATTCCTGAAAAAAACCTGATGAGATGACAAAGAGGGAAAGGGAATGCACCGGGAAATGTAAACAGGGCAGAGATGTGAAGGATGTTGAGAGATAGGGATTGAAGGAAAGACGTGGGAGAGAGAACTGGGAACACAGAAATAGACAGGAGAGCTGCAGTGAGAGAGGGAAGCAGTGAACTCTGTGGGATCAGACCCCTCTCTAGCATTTTGCTCCTTTGTCTCTCCCCAGTGCAGAGCTCACCCCTTGTGGCAAAATTCCCACAGAGAGCCTGAATCCCACAATTCTTGTCTGTGTGTGTGTGTGCGTGTGCGTGTGTGTGTGTGTTCGCTCTCTCTGATTCCAGCTACTGTCTGATGATTCCTCATGGCAGAATAATTTGATTCTCTGTCTTTGTATTGTCCTAGTTTCAGCTCCCAAATCAAATGTTGAATCATCCACGATCCTATTGAATAGCAGAGCAGACTCGAGGGGCTGAATGGTCTCCTCCTGTTCCTATTTCAAATGGGGGTTTGATGTTCTTAATGTTATCTCCCAGCTCTTGGCCCACACACTGGAGGTTATGACTCCACAAGGCCCTGATCTGTAGACTGCTGCACTCTTCCGTGAGTCTTGGAGGGAACCAGCCTGATTTGGATTGGAGTTGCAGCCTCTCAGTGAGAAGTGAAATCTCCTCGAGGTACCCCTCAGTCTCTCACTGTAAGGTGGAGCAGGCCAGTCTCGGGGAAGCAAACAACAGGCCAGGTCTGCCCTGTCCTCCAGCTCCATTTCAGAAGGCCACATGGGAGGGACTTGGTTCCTTCATCAGCTTCCCGTGTTCTCCCTTCTGGTTTAGGGTGGGGGCCGAATGGCCTTGCTCCTGGCTCTTATTGAGGTGCAGGCTGGCTATGATTGGGTTATACACGGCATGCCCCTGGAGTGAGGTTGGTTAGCTCAGTTGGCTGGTCAGTTAGCTTACCACACTAGCTAAAGTTACTCTGAAGGACTCTCCTTCCCAACCTCTCCCCTCAGTTGGGCCATAGTGACCCTCTGATTAAATCCCCACCAGACCCCGCTCTGTAATGAGGAGCTGTCCCATGCTCTGGTAAGACTACGGTGACATTACATTGGTTTGTACCTGGAGCACTGTGTGCAGGACTAGTCACTGCATTGCCAGAGGGATGTTAGTGTGTGGGGAGGTTTACTGGATGAATCCCCACTGGAATGAACAGCACTCTCCCCCAGTAAAGCCACCCTGACAGATTTTGTGTCATTGGAGACACAAGGACCAATTCAGCTGGATTTTATATTCATGAGCACCTGATAAGATTGGCTAGGTTACACACACACACACACACACACACATACACACACAAACACACACTCTCACTTTCAAATACACACTCTCACTCCCTCAAACACACACACATTCCTCCCATTCACACGCACACAAATACACACACAGACAGACACTCGCTCTCTGTCTCTCTCTCTCTCTCACACACACACACAGATACACACTCACACAACCACGATTACTGTACAAACGTGGAGGAAGGTTCGATGGAGAGATTACTTCTCGTAGGACTGAACCCTGATCTCACATGATGACTGCTCTAGGGAGACTGACAGCAACTGCAAGTGACTTGTTGGATCTTCCTGTGCACTGCATCTTGCATCGACAGCGTTGGTCTGTTTGGGTGCCTGCTTTTCTGAAGCGTCTCCAAGCAACAAGTGACCATACATTGACAACAGTTTTTCTCCAATCCATGTTTAAGACACATGGTGATGTTATTTTTCACTGATTGTTTAAAAAGATCTGAATCTTCTAAAATGGACGTGGCCTCCATCCCAAACCATTTCCACAAGCCACGCTGACCATCCCTAATCAATCTTTCCTTTTCCAAATGCATGTAAATTGTCTCTCAGAATGCCCTCCAACAGCTTACCCACCACTGACCTCAGGCTAACAGCTCCATAGTTCAATGGCTGTTCCTTGCAGCCTTACTTCAATAATGGCCCATCATTAATCACCCTCCAGTCTTCAGGCACCTCACCCGTTGTCACTGATCGGTCCACCTGACAAGGCCATCTCCATCCTTCTGTCATCTAAGACTCATCCTCAGTATTTATCACCCAACCAATCTTCATATCATTCATGAACCCAATGATTAACCATCCACCATTCAAATCTAAATCTTTTCCATCAACGACATCAGCAAGACCCCAACAGTGAGATATGAACAGACAGAGATTTCTAACTGGGCCATCACTGTCTGCTTCCTGCCACTCAGCATTCTGCACCAAATTCCTTGGATCTTGAGTGTTTATGTTCACTATCAGTTTCCAATATGGATCCTGATAAAAGCCTGACTGACCTCCAAGCAGATGACAGGAAAGTATTGCCCTTGTTTACACACCTGGTCACCTCCTTAAAAAGTGCAATCCCATTGGTTAGACCTGACCCCTCCTTAACACAACCATTCTGACTGGTCTTCATGAACTCCAGTCTCTTTAAATGCTGATTAATTCTATCTCCCAAAATTGCTTCCAACAGACGCCCCACCCACGATATTAGCCTGACTGGCCTGTAGCTGCCTGGTATATCCCATGCTCCTTCTTGAATAACAGTACCACATGGTCAGTCCGACGACACCTCTCCTGTGGCCAGAGGGGATTTGAAAATGTTTGCAAGTGTACCTGTTCCTTCCTCCATCACCTCATTCGGTAAACTGAGATACATTTCCACCGTCTTTGGAGATTTATTGGGTTTTAAGAAGGCCACACCACTCAGAACCATCTCTCTCTCTATACATGCTCATTCATTTAATTGTATCACAGAGCATCTTCACAATTTCATATCAACCCTGTCCCAATGAGCATTGACAAAATGAATCCATTCACTGTAGCCTCTGGGTCCATGCACAAATTCTCACTGTGTTCCACAACCTACTCTTTCTGTCATTATCAAATCACCCTTAGGTAAGGTACTTTCAGATTTTTATTTCCTCTCTTAGCACTCCTGTCTCCCAGGCAATTCGCCTGCGATACGACTTGGAGGAGTGTGGGATGTCATTCTGGATGTGGATTAGCATTGGGAAGCTCAGAAATAAGGAATACCCGACTGTGCTGAGTGTGGAGCAGTGGGATTCATTTGGGATGGGCACATGGAAGCTGAGGAATAAACCTCATCCCTGCAGCATGAAAATATCCCTTTGAGCTGGCAGGTCAGTCACACCAAACGAAAACTTGATCCCTGGGAAAAGAGGGTGGTAACCAAATGAAGGCGGTCTGTTTGTACACAGTCTCTGGAATCTGGACGTGGGAATCATTGCTGAGCAGGGTATGCAGGAAGCAGAGGCAGAAATGTACTGAACAATTTCAGATATTCCTCTTTGGCCACAAGATATGGGAGCAGAAATTAGGCCATTCAGCCCATCTGATAGTGTGGCACTCACTCAGTCCTGACTCTGTTACAATGCAAGTATCCCCCAGACTGATGCGCTGACACTTCAGCACTCCCTCAGTCATGATCCTCTGACAGTGCGGCACTCCCTCAGTACTGACCCTCTGACAGTGCAGCACTCCCTCAGTGCTGACCCTCTGACAGTGCAGTACTCCCTCAGTGCTGACCCTCTGACAGTGCAGCACTTCCTCAGTACTGACCCTCTGACAGTGCAGTACTCCCTCAGTGCTGACCCTCTGACAGTGCAGCACTCCCTCATGACTGACTCTCTGACAGTGCAGCACTCCCTCAGTACTGACCCTCTGACAGTGAGCACTCCCTCAGTACTGACCCTTTGAGAGTGCAGCATTCCCTCAGTACTGACCCTCTGACAGTGCAGCACTCCCTCAGTACTGACCCTCTGACAGTGCAGCACTCCCTCAGTACTGACCCTCTCACACTGCGGCGCTCCATCATTACTGACCCTTTGACAGTGCAACTCTCCCTCAGTACTGACACTCTGACACTGCAGCACTCCCTCAGTACTGACCCTCTCACACTGCGGCGCTCCAGCAGTACTGACCCTTTGACAGTGCAACTCTCCCTCAGTACTGACACTCTGACACTGCAGCACTCACTCAGAAATGACCCTCTGACAGTGAAGCACTCCCTCAGTACTGACCCTCTGACAGTGCAGCACTCCCTCAGTACTGACCCTCTGACAGTGCAGCACTCCCTCACTACTGACCCTCTGACAGTGCAGCTCTCCCTCAGTACTGACCCTCTGACAGTGCATCACTCCCACAGTACTAACCCTCTGACAGTGCAGCACTCCCCCCGTACTGACCCTCCGACAGTGCAGCTCTCCCTCAGTACTGACCCTCTGACAGTGCATCACTCCCTCAGTACAGACCCTCCGACAGTGCAGCTCTCCCTCAGTACTGACCATCTTACAGTGCATCACTCCCAAAGTACTAACCATCTGACAGTACAGCACTCCCTAGGTACTGACCCTCTGGCAGTGCAGCACTCCATCAGGGCTTCATGGTCATTTCAGACATGATAGAGATTGAACCAACAATGTTAGCATCACGAACCTGTTAGCTTAGGTTAATGACCCCCCTTTGTAGCAGAGGGATTCAATCCCTCTGACAGTGCAGCACTCCCTCCACACTAACCCTCTAACAATGCTGCACTCCCTCCACACTGACCCTCTGACAATGCTGCACTCCCTCCACACTGACCCTCTGACAATGCTGCACTCCCTCCACACTGACTCTCTGACAATGCTGCACTCCCTCCACACCGACCCTCTGATAATGCTGCACTCCCTCCGTACTGATCCTCTGACAATGCTGCACTCCCGCCACACTGACCCTCTGACAATGCCGCACTCCCTCCGTACTGATCCTCTGACAATGCTGCACTCCCTCCACACTGACCCTCTGATAATGCTGCACTCCCTCCACACTGACCCTCTGACAATGCTGCACTCCCTCCACACTGACCCTCTGACAATGCTGCACTCCCTCCACACTGATGCTCTGACAATTCTGCACTCCCTCCATACTGACTGTCCGACAATGCTGCACTCCCCCCACACTGATCCTCTGACAATGCTGCACTCCATCCACACTGACCCTCTGACAATGCAGCACTCCCTCCACACTGATCCTCTGATAATGCTGCACTCCCTCCACACTGATCCTCTGATAATTCTGCACTCCCTCCACACTGACCCTCTGACAATGCTGCACTCCCTCCACACTGATCCTTTGACAATGCTGCACTCCCTCCACACTGACCCTCTGACAATGCTGCACTCCCTCCACACTGACCCTCTGACAGTGCAGCACTCCCTCCACACTGATCCTTTGACAATGCTGCACTCCCTCCACACTGACCCTCTGACAATGCTGCACTCCCTCCACATTGATCCTCTGATAATGCTGCACTCCCTCCACACTGATCCCCTGACAATGCTGCACTCCCTCCACACTGACCCTCTGACAGTGCAGCGCTCCCTCAGTACTGACCCTCTGACAGTGTAGCACTCCCTCAGTACTGACCCTCTGACAGTGCAGCACTCCCTCAGTACTGACTCTCTGACAGTGTAGCACTCCCTCAGGAAGGACCCTCTGACAGTGCAGCACTCCCTCAGTACTGACCCTCTGGCAGTGCAGCACTGCCTCAGTACTGACCCTCTGACAGTGTAGCACTCCCTCAGTACTGACCCTCTGGCAGTGCAGCACTCCCTCAGTACTGATCCTCTGATAGTGATGCACTCCCTCAGTACTGACTCTCTGACAGTGTGGAAGTGGCCCTATACTGACCCTCCGACAGTGTGGCCCAATCTCAGGCCAAAACCTCTGACAATACCGCACTCCATCATAACTGACTCTCTTACAGTACAGCACTGTATCAGAACTGACACTCTGACAGTACAGCACTCCCTCAGTACTGACTCATTGACAGTGTAGCACTCCCTCAGCACTGACCCATTGACAGTGTAGCACTCCCTCAGTACTGACCCATTGACAGTGTAGTACTCCCTCAGTACTGACCCATTGACAGTGTAGTACTCCCTCAGTACTGACCCATTGACAGTAGCACTCCCTCAGTACAAACCCTCTGGTTCGGTCCTGTACCTCTGACAGTCCAGCAGTGCCTCAGTACTGACCAGCTGACAGTGTAGCACTCTCTCTGTACTGACCATCTGACAGTGTGGCGCTCTCTCTGTACTGACCCTCTGACAGTGTTTCACTCCCTCTGTGCTGACCCTCTGACAGTATGGCGCTCCCTCTGTGCTGACCCTCTGACAGTGTGGCACTCCCTCTGTGCTGACCCTCTGACAGTATGGCACTCCCTCTGTTCTGACCCTCTGACAGTATGGTGCTCCCTCAGTACTGACCCTCTGTCATTTTCAACCCACCCTGAGCTTCTTCATTACGCTGATTTGAACAGAGGTAAAGAAACAGAGTTAGTGACCATCCACCGTCACCCTGTTATAAAACTTATTTTCAAATGTGGCTTGTATGTGATTCCCACACCCTCTAATAGTTGCCTGGAAGGTGGGGGTGAGCTGTACTCTCCTGCTGCAGTCCTTGGATGACCCACAGTGATGTTAGGGAGGGAGCTCCAGGAGTTTGACCTGAACCATGTAAAGAGCTCTCTTACTGGAGTGCCCTTTTTAAAGTTGGGAAGTTATTATAGACCAGGAGGACCCGAGAGCTGCTGTCTTGTCAGAGAGAGAGGCCTGGTGGGTTACACACCTCAGGTGAGGGGCGAGGTTGAGAAGCTGGGGCCTTGATGGTGGATGGTCACTAACTCTGTTTCTTTACCTCTGTTCAAATCAGCGTAATGAAGAAGCAAAGGGTCAGTTGAAAATGACAATGATATCCTTTCGTAGGTTGGTGTTTATTAGAGTTTGTATCGACAGTATGAATGTTTGAGCACTTTTTCAAGGGCATGCAGGTAGCTGCCAGAGGAAGTGATGGGGGCTGGTATAATTGCGACATTTAAAAGGTATCAGGATGAGTATGTGAATAGGAAGGGTTTAGAGGGATATCAGCCAAGTGCTAGCAAATGGAATGAAATGAGATGAGAATATCTCGTTGGTTTGGACAAGTTGGACAGGAGCGTCCATTTCCAAGCTGTGCATCTCTGTGACCCTGTGCTTCTGAATAGTCTATTGCAGAGAGTTTCATCTCAGTGACTCTGTGCCTCTGAATAGTCTATTGCCGAGAGTTTCAGACAGGGTTTGGTTTGTGTGTCTCTCTCATGCTTCCTCAGAATCTGCAAACCCTATGTCTCCAAATTTCCACAAGACTCTGTGAAATAGAAAAAAAGTGGGTCAGTGCTGAGGGAGTGCTGCACTGTCGGAAGGTCAACACTGAGGGAGTGCTGCACTGTCGGAAGGTCAGTACTGAGGGAGTGCTGCACTGTCAGAGGGTCAGTACTGAGGGAGTGCTGCACTGTCAGAGGGTCAGTACTGAGGGAGTGCTGCACTGTCGGAAGGTCAACACTGAGGGAGTGCTGCACTGTCAGAGGGATTGAATCCCTCTGCTACAAAGGGGGGGTCATTAACCTGAGCTAACAGGTTCGTGATGCCAACATTGTTGGTTCAATCTCTATCATGTCTGAAATGACCATGAAGCCCTGATGGAGTGCTGCACTGCCAGAGGGTCAGTACCTAGGGAGTGCTGTACTGTCAGAGCGTCAGTACTGAGGGAGAGCTGTACTGTCAGAGCGTCAGTACTGAGGGAGAGCTGCACTGTCAGAGGGTCAATACTGAGGGAGTGATGCACTGTCAGAGGGTCAATACTGAGGGAGTGATGCACTGTCAGAGGGTCAGTACTGAGGGAGTGCTGCACTGTCAGAGGGTCAGTACTGATGGAGTGCTGCACTGTCAGAGGGTCAGTACTGAGGGAGTGCTGCACTGTCAGAGGGTCAGTACTGAGGGAGTGCCACACTGTGAGAGGGTCAGTACTGAGGGAGTGCTGCACTGTCAGAGGGTCAGTACTGAGGGAGTGCTGTACTGTCAGAGGGTTAGTACTGAAGGAGTGATGCACTGCCAGAGGGTCAGTACTGAGGGAGTGTTGCACTGTAAGATGGTCGGTACTGAGGGAGTGCTGCACTCTCAGAGGGTCAGTACTGATGGAGTGCTGCACTGTCAGAGGGTCAGTACTGATGGAGTGCTGCACTGTCAGAGGGTCAGTACTGAGGGAGTGCTGCACTCTCAGAGGGTCAGTACTGATGGAGTGCCACACTGTGAGAGGGTCAGTACTGAGGGAGTGCTGCACTGTCAGAGGGTCAGTACTGAGGGAGTGTTGCACTGTCGGAGTGTCAGTACTGATGGAGCGCCGCACTGTGAGAGGGTCAGTACCGATGGAGCGCCGCACTGTGACAGGGTCAGTACTGAGGGAGTGCTGCACTGTCAGAGGGTCAGTACTGAGGGTGTACCACACTGTCACATGGTCGGTATGGGGGCAGAGCCACACAGTCAGATGGTCTGTACTGAGGAAGTTCTGCACTGTGTGAGCGTCAGGACTGAGGGAGTGCTGCACTGTCAGAGGGTCAGTACTGAGGGAGTGCTGCACTGTCAGAGGGTCAGTACAGATGGAGCGGTGCATTCTCACAGGGTTAGTACTGAGGGAGCACTACACTGTAAGAATGTCAGAACTAAAGGAGCGCTGCACTGACAAAGAGCTGCACTGTCAGAGGGTCAGTACTGAGGGTGAACCACATTGTCACATGGTCGGTATGGGGGCAGAGCCACACAGTCAGATGGTCTGTACTCAGGGAATGCCTCATTGTCTGAGGGTCAGTACTGAGGGAGTGCTGCACTGTCAGAGGGTTAGTACTAAGGGAGTGCCTCATTGTCTGAGGGTCAGTACTGAGAGAGTGCTGCACTGTCAGAGGGTCAGTACTGAGGGAGTGCTGCACAGTCAGATGGTCAGTACCGAGAGAGTGCTGCACTGTTAGAGAGTCAGTACTGAGAGAGTGCTGCACTGTCAGAGGGTCAGTACCGAGAGAGTGCTGCACTGGCAGAGGGTCAGTACCGAGAGAGTGCTGCACTGTCAGAGGGTCAGTACTGAGGGAGTGCTGCACTGTCAGAGGGTCAGTACTGAGGGAGTGCTGCACTGTCAGAGATTCAGTACTGAAGGAGTGCTGCACTGTCAGAGGGTCAGTACTGAGGGAGTGAAACACTGTCAGAGGGTCAGTACTGAGGGAGTGAAACACTGTCAGAGGGTCAGTACTGAGGGAGTGAAACACTGTCAGAGGTGCAGGACTGAGGGAGTGTCTCATTGTCTGAGGGTCAGTACTGAGGGAGTGCTGCACTGTCAGAGGGTTAGTACTAAGGGAGTGCCTCATTGTCTGAGGGTCAGTACTGAGAGAGTGCTGCACTGTCAGAGGGTCAGTACTGAGGGAGTGCTGCACCATCAGAGGGTCAGTACTGAGTGAGCACCACACTCTGAGGGGATTAGTACTGAGGCATACCGCGATGTGAGGGGGTCAGTACTGAGGGAGCACCACACTCTGAGGGGATTAGTACTGAGGGACCACCGCGCTGTGAGGGGGTCAGTACTGAGGGACCACCGCGATGTGAGGGGGTCAGTACTGAGGGAGCACCACACTCTGAGGGGATTAGTACTGAGGGATCACCGCGATGTAAGGGGGTCAGTACTGAGGGACCACCGCGATGTGAAGGGTTAAGTACTGAGGGAGCACCACACTCTGAGGGGATTAGTACTGAGGGATCACCGCGATGTGAGGGGGTCAGTACTGAGGGATCACCGCGCTGTGAGGGGGTCAGTACTGAGGGATCACCGCAATGTGAGGGGGTCAGTACTGAGGGACCACCGCGATGTGAGGGGGTCAGTACTGAGGGATCACCGCGATGTGAGGGGGTCAGTACTGAGGGATCACCGCACTGTGAGGGGGTCAGTACTGAGGGAGCACCACACTCTGAGGGGATTCGTACTGAGGGATCACCGCGATGTGAGGGGGTCAGTACTGAGGGATCACCGCACTCTGAGGGGATTAGTACTGAGGCATCACTGCGATGTGAGGGGGTCAGTACTGAGGGAGCACCACACTCTGAGGGGATTCGTACTGAGGGATCACCGCGATGTAAGGGGGTCAGTACTGAGGGATGACCGCACTGTGAGGGGGTCAGTACTGAGCGATCAACGCGATGTGAGGGGGTCAGTACTGAGGCATCACCGCGCTGTGAGGGGGTCAGTACTGAGGGATCACCGCGATGTGAGGGGGTCAGTACTGAGGGATCACCGCGATGTGAGGGGGTCAGTACTGAGGGATCACCGTGCTGTGAGGGGGTCAGTACTGAGGGATCACCGTGATGTGAGGGGGTCAGTACTGAGGGATCACCGCAATGTGAGGGGGTCAGTACTGAGGGAGCACCACACTCTGAGGGGATTAGTACTGAGGGACCACCGCGATGTGAGGGGGTCAGTACTGAGGGATCACCACACTCTGAGAGGATTAGTACTGAGGGATCACCAAGATGTGAGGGGGTCAGTACTGAGGGAGCACCGCGCTGTGAGGGGGTCAGTACTGAGGGATCACCACGCTGTGAGGGGGTCAGTACTGAGGGACCACCGCGATGTGAGGGGGTCAGTACTGAGCGATCACCGCGCTGTGAGGGGGTCAGTACTGACGGACCATCGCGATGTGAGGGGGTCAGTACTGAGGGAGCACCACACTCTGAGGGGATTAGTACTGAGGGACCACCGCGATGTGAGGGGGTCAGTACTGAGGGATCACCAAGATGTGAGGGGGTCAGTACTGAGGGATCACCGCGCTGTGAGGGGGTCAGTACTGAGGGACCACCGCGATGTGAGGGGGTCAGTACTGAGGGAGCACCACACTCTGAGGGGATTAGTACTGAGGGACCACCGCGATGTGAGGGGGTCAGTACTGAGGGAGCACCACACTCTGAGGGGATTAGTACTGAGGGATCACCGCAATGTGAGGGGGTCAGTACTGAGGGATCACCGCACTGTGAGGGGGTCAGTACTGAGGGATCACCAAATGTGAGGGGGTCAGTACTGAGGGATCACCGCGCTGTGAGGGGGTCAGTACTGAGGTACCACCGCGATGTGAGGGGGTCAGTACTGAGGGAGCACCACACTCTGAGGGGATTAGTACTGAGGGATCACCGCGCTGTGAGGGGGTCAGTACTGAGGGACCACCGCGCTGTGAGGGGGTCAGTACTGAGGGATCACCGCGCTGTGAGGGGCTCAGTACTGAGAGACCACCGCGATGTGAGGGGGTCAGTACTGAGGGAGCACCACACTCTGAGGGGATTAGTACTGAGGGACCACCGCGATGTGAGGGGGTCAGTACTGAGGGAGCACCACACTCTGAGAGGATTAGTACTGAGGGATCACCAAGATGTGAGGGGGTCAGTACTGAGGGACCACCGCGATGTGAGGGGGTCAGTACTGAGGGATCACCGCGCTGTGAGGGGGTCAGGACTGAGGGATCACCGCGCTGTGAGGGGGTCAGTACTGAGGGACCACCGCGATGTGAGGGGGTCAGTATTGAGGGATCACCGCGATGTGAGGGGGTCAGTACTGAGGGATCACCAAGATGTGAGGGGGTCAGTACTGAGGGATCACCGCGCTGTGAGGGGGTCAGTACTGAGGGACCACCGCGATGTGAGGGGGTCAGTACTGAGGGACCACCGCGATGTGAGGGGGTCAGTACTGAGGGAGCACCACACTCTGAGGGGATTTGTACTGAGGGACCACGTCGATGTGAGGGGGTCAGTACTGAGGGATCACCGCACTGTGAGGGGGTCAGTACTGAGGGACCACCGCGATGTGAGGGGGTCAGTACTGAGGGACCACCGCGATGTGAGGGGGTCAGTACTGAGGGATCACCAAGATGTGAGGGGGTCAGTACTGAGGGATCACCGCGCTGTGAGGGGGTCAGTACTGAGGGACCACCGCGATGTGAGGGGATCAGTACTGAGGGATCACCAAGATGTGAGGGGATTAGTACTGAGGGATCACCGCGATGTGAGGGGGTCAGTACTGAGGGACCACCGCACTGTGAGGGGGTCAGTACTGAGGGACCACCGCGCTGTGAGGGGGTCAGTACTGAGGGATCACCGCGATGTGAGGGGGTCAGTATTGAGGGATCACCGCGCTGTGAGGGGGTCAGTACTGAGGGACCACCGCGATGTGAGGGGGTCAGTACTGAGGGACCACCGCACTGTGAGGGGGTCAGTACTGAGGGACCACCGCGCTGTGAGGGGGTCAGTACTGAGGGATCACCGCGATGTGAGGGGGTCAGTATTGAGGGATCACCGCGCTGTGAGGGGGTCAGTACTGAGCGATCACCGCGCTGTGAGGGGGTCAGTACTGAGGGACCACCGCGATGTGAGGGGGTCAGTACTGAGGGAGCACCGCGCTGTGAGGGGGTCAGTACTGAGGGATCACCGCGCTGTGAGGGGGTCAGTACTGAGGGACCACCGCGATGTGAGGGGGTCAGTATTGAGGGATCACCGCGATGTGAGGGGGTCAGTACTGAGGGATCACCAAGATGTGAGGGGGTCAGTACTGAGGGATCACCGCGCTGTGAGCGGGTCAGTACTGAGGGACCACCGCGATGTGAGGGGGTCAGTACTGAGGGACCACCGCGATGTGAGGGGGTCAGTACTGAGGGAGCACCACACTCTGAGGGGATTTGTACTGAGGGACCACCTCGATGTGAGGGGGTCAGTACTGAGGGATCACCGCACTGTGAGGGGGTCAGTACTGAGGGACCACCGCGATGTGAGGGGGTCAGTACTGAGGGACCACCGCGATGTGAGGGGGTCAGTACTGAGGGATCACCAAGATGTGAGGGGGTCAGTACTGAGGGATCACCGCGCTGTGAGGGGGTCAGTACTGAGGGACCACCGCGATGTGAGGGGGTCAGTACTGAGGGATCACCAAGATGTGAGGCGATTAGTACTGAGGGATCACCGCGATGTGAGGGGGTCAGTACTGAGGGACCACCGCACTGTGAGGGGGTCATTACTGAGGGACCACCGCGCTGTGAGGGGGTCAGTACTGAGGGATCACCGCGATGTGAGGGGGTCAGTATTGAGGGATCACCGCGCTGTGAGGGGGTCAGTACTGAGGGACCACCGCGATGTGAGGGGGTCAGTACTGAGGGACCACCACACTGTGAGGGGGTCAGTACTGATGGACCACCGCGCTGTGAGGGGGTCAGTACTGAGGGATCACCGCGATGTGAGGGGGTCAGTATTGAGGGATCACCGCGCTGTGAGGGGGTCAGTACTGAGCGATCACCGCGCTGTGAGGGGGTCAGTACTGAGGGACCACCGCGATGTGAGGGGGTCAGTACTGAGGGAGCACCACACTCTGAGGGGATTTGTACTGAGGGACCACCGCGATGTGAGGGGGTCAGTACTGAGGGATCACCAAGATGTGAGGGGTTCAGTACTGAGGGATCACCGCGCTGTGAGGGGGTCAGTACTGAGGGACCACCGCGATGTGAGGGGGTCAGTACTGAGGGAGCACCACACTCTGAGGGGATTAGTACTGAGGGATCACCGTGATGTGAGGGGGTCAGTACTGAGGGAGCACCACACTCTGAGGGGATTAGTACTGAGGGATCACCGCGATGTGAGGGGGTCAGTACTGAGGGAGCACCACACTCTGAGGGGATTAGTACTGAGGGATCACTGCACTGTGAGGGGGTCAGTACTGAGGGACCACCGCGATGTGAGGGGGTCAGTACTGAGGGATCACCGCGATGTGAGGGGGTCAGTACTGAGGGATCACCGCGCTGTGAGGGGGTCAGTGCTGAGGGATCACCGCGCTGTGAGGGGGTCAGTACTGAGGGAGCACCACACTCTGAGGGGGTCAGTACTGAGGGATCACCGCAATGTGAGGGGGTCAGTACTGAGGGAGCACCACACTCTGAGTGGGTCAGTACTGAGGGATCACCACGCTGTGAGGGGGTCAGTACTGAGGGACCACCGCGATGTGAGGGGGTCAGTACTGAGGGACCACCGCACTCTGAGGGGGTCAGTACTGAGGGATCACCGCACTGTGAGGGGGTCAGTACTGAGGGATCACCGCGCTGTGAGGTGGTCAGTACTGAGGGATCACCGCGATGTGAGGGGGTCAGTACTGAGGGATCACCGCGATGTGAGGGGGTCAGTAATGAGGGAGCACCGCGCTGTGAGGGGGTTAGTACTGAGGGATCACCGCGATGTGAGGGGGTCAGTACTGAGCGATCACCGCACTGTGAGGGGGTCAGTACTGAGGCATCACTGCGATGTGAGGGGGTCAGTACTGAGGGATCACCGCGATGTGAGGGGGTCAGTACTGAGGGATCACCACACTCTGAGGGGGTCAGTACTGAGGGAGATCCACACTATGTGTCGGACAGTCAGTACTGAGTGATTGCTGCATTGCCAGAGGGTCAGTACTGAGAGAGTGATGCACACTCAAAGGGTCATTACTGAGGGAGCGCTACACGGTCAGTGTGTCAGTTCTGTGGGAGTGTTGTTACAGAGGGTCCGTACTGAGGGAGAGCTGCACTGCCAATCGGTCAGTACAGAGGCAGTGCTGCACTGCCAAAGGGTCAGTAATGAGGGAGTGCTGCACTGCCAAAGGGTCAGTACTGAGGCATTGCCGGACTATCAGAAGTGCAGGACTGAGGCAATGCCGCACTGTCAGAGTGTCAGTGCTGAGGGAGGTCTGCTCTGTCAGAGGGTCAGTACTAAGAAAATGCCACGTTATCGGAGGGAAAGTACCGAGGGATTGCTGCACTGTAAGAGCATCGGTATTGAGGGAGGGCTACATTGTCGGAGGGTCAGTACTGAGGGAATGCCACATTGTAGAAAAGTCAGCACAAAGAGAGTGCTGCAGTGTCAGAGTATCAGTACTGAGGGAATGCTGTTGTGTCAGAGCATCATTTCTGAGGGTGTGCTGCAGTGTCAAAGGAGCAGTGCGGAGGGAGAGCTGCACTGTCAGAGGGTCAGTACTGAGGGATTGCAGCACCGTCAGGGGCGCAGGGCCAAGGGGCAGTTGCAGTGTCAGAGGGTCAGTTCTGAGGGAGTACTGAATGATCAGAGAATGTGCCGCACTGTCTTAAAGTCAGTATGAAGTTGCCCCACACTGTGGGAGGGTCAGAATACATGCAATGCCTCACTGTCAGAGGGTCAGTAGAGAGGGAGTGCTGCACTGTCATAGGAACAGTATTGAGGGAGAGTTGCACTGCCAAAGGGTCAGTACTGAGGGAGTGCTGCACAGTCAGAGGGTCAGTACTGAGGGAGTGCTGCACTGTCAGAGGGTCAGTACTGAGGGAGTGCTGCACTGTTAGTGGGTCTGTACTGAGGGAGTGCTGCACTGTCAGAGGGTCAGTACTGAGGGAGTGCTGCACTGTCAGAGGGCCAGTACTGAGGGAGTGCTGCACTGTCAGAGGGTCAGTACTGAGGGAGTGCTGCACTGTCGGAGGGTCAGTACTGAGGGAGTGCTGCACTGTCAGAGGGTCAGTACTGATGGAGTGCTGCAATGTCAGAGGGTCAGTACTGAGGGAGTGCTGCACTGTTAGTGGGTCTGTACTGAGGGAGTGCTGCACTGTCAGAGGGTCAGTACTGAGGGAGTGCTGCACTGTCAGAGGGTCAGTACTGAGGGAGTGCTGCACTGTCAGAGGGTCAGTACTGAGGGAGTGCTGCACTGTCAGAGGGTCAGTACTGAGGGAGTGCTGCACTGTCGGAGGGTCAGTACTGGGGGAGCGCTGCACTGTCGGAGGGTCAGTACGGAGGGAGAGCTCCACTGTCAGAGGGTCAGTACTGAGGGAGAGCTGCACTGTCAGAGGGTCAGTACTGAGGGAGTGCTGCACTGTCAGAGGGTCAGTACTGAGGGAGAGCTGCACTGTCAGAGGGTCAGTTCTGAGGGAGGGCTGCACTGTCAGAGGGCCAGTACTGAGGGAGTGCTGCACTGTCAGAGGGTCAGTTCTGAGGGAGTGCTGCACTGTCAGAGGGTCAGTACTGAGGGAGAGCTGCACTGTCAGAGGGTCAGTTCTGAGGGAGGGCCGCACTGTCAGAGAGACAGCACTGCAGGTGTGCCATACTGTCGGAAGGTCAGTACTGAGGAAATGCTGCACTGTCAGAGGATACTACTGAGGGAGGGCTGCGCTATCTGGGGGTCAGTAATGGGGGATTGCCGCAATGTCAGAGGGTCAATCTGTGGGCAGTGCTGCACTGTGAGAAGGTCAGTACTGAGGCAGTGCTGCACTGACAGAGAGTCAGTACTGAGGGAGTGCTGCACTGTCAGAGGGTCATTACTGAGGGAGTGCCACACTGTCAGAGAGTCAGTACTGAGGGAGCGCTGCACTGTCAGAGGGTCATTACTGAGGGAGTGCCACACTGTCAGAGAATCAGTACTGAGGGAGCGCTGCACTGTCAGAGGATCATGACTGAGGGAGTGGTGCACTGTCAGCGCATCAGTCTGGGGGATACCTGTTTTGTAAGAGAGTCATTAGTTGGGTTCATGAGTAATATGAAGATTGGTTGAGTCATAAATACTGAGGAGGATAGCCTTCGATTACAGAAGGATGGAGATGGCCTTGTCAGATGGACCGATCAGTGGCAACGGGTGAGGTGCCTGAAGACTGGAGGGTGATTAATGATGGGCCATTATTGAAGTAAGGCTACAAGGGACAGCCATTGAACTATGGAGCTGTGAGCCTGATGGCAGTGGTGGGTAAGCTATTGGAGGGCACTCTGAGAGACAATTTACATGCATTTGGAAAAGCAAGGATTGCTTAGGGATGGTCAGCTTGGCTTTGTTTGTGGAAATGATGTGTCCAAGTTGAAAGAGCTTTTGAAGGGATGACCAAGGAGACAGATGAGAAGGTTTCACATGGGAGGTTGCTGAGTAAAAGGTTAGATGAGATGCCATCCAAGGAGAGAGGACAGCACGGTGCCTCAGTGGTTTGATTCGAACTCCCGGTGACTGTCTGTGTGGAGTTTACACATTCTCTGTATCTGTGCGGGTTCCCTCCAGGTGATCCAGTTTCCTCCCACCGCCCAAAGATGCCATGGGAAATGCAGCATTACAGGGATAGAGTAGAGGATGTGAGTCTGGGTTCCATGCTGTTCAGACAGTCAGTGTGGAGCCAATGGACCGAATGTCTTGCTTCTACACTGTAGGAATTCTAAAATTAATCCAGAGAGACAAGTAATGTTCTGGGGACCTGGGCTCCAATCTTGGACAGGGGTGGATGTGGGTCCTTCCAGTCTGAAGGGGTTTGAACACAATCTGAGGGGGGAGCTGGGCTACATCCTGAAATGTTGAGGATGTGAATGTTTTGTGGAGCTACTGTCTTAGGGGTTTTGGGGGTTAAACACAATAATGTGACGCTTTCTTCGGTATTGAGGGAGAACTTTCTGAGGTATTGAGGGAGAAATATCTGAGAAATTGAGGGAGCATTATTAGAGCTACTGAGCAAGAACTATCTGAGCTATTGAGGGAGCAATTTCTGAGGTATTTAGGGAGTACTATCTGAGGTATTGAGGGAGCACTATCTGAGGTATTGAGGGTGAAATATCTGAAATATTGAGGGAGCACTTTCTGAGATAATGAGTGAGCACTATCTGAGGTACTGAGCGAGAACTATCTGAATACTGAGGGAGCACTTTCTGAGGGATCGAAGGAGAATGATCTGAGGTATTGAGAAAGCACTTTCTGAGGTATTGAGGGAGACCTATCTGAGGTACTGAGGGAGAACTATGTGACGTACTGAGGGAACACTTTCTGAGGTATTGAGGGAGCACCATCTGAGGTACTGAGGGAGAACTATCTGAGGTATTGAGGGAGCACTTTCTGAGGTATTGAGGGAGCACTATCTGAGGTACTGAGGGAGACATATCTGAGGTATTGAGGGAGCACTTCCTGAGGTATTGAGGGAGAACTATCTGAGGTACTGAGGGAGCAATTTCTCAGGTATTGAGGGAGCATTATCTTAGATATTGAGGGAGAGCTATCTGAGGTACTGAGGGAGCACTGTCTGAGGTATTGAGGGAGCACTATCTGAGGTACTGAGGGAGCACTATCTGACGTATTGAGGGAGAACTATCTGGGGTATTCAGGGAGCACTATCTGAGGTACTGACGGAGCACTATCTGGTGGTAAAAACAATGACTGCAGATGCTGAAAATAAAATACTGGATTAGTGGTGCTGGAAGAGCACAGCAGTTCAGGCAGCATCCAACGAGCAGCGAAATCAACGTTTCGGGGAAGGGCTTTTGCCCGAAACGTTGATTTCGCTGCTCGTTGGATGCTGCCTGAACTGCTGTGCTCTTCCAGCACCACTAATCCACTATCTGGTGGTACAGAGTGCAGAGGATAGAAAAGAACAGATGTAATTCCCTGATCATTTCCTCTGGGTCCCCGAGGCACTCTGGTGTCGTAATTTGAAATGGAAGCCACTCCCCATTTCAAAAGATTCAGATCATTTTAAACAATCAGTGAAAAATAACAGCAGCATGTGTCTGAAACATGGTTTGGGTGAAAACTTTCATCAATCTATTGTTACTTGTTGCTTGGAGACGTTTTAGAAAAGCCGGCACCCAAACAGAATAATGCTGTAGATGCAAGAGGTGGTGCACAGGAAGATCCAACAAGTCCATCTGTTGTCTGTCTCCCTGGAGCAGTCATCAAGTGAGATCAGGGTTCAGTCCTCGGAGAAATCATTTCTCCAGCAATACCTCAACCATGCCTTTACAGCTGTGTGTATGTGTGTGTGTGTGTGTGTGTGAGAAAGAGAGAGAGATAGAGACTGCCCGTGTTTGTGTGCGTGAAAGAGTGGATGCATGTGTATCTCTGTGTGTCTGTATATGTGTGCGTGAGAGAGAAAGTGCATGTTCATGTGAGAGTGTGTGGCTGCGTGTGTGTGTGTGTATGTGTGAGAGAGTTGTGCCTGTGGGTATGTGTGTGTGAGAGTGTTTCTGTTTGAGGGAGCGTGTGTCTGTGTGTATGAGAGAGCCTGTGTGTGGCGGGGTCCTTTGTGTATGTGTGTGTGAGAGTGTGTCTGTGTGTATATGAGGGAGTGTGTCTGTGTGTGTTTGAGGGAGTGTGTGTGTGTGTGTCTGTGTGTGTGTGTCTGTGTGTATTTGAGGGAGTGTGTGTGTGAGTGTGTGTGTGTGTTACTGTGTGTGTCTGTGTGTGTGTGTTTGAGGGTGTGTGTGTGTGTTTGAGGGAGTATGTGTGTGAGTGTGTGTGTGTCTGTGTGTGTGTGAGTGTGTGTGCGTGTGTGTGTGTCTGTGTCTGTGTGTGTGTGTTTGAGGGTGTGTGTGTGTGTCTGTGTGTGTGTGTTTGAGGGTGTGTGTGTGTTTGGGGGAGTGTGTGTGTGAGTGTGTGTGTGTCTGTGTGTGTGTCTGTGTGTGTGTGTTTGAGGGTGTGTGTGTGTGTGTGTGTGTGTGTTTGAGGGTGTGTTTTTGAGGGTGTGTGTGTGTGTTTGAGGGTGTGTGTGTGTTTGTGTGTGTGTTTGAGGGTGTGTGTGTGTGTGCGTGTGTGTGTGTGTCTATGTATGTGTGTGTGTCTGTGTCTGTGTGTGTGTGTGTGTGTGTGTGTGTGCGCGTGTGTGTGTAAACGAGCCAATCTCATGAATATAAAATCCAGCTGCTGTTTCAGGTGAACTGGTCCTCGTGTCTCCAAAGACACAAAGGCTGCAAGAGTGAATTAACTGGGGGAAAGAGAGTGCTGTTCATTCCAGTGGGGATTCATCCAGTAAACCTTCCCCACACACTAACATCCCTCTGGCAATGCAGTGACTAGTCCTGAACACAGTGCTCCAGGTACAAACCAATGTAATGTCACCATAGTCTTACCAGAGCATGGGACAGCTCCTCATTAGAGAGTGGGGTCTGGTGGGGATTTAATCAGAGGGTGACTATGGCCCAGCTGAGGGGAGAGGTTGGGAAGGAGAGTCCTTCAGAGTAACCCCAGCTGGTGTGGGAATTGAACACACGCTATTGGTTTTACTCTGCATTATAAACCCACTGTCCAGCTAACTGAGCTAACCAACCTCACTCCAGGGGCATGCCGTGTATAACCCAATCATAGCCAGCCTGCACCTCAATAAGAGCCAGGAGCAAGGCCATTCGGCCCCCACTCTAACCCAGAAGGGAGAGTACCGGAAGCTGATGAAGGAACCAAGCCCCTCCCATGTGGCCTTCTGAAATGGAGCTGGAGGACAGGGCAGACCTGGCCTGTTGTTTGCTTCCCCGAGACTGGCCTGCTCCACCTTACAGTGAGAGACTGAGGGGAACCTCGAGGAGTTTTCACTTCTCACTGAGAGGCTGCAATTCCAATCCAAATCAGGCTGGTTCCCTCCGAGACTCACGGAAGAGTGCAGCACTCTACAGATCAGGGCCTTGTGGAGTCATAACCTCCAGTGTGGGGGCCAAGAGCTGGGAGGTAGTGTTAAGGACATAAGACCATCCGAAATAGGAACAGGAGGAGACCATTCAGCCCCTCGAGCCTGCTCTACTATTCAATATGTGGGATATAGGTAAATTAATGTTACTTCTGCAATTCTGCAATTTCATTTTACAAAGTAAAATGGACTCACACCAGTGTGTAATTGTTTTAGCCAAGAGCTGAGTCAACAAGAATGGAAACGATGTGGAGGAAATATATAACTGTTTTTGTCTTAGCTAAAACTGTATGTCAGAAGGTAGACATTACGGGCAAATAGATAAGATGTTGTGAGGGGATGAAGTTAAGCTAGATACGCCTGTACAAACAGTAGGTATAAACATCTGCTTCCCACTTTTACAAAAACACAGGAACAAACCCCAATTAAAAGGGTCATAGGGATCAGAACGGCCTCGGGAAAGGCACAGATGAAGGGGGTAGATAATGATGAAGAAAGAATATGCCTAACAATGACCTACAGCAGGATGAGGTCAAACGGCCTTGTGAGACCAGGAATAAGCATTTTGTCACAGACAAGGCCGGATAAGGCAAGAGATAAACAGGGGTAATGGGGGCCGGTCTTAGGGAAGTGGAAGATGTAAACAGGGGAGGAGCAATTTAAAACAAAAGACGTCAAATCATATAAATATTATGTATGAATTGAACTTGGTGTGTGTATGTCCTCTACCTTATAGGCACTGGACATCTCACCCACTTGCAAGTGTAAAATAAATGACACTAATGATTCAGATCTTGTCTCGGACTGAAATTGTTGAAGTGAGTGGGCTTTGTTTCTCACAATTGGGGGCTCGTCCGGGATTTTCTTCCATCACCGGGGGGAGTGGCTGGCCTTGGACACTGGGAAGACGCGTCCTGTTCCCCATTGAGGAGCGGTCTCGTGTCCTGGTTTGGTCTGCTCCCTTGGGCGACTGGCACGAATCCCACAAGAGAGACATCTGAATCAGACAGGGATAGGCGTTCGATAGAAAATACGGCGACAAGGGGCCAGGCAACTCAGTGCACAGACCAAGGTAAGAAAAATGACTTTTAAGTATTGCCTTGGTGGCCGGGATTGGGTTTTAGTAGTTAATAAGGGACTAACGAAGGAACTCAATATGGGTTGTGCCATGGGTAAGGAAAAAGCATCCGGGAAAACAAAAGAAGGAAAAAGCAATGGAATTGGAGGCGGGGTCCCTTACAACATACCTCCAGAAAGTCCTTTGGGGAGGATGTTGTGGAATTGGCAAAATAATACTTGTACAAGGGAAAAAGATGATTAAATATTATTGCTTCATATGGACTAAGGAATCCATTCTTTGTCCCACCTCTTTTGGCCAAAATTCAGGTCGGATGATGACTGGGTTTGTAAATATCTGAATGTATTTGTCAATGAGTGAGAGAGAGAGAGAGAATGAAGAGAGCTGTACAGCTGGTGGAAAGTTTAACCCTTTGTGATTTGGTTTGAATGCACATTTGTTTGTTGGTGATTGAATGTTTGCGTTTTATTCCCTGGAGCTTGAGTTCCGGGACTGTTTTGAATCTGATTTTTATTATGGAAACTTTACATGATTTCTTTTAAGGTTAAGGATTCTATAGAGATTATGAAAAAAAAAGAATGATAACTCCTGTTCTTCTTACAGGTCATGACTGCCTTACTATCAGTTTCTAACTAATCTCTTTTATGTTTACATAAAAGCGATTTATGGAGGACAGTTGAAGTTTCAGTTCAACATTAGATTGTAGTAAAAACAAAATTCTATGGTTAATATCTGTGACCCTGGATTCGACCATTGTTCATGTATTAGAAGTTTTTTTTAAAACTTGAATAGACAAATAATTTTAAGGCAGCTCTGATTACTTCAAGACCTATAGTATTGTAATTGAGCAATGATTGGTCAGGACTACTTAAGAAAACTAATTTTGGATTTAAATTAAGGGACTAAAACTGGGTGATTACAGTGGATTTCAAAATTGAGAACTGTATGCATTTTACATTTTGAATATTAAATACTGAATAAATGATCGTAAATATATAAATATATTTACAAGTTTGGAACAGGCTTTAAAGTTAGTCAAGCATGAATTGATGAATTGGTGTTTGAAGTTATGGGGAGCTAGAAATATTGCAATATTTCTTTAAAAAAAGAAAAAGGGGAAGAACGTAATGACTTATCCCCTTCGGGAGGTACCAATAGGGGACAAAGAGATTGGGTTTGTAAGTGTCCCCCTCAGCAGTGGGGAGGTCAGAACATTTAAAAAAGAAATGAAGGTCCTGGTTGAGGATCTGGTAGGGTTGTCTGAACAAATTGATCAATTTTTGGGGCCCAGTCTGTATACCTGGGCTGAGTTAATGTCTATTTTGAATATACTATTTACTGGGCAAGAAAGGGGACTTATACGAGGAGCAGCCATTAAAATATGGGACAGGGAATATCCCATTGGAGATGGGGCTGCTGGACAGGGAGAGACGAAGTTTCCCCTCAGAGACCCCCAGTGGGAAGATCAAAATCCGGAGCATAGAGAAGAAATGAGGGAATTGAAAGACCTGATTCTAAAAGGAATAAGAGAGGCATTTCCGAAGTCACAGAATTTGACTAAAGCCTTTGAAGTTATATAGGAGAAAGATGAGACTCTTTCAGCTTTTTTGCAGAGATTAAGAGACTCAATGTGGAAATACTCCGGAATGAACCCTGAGAACCCAGTGGCACAGGGTCTTTTGAAAGTACATTTTGTGACAAAGGAATGGCCAGACATACAGAGAAAGATACAGAAGATAGAAGGGTAGAGTGAAAAACCATGAGATGAATTGTTAAGAGAGGCACAGAAAGTGTTTGTAAAGAGAGAGGATAAGAGACAAAAACAGAAGGTGAAAATGATGGTAGCTACGGTTGATGAGGTAGTTAAGAAAAGAATGGAACCAATATTGAACAACCGGAGCGGCGGGTGGCAGCATGTAGGACAGAGAGGAAGGGGGAAAGGGAGAGAGAGAGGGAGAGGACAAGGGGGAGTATTTGATAGAGGGTTCGAGCGACAGGGGCAGAGCTGGAGGTCTCCACAGGCAGGATGCTATTATTGCGGAAAGATAGGGCACTTTAAGTGGGAATGTCTGGCTCTGAAAAGGGAAGAGAGGGCAATTCCGCTTATGAATTTTGATGAAGAATAGGGGTGTCAGGGGTTCCTGCCCTCGGGGGCCCACCAGGAACCCTTGATAAACCTGAAGGTGGGACCCTATAGGGAAGAGGTAGTCTTCCTAGTAGATATGGGGGCAGCACGGTCATCACTGAATTTTAAACCAAAGAAAGTAGGAATGTCAACACGGTCAATTACTGTTTCAGGGGTTAAAGGGGAAGGATTTACTGTTCCAGTATTTGAACCTATGATGATAGAAGGTCCTAAGGATAGAGTCACAGGGGAACTGCTGTATATCCCTGATATAGGAAGTAACTTACTAGGGAGAGATTTAATTATCCTCTTAGAACTGGGGATTGGAATTCAGGAAAAAGAATTAGTTGTACAAAAGGCAATGTTGACAGAGGATGTGGAGAGAGAGATAGACCCTATTGTATGGGCTAGAGAAGGGAATTGTGGAAAACTACAGATCCCTCCCCTTGAAGTAAATTTAAAAAAAAGGAAAGGGGACGTTGTCTGTGAGCGACAATATCCCATTTCCATAGAAGGTAAACGAGGACTGCAGCCAGTAATTGAGGGATTGATTAGAGATGGACTGTTGCAGCCATGTATGTCTCCTTATAATACCCCAATCCTACCAGTGCGGAAATCCGATGGAACTTATCGATTGGTGCAGGATTTGAGAACATTAAATTGAATAGTACAGATCAGGCACCCAGTGGTGCCAAACCCCTATACCTTATTAAGTGAGATCCCTCATGACCACAAATGGTTTAGTGTGATAGATTTAAAGGATGCCTTTTGGGTTTGTCCCTTGGCAGAGGAAGGTAGGAATTTGTTTGCCTTTGAGTGGGAAGACCCTAAGACAAGACAGAAACAGCAATACTGATGTACTGTGCTTCCCCAGGGGTTTACGGTCTCCCCGAATTTATTTGGACAGATGTTAGAACAAACTTTGGAGAAATTTAGCAGCCCCAAGGGGACTACCCTGTTGCAGTATGTAGACGACCTCTTAGTTACAGGAAAAAGAAGAGAAAGAGTAGTAGAAGCCACTAACAAATTATTGAATTTCCTGGGTCAGCAGGGACTGAGGGTATCTAAAAACAAACCACAATATGTGGAGCAAGAAGTGAAATACTTGGGACATTTAGTTAGTGAGGGAAAGCGAAAGATAAGCCCGGAACGGATAGAGGGAATAGTGGGGATGCCGCTGCCCAGCACTAAACGGGAGTTAGGTACATTTTTGGGTCTAACGGGACATTGCAATTGTGGATTGATTCCTATGCTCAGAAGATTAAGAAATTATATTAGAGGGGGAACCAAAATGTCTAAGTTGGGATGATGAGGGAAAAAGAACGAGTTGAGGAACTCAAAAGAGATCTGATCCATGCCCCTGTGTTAGCCTTACCTTCTCGAGATAAACCTTTCCACCTCTTTGTTACTGTAGATAAGGGAGCAGCTTTGGGAGTATTAACCCAGAGGTGGGGAGGAATGAAACAGCCAGGAGCATATCTTTCGAAGCTACTGGATCCAGTATCCCGGGGGTGGCCTGAGTGTGTGCAGGCCGTGGCTGCCACTGCACTGTTGGTGGGGGAAAGCAGAAAGATTACATTTGGGGGAGCCCTAATAGTAGGCACCCCACACCAAGTGAGAACGATCCTAAACCAAAAAGCTGGGCGATGGTTGACAGACTCGCGGATTCTTAAATATGAGGCAATATTAATAGAAAAGGATGATCTAGTGTTGGTCACGGACAATTGTTTAAATCCAGCTGCCTTTCTTTGGAAAGGGGAAGGAGAATCTCCTCAGAATCCAGGGCATGACTGCCTTGACATTATAGAATACCAAACTAAGGTCCGCATGGACCTGAGAGATGTTCCACTTCATGCAGGAGCCCCACATTTTATAGACGGATCATCCCGGGTGACTGAAGGGAAAAGGCATAATGGGTATGCAGTCGTAGACGGGACGGAAGGTAGTGTGGTGGAGGCAGGAAGGTTGCCAAATGGGTGGTCAGCTCAGACATGCGAACTCTATGCATTGGAAAGAGCCCTGAGGGCATTAGAAAATAAAGAGGGAACAGTATACACTGACTCTAAATATGTATTTGGTGTTGGCACTTTCGGAAAGATATGGCAGGAAAGAGGACTGATCAATAGCCGGGGGAAGGAATTAGTACATGAGGAGTTGATTAAACGGGTCTTGGAGTCCCTATTACTCCCCCGAGAAATAGCGGGAGTGCATGTAAATGGTCATCAGAAAGGAAATGAACCTGACGTTAGGGGAAATAGATTCGCCGATGAAGTGGCTAAGGAAGCAGCCCTGAACCCACAAGAAGTGGTGATCCATTCCCTAATACCTACTGTCCCAGGTCCTCGGGAAGCTCCTATATTTACTGAAAGAGAAGAAAAAGAAATGAGAGATTTAGTAGCTGTAAAAACAGCAGAAGGGCATTGGAGGTTACCTGATGGAAGGGAAATGTTAAACAAAATGATGATGGGAGAGATTATGGCTGTCCTACATCGAGGCAGCCATTGGGGAGTACAGGCAATGTGTGATTTAGTTCTTAGGGAATATGGATGTAAAGGAATGTATACAATTGCTAAACAAATATGTGAGGGATGTATCATATGCAGAAAGGTAAATAAGAAAGTCTTGAGAAAACAGACCCCAGGAGGAAAAGACCCAGGACTGAGACCTTTCCAGAGTATACAAGTAGATTATACTGAACTACCCAGAGTAGGGAGACTAAAGTATATACTGGTTATAGTAGATCATCGATCTGGTTGGGTTGAAGCATACTCCCGAGCTACTGCCACTGCGAGTGGAGTGTCTAAAACAATATTAGAGAACATAATTCCCCGATATGGGCTAGTGAACCATATAGATTCTGACCAAGGAACTTATTTTACCTCTAAAATGTTACAGGGGGTAATGAAAGGGTTGGGAATTTCCTGGGAGTTCCATACTCCATGGCACCCGCCATCATCAGGAAGGGTTGAGAGAATGAACCAAACACTCAAACGACAGCTCGCTAAACTGATAATAGAAACCAGACTCCCTTGGACTAAATGTTTACCTATAGCTCTCTAGTGAGTACGAACAGCCCCAAGGAAAGATTTGGGACTATCCCCCTATGAAATCTTATTTGGATTACCTTATCTGGGAACGAATGGGGAATTGCCACTTCCCGAAACTAAAGACTTGTTCTTAAAGAAGTATATACTGGGCTTGTCCTCCTCTTTGTCTTTCCTCAGGAAACAGGGTTTATTGGCACAGACTCCACCCCTTGAATTCACCGTTCATCCCATCCGGCCGGGAGATTGGGTCTCAGTAAAATCATGGACGGAGACTAAATTACAGCCGGGCTGGGAAGGGCCGTACCAGGCTCTTTTGGCGACCAAAACGGCAATAAGGACAGCGGAGAAAGGCTGGACTCACTACACTCGGATCAAAGGGCCAGTGGAATCTCCAGTTGGGGAAGAAGTCTGGACTGCCGAATCAACGCAAGACCCGCTGAAACTCAGACTAAAGAGACTTTGAGTAACTGATTATACAGTGGCGACGCGAGCGCGGGATTATTTCTGTAAGATTGTATATTAAGTCTTTTGGTGCTTCAGCACGATTTTTAGAATGCTGGAGATGTTTAGAGTTATGATGCTAGCTCTCTTAGTATTGGGATTTTGTCAAATATCATTTTCATATGTATTATTAACAGTCCCTGAGTCTGATAATCCACAAGTAATAGACGCTGATGTATGCAGCTTAAATTGTGGGGATGTAGATAATCAGAGACAGTCCCACAGCTCTGAGATACATCTTAATCCTCTGGGGATGGCCTTGGGGATGGTACTGGGTATAATGGTCTCGTCACTGTACACTGGGCCCCCTTCCGACTAGCTCACGATTGTCCCGATAAAAAGTGTAACCCAATATACTTAATGACAAAGAAAACCACATGGCACGAATCAATTCTGGGGGTGGGGGGGTGGGGGGGCACCTATCAGGTCCAATGAAATTAAACATTTGGGATAGAGATGAAAACAAACGGGAATGATTTCTTGGGCTGTTGTTTTTGAATAGTGTGGGACAGGTGAAAATGGGCAGAACTACTGGATAATAAGATACAACCTTTCACCCTTCCCAATGACCCTAAAGTATTGAAAATTATAGAGGTAAAGGACTTAAAACAGACCATCGAACTAGAAACTGGGTTTGGGGATGTAAATGCCTGGGTTGAATGGGTAAAGTATCCTGTAAAAAGTCTGAACAAGACCAATTGTTATGCATGTGCCTCCCGTCGGACAGTGACCCAGGGGGTTCCCTTTCCACTCGGGTGGAAGGGAGACAGGAAGGGCATGGAATGTATGATAGCCCTGTACCAGGATGAGACTGCATGGAGTGATAGGAACTGTACCTCCCTATCTCTGATGTTCCCTCCCTTGGAGAAGAAAGACTCAAAACCCCCACCCCCCCACGTTTCCAGCCACAGTCGGAAATCACACGTGGTGTGTGCGTAGACGAGGTACAAATCGGTCTGGAGACTTTGGGGGAGCTGAAATTATGTACAGAGACTAAGAATGTCACCGAAACGGAGAAGGGAGGGAACTACTCAGCACTGAAGGTTCCCCGAGCGGCTCTGTGGTGGGACTGTGGAGGCAAAATATAGAGACCCACCCTCCCTCCAGATTGGAGAGGGATATGTGCAATTGTACAATTGGCAATTCCATTTACCCTGGCATTTGAGAAGGAAAAGATAGGAGGGAAAAAGGGAAGGGGTAAGAGATTACTGTTAGACACTTCTTTCGATGACAGGATTTATCACGATTCTGTAGGAGTCCCGGGGGGGGGGGGGGGTACCTGATGAGTTCAAGGCTCGTAACCAGATTGCAGCAGGCTTTGAGTCAGCTCTCTTCTGGTGGGTAACAATTAATAAAAATATAGATTGGATAAATTACATTTTATATAATCAACAGCGATTTATAAATTATACAAGAGATGCGGTTTAAGGGATATCAGACCAGCTTGATGTGACAAGTGGGATGGCATGGGAAAACAGAATGGCCCTTGAGATGATTCTAGCGGGAAAAGGGTGTGTGTGTGTGATGTTAGGAGGAAGCTGGTGCACCTTTATTCCTAATAACACTGCACCTGATGGTTCAATCACTCGGGCCTTAAGGGGATTGACTCCCTTAGCAGAGGAACTGGCTGAGAATTCAGGAGTAGACACATCTCTCACAGGATGGCTTGAATCCTGGTTTGGAAAATGGAAGGGGGTGGTGGTTTCTATCCTTACTTCCCTGACAGTAGTAGCCGGGGTGTTGGTGGCCACTGGCTGTTGTATCATACCCTGTATACGAGGGCTCACCCAAAGACTGATTGAAACAGCCTTGATGAAACAGATGCCCCTAAAAGGGAGTCAGGCAGAGGAACTTTATTGACGAAATAATGAGGGGATGAGTGAGACCAAGATGGATGAAATCTCCAGAATGATGCTTGTGAATTTTGGGGGTGATGCTTAAAAGAAAAATTGCAGAAGGTAACAAATGGTAATTAAAGAAAAAGGGGAAATTGTGGGATGTGGGAAAACTAGTGTTATTTCTGCAATTCCATTTACTTATACAAAGTAAATGAACTCACACCAGTGTGTAATTGTTTTAGCCAAGAGCTGAGTCAACAAGAATGGAAACTATGTGGAGTAAATACATAATTGTTCTTATATTAGCTAAAATTGTGTGCAAGAATGAAACGTGACTGCAAAACAATGGTAGATATTACAGGGGAATAGATAAGATGCTGTGAGGGGAGGAAGTTCAGCTAGATACGCCTGTACAAACAGGAGGTATAAACATCTGTTTCCCACTTTTACAGAGACACAGGAACAAACCCCAATTAAAAGGGTCATAAGGATCAGGGGAAGGTACAGATGGAGGGAGTAGATAATGGTGAAGAAAGAATATGCCGAACAATGACCTACAGCAGGATGAGGTCAAATGGCCTGAGGCCAGAAATAAGCATTTTATCACAGACAAGGCCGGATAAGGCAAGAGATAAACAGGGGTAATGGGGGCCGGTCTTAGGGAAGTGGAAGATGTAAACAGAGGAGGAGCAATGTAAAACAAAGGAAACCAAATTATATAAAGATTGTGTATTAATTGAATTTGGGATGTGTGTATGTCCCTTGCCTTGTAGACACTGGACATCACGCCCTCTTGCAAGAGTAAAATAAAGGACACTACTGATTCAGATTTTGTCTCGGACTGCAATTATTGAAGTGTGTGAGCTTTGTTTCTCATAGTTCCAGACCCTAACCCCTGGATTAATCCGGCCAACCCCACACTGTCAGGCACTGTGTTCCAGACCCTAACCCCTGGATTAATCTGGCCTATCCCACTTTCTCAGGCACTGTGTTCCAGACCCTAACCACTGGATTAACCCGGCCAACCCCACATTCTCTGGCACTGTATTCCAGACACTAAACCCTGGATTAATCCAACCTATCCCACTCTCTCAGGCACTGTCTTCTCAACCCTAACCATTGGATTAATCCAGCACACCCACACTCGCAGACACCGCATTCCAGAACCTACGTCCTGGATTAATCCGGCCTATCCCAAACATTCTCAGACACTGTGTTCCAGACCCTAGCCCCTGGATTAATCCGGCCTATCCCACAATCTCAGACATTGTATTCCAGAATGTAACCCCTGGATTGACCGGACCTATCCCACAGTCTCAGACACTGTATTCCAGACACTAACCCCTGGATTAATCCGACCAAACCCACATTCTCAAGCACTATGTTCCAGATCCTAACCCCTGGATTAATCCAACCTATCCCACTCTCTCAGGAACTGTGTTCCAGTCCCTAACTCATGGATTAGTCCGGCCTATCCCACTCTCTCAGGCACTGTGTTCCAGACTCTATTCCCTGTATTAATCCTGCCTATCCTACTCTCTCAGGCACTTTGTTGCAGACACTAAACTCTGGATTAATCTGGCCTATCCAACAATGTCAGACACTCTGTTCCAGTCCCTAACCCCTGGATTAATCCAGCCTATCCCACTCTCTCAGGCACTGTGTTCCAGACCCTAACCACTGGATTAATCCGGCCTATCCCACTCTCTCAGGCACTGTGTTCCAGACTCTAACCCCTTGATTAATCCGACCAATCACACACACTCAGACATTGTATTCCAGAATGTAACCCCTGGATTGACCGGGCCTATCCCACACTCTCAGACATTGTATTCCAGACACTAACCCCTGGATTAATCTGGCCTATCCCACACTCTCAGACACTGTGTTCTAGGACCTAACCCCTGGATTAATCTGGCCTATCACACACTGTCAGACACTGTTCCAGACCCTAACCCCTGGATTGACCCGGCCTCCAACACACTCTTAGACACTGTGTTTCAGATCTAATCCCTGGATTTTGCGGCCTCCCCCAGACTCTCAGGCACTGTGTTCGAGACCCTAAACCCAGGATTAATCTGGCCCATTCCACACTCTGATGCACTGTGATGCAGACTCTAACCCCTGGATTAATCCGGCCTATCCCACAGTCTCAGGGACTGTGTTCCAGACCCTAATGCCTGGATTAATCCGGCCTATCCCACACTCCCAGGTACTTTGTTCCAGACTCTAACCCCGAGATTGAATCGGCCTTCCCCACACTTTCCGGAACTTTGTGCCAGACCCTAACCCCAGGATTAATCCTGCCTATCCTACTCCCGCACTGTATTCCAGACACTAACCCCTGGATTAATCCGGCCTACGCCACTCTCTCAGGCACTGTGTTCAACACACTAAACCCTGGAGTAATCCAGTCTATCCCACATTTACAGGCACTGTATTCCAGACACTAACCCCAGGATTGACCCGGCCTATCCCACACTCTTAGACACTGTGTTCCAGACCCTAACTCATGCATTAACCCAGCCTATCCCACACTCTCAAATGCTGTGTTCCAGACCTTAACACCTGGATTAATCCGGCCTATCCCTCACGCTCAGACATTCTATTCCAGACCCTAACCCCTGGATTAATTCGACCACTCCCACACTCTCAAGCACTATGTTCCAGTCCCTAACCCCTGGATTGATCCGACCTATCCCACTCTCTCAAACACTGCGTTCCAGACCCTAACTCCTGGAATATTCCGGCCTATCCCACACTCACACACTGTGTTCCAGACGCTAACCCCTGTATTAATCCGGTCTATCCCATAAACTCAGACAATGTGTTCCAAACCCTAACCCCTGGATTGACCCGGCCTCCCCAAACTCTCTGACACTGTGTTCCAGACCCTAACCCCTGGATTGACCCGGCCACCCCAAACTCTCTGACACTGTGTTCTAGACCCTAACCCCTGGATTGACCCGGCCACCCTAAACTCTCTGACACTGTGTTCCAGACCCTAACCCCTGGATTAATCTGGCCTGTCCCACGCTCGCAGACACTATGTTCCAGACCCTAACCCTTGGATTGAATCTGCCTTCCCCACACTCTCCGGCACTTTGTTCCAGTCTCTCACCCCTGGATTAATCCGGCCTATCCCACACTCTCAGACACATGTGTTCCAGACCCTAACCCCTGGATTATTCCAGCCTATCACACACTCTCAAGCACTGTGTTCCAGACACTAACCCCTGTTTTAATCCCTCCTGTCCCTCTCTCTCAGGCACTGTGTGCCAGACTCTAAAGCCTGGATTAATCCGGCCTATCCGACATTATCAGGCACTGTGTTCCAGACCGTAACCCCTGGATTAATCCGGCCTATCTCAAATTCTCAGACACTGTATTCCAAACCCTAAACCCTGGATAAATCTGGCCTCCCCCATACTCTCAGATATTGTATACCAGAGCCTAACCCCTGGATTAATCCGGCCAATCCCACACTCTCAGACACTGTGTTCCAGGCCCTAAAACCTGGATTAATCTGGCCTCCCCCATACTCTCAGATATTGTATACCAGACCCTAACCCCTGGATTAATCCGGCCAATCCCACGCTCGCAGACACTATGTTCCAGACCCTAACCCTTGGATTGAATCTGCCTTCCCCACACTCTCCGGCACTTTGTTCCAGTCTCTCACCCCTGGATTAATCCGGCCGACCCCACACTCTCAGGCACTGTGTTCCAGACCCTAACCACTGGATTATTCCAGCCTATCCCACACTCTCAGACACTGTGTTCCAGACCCTAACCACTGGATTATTCCAGCCAATCCCACACTCTCAGACACTGTGTTCCAGGCCCTAAAACCTGGATTAATCCGGCCTATCCCACAATCTCAGACACTGTGTTCCAGAATGTAACCCCTGGATTGACCGGGCCTATCCCACACTCTCAGACACTGTATTCCAAACACTAACCCCTGGATTAATCCGGCCTATCCCACACTCTCAGACACTGTATTCCAGAAACTAACCCCTGGATTAATCCGACCAAACCCACAGTCTCAAGCACTATGTTCCAGATCCTAACCCCTGGATTAATCCGACCTATCCCACTCTCTCAGGAACTGTGTTCCAGACACTAACTGCTGGATTAGTCCGGCCTATCCCACTCTCTCAGGCACTGTGTTCCAGACCCGATTCCCTGTATTAATCCGACCTATCCCACTCTCTCAGGAACTGTGTTCCAGTCCCTAACTCCTGGATTAATCCAGCCTATCCCACACCCTCGGGCACTGTGTACTGACCCTAACCCCTGGATTAATTTAGCCTAACCCACACTCTCTCAAAGTGTATTCCAGACAACAAACCCTGGATTAATCCGACCTATCCTACTCTCTCAAGCACTGCTTTCCAGACCCTAACTCCTGGAATATTCCGGCCTATCCTACACTCACACACTGTGTTCCAGACCCTAACCCATGGATTAATCCGGTCTATCCCTTAAACTCAGACATTGTATTCCAGACCCTAACCCCTGGATTGACCCGGCCACCCCAAATCTCTGACACGGTGTTCCAGACCCTAACCCATGGATTAATCCAGCCAATACACACTCTCAGGCACTGTGTTCCAGACCCTAACGTCTGGATTAATCCCGCCTATTCCACACTCTCAGATACTGTATTCCAGAGCCTAGCCCTTGGATAAATCTGGCCTATCCCACACCCTCAGACCCATGTTCCAGACACTAATCCCTGGATTATTCCGACCTACGCCACTCTCACAAGTACTATAATCCAGACACAAACCCCTGGATTAATCCAGCCTATCCCACATTCTCAGGCACTGTGTTCCCAACCCTAACCCCTGGATTAATCTGGCCTATCCCACACTCTCAGGCACAGTGTTCCAGACCCTATTTCCTGTATTAATCCGGCCTATCCCACTCTCTCAGACACTGTTTTCTAGAACCTAACCCTTGGATTAATCCAGCCTATCCCACTCTCTCAGGCACTGTGTTCCAGACTCTAACCCCTTGATTAATCCGACAAATGCCACACTCTCAGACATTTTGTTCTAGAATGTAACCCCTGGATTGACCGGGCCTATCCCACACTCTCAGACATTGTATTCCAGACCCTAACTCCTGGATTAATCTGGCCTATCCCACATTCTCAGACATTGTATTCCAGACCCTAACCCTTGGATTAATCTGGCCTATCCCACACTCTCAGACACTGTGTTCTACGACCTAACCCCTGGATTAATCTGGCCTATCACACACTGTCAGACACTGTTCCAGACCCTAACCCCTGGATTGACCCAGCCTCCAACACACTCTTAGACACTGTGTTTCAGATCTAATCCCTGGATTTTGCGGCCTCCCCCAGACTCTCAGGCACTGTGTTCGAGACCCTAAACCCAGGATTAATCTGGCCCATTCCACACTCTGATGCACTGTGATGCAGACCCTAACCCCTGGATTAATCCGGCCTATCCCACAGTCTCAGGGACTGTGTTCCAGACACTAACCATTGGATTGACCCGGCCTATCCCACACTCTCAGACACTGTTCCAGACCCTAACCCCTGGATTATTCCGTCCTACCCCACACTCTCAGACACTGTGTTCCAGACCCTAATGCCTGGATTAATCCGGCCTATCCCACACTCCCAGGTACTTTGTTCCAGACTCTAACCCCGAGATTGAATCGGCCTTCCCCACACTTTCTGGAACTTTGTGCCAGACCCTAACCCCAGGATTAATCCTGCCTATCCTACTCCCGCACTGTATTCCAGACACTAACCCCTGGATTAATCCGGCCGACCCCACACTCTCAGGCACTGAGTTCCAGACCCTAACCACTGGATTATTCCAGCCTATCCCACACTCTCAGACACTGTGTTCCAGGCCCTAAAACCTGGATTAATTTGGCCTATCCCACAATCTCAGACATTGTATTCCAGAATGTAACCCCTGGATTGACCGGGCCTATCCCACACTCTCAGACACTGTATTCCAAACACTAACCCCTGGATTAATCCGACCAAACCCACACTCTCAAGCACTATGTTCCAGATCCTAACCCCTGGATTAATCCGACCTATCCCACTCTCTCAGGAACTGTGTTCCAGACACTAACTGCTGGATTAGTCCGGCCTATCCCACTCTCTCAGGCACTGTGTTCCAGACCCTATTCCCTGTATTAATCCAGCCTATCCTACTCTCACAGGCACTTTGTTGCAGACACTAAACTCTGGATTAATCCGGCCTATCCAACAATGTCAGACACTGTGTTCCAGTCCCTAACTCCTGGATTAATCCAGCCTATCCCACTCTCTCAGGCACTGTGTTCCAGACCCTAACCACTGGATTGACCCTGCCTATCCCACACCCTCGGGCACTGTGTACTGACCCTAACCCCTGGATTAATTTAGCCTAACCCACACTCTCTCAAAGTGTATTCCAGACAACAAACCCTGGATTAATCCGACCTATCCTACTCTCTCAAGCACTGCTTTCCAGACCCTAACTCCTGGAATATTCCGGCCTATCCCACACTCACACACTGTGTTCCAGACCCTAACCCATGGATTAATCCAGTCTATCCCTTAAACTAAGACATTGTATTCCAGACCCTAACCCCTGGATTGACCCGGCCACCCCAAATCTCTGACACGGTGTTCCAGACCCTAACCCATGGATTAATCCAGCCAATACACACTCTCAGGCACTGTGTTCCAGACCCTAACGTCTGGATTAATCCCGCCTATTCCACACTCTCAGATACTGTATTCCAGAGACTAGCCCTTGGATAAATCTGGCCTATCCCACACCCTCAGACCCATGTTCCAGACACTAATCCCTGGATTATTCCGACCTACGCCACTCTCACAAGTACTATAATCCAGACACAAACCCCTGGATTAATCCAGCCTATCCCACATTCTCAGACACTGTGTTCCCAAGCCTAACCCCTGGATTAATCTGGCCTATCCCACACTCTCAGGCACAGTGTTCCAGACCCTATTTCCTGTATTAATCCGGCCTATCCCACTCTCTCAGACACTGTTTTCCAGAACCTAACCCTTGGATTAATCCAGCCTATCCCACTCTCTCAGGCACTGTGTTCCAGACTCTAACCCCTTGATTAATCCGACAAATCCCACACTCTCAGACATTTTGTTCCAGAATGTAACCCCTGGATTGACCGGGCCTATCCCACACTCTCAGACATTGTATTCCAGACCCTAACTCTTGGATTAATCTGGCCTATCCCACATTCTCAGACATTGTATTCCAGACCCTAACCCTTGGATTAATCTGGCCTATCCCACACTCTCAGACACTGTGTTCTACGACCTAACCCCTGGATTAATCTGGCCTATCACACACTGTCAGACACTGTTCCAGACCCTAACCCCTGGATTGACCCGGCCTCCAACACACTCTTAGACACTGTGTTTCAGATCTAATCTCTGGATTTTGCGGCCTCCCCCAGACTCTCAGGCACTGTGTTCGAGACCCTAAACCCAGGATTAATCTGACCCATTCCTCACTCTGATGCACTGTGATGCAGACCCTAACCCCCGGATTAATCCGGCCTATCCCACAGTCTCAGGGACTGTGTTCCAGACACTAACCATTGGATTGACCCGGCCTATCCCACACTCTCAGACACTGTGTTCCAGACCCGAACCCCTGGATTAATCCGGCCTATCCCACACTCTCAGGGACTGTGTTCCAGACCCTAATGCCTGGATTAATCCGGCCTATCCCACACTCCCAGGTACTTTGTTCCAGACTCTAACCCCGAGATTGAATCGGCCTTCCCCACACTTTCCGGAACTTTGTGCCAGACCCTAACCCCAGGATTAATCCTGCCTATCCTACTCCCGCACTGTATTCCAGACACTAACCCCTGGATTAATCCGGCCTACGCCACTCTCTCAGGCACTGTGTTCAACACACTAAGCCCAGGAGTAATCCAGTCTATCCCACATTTACAGGCACTGTATTCCAGACACTAACCCCAGGATTGACCCGGCCTATCCCACACTCTTAGACACTGTGTTCCAGACCCTAACTCATGCATTAACCCAGCCTATCCCACACTCTCAAATGCTGTGTTCCAGACCTTAACACCTGGATTAATCCGGCCTATCCCTCACGCTCAGACATTCTGTTCCAGACCCTAACCCCTGGATTAATTCGACCACTCCCACACTCCCAAGCACTATGTTCCAGTCCCTAACCCCTGGATTGATCCGACCTATCCCACTCTCTCAAACACTGCGTTCCAGACCCTAACTCCTGGAATATTCCGGCCTATCCCACACTCACACACTGTGTTCCAGACGCTAACCCCTGTATTAGTCCGGTCTATCCCATAAACTCAGACAATGTATTCCCGACCCTAACCTCTGGATTGACCCGGCCACCCCAAACTCTCTGACACTGTGTTCCAGACCCTAACCCCTGGATTGACCCGGCCACCCCAAACTCTCTGACACTGTGTTCCAGACCCTAACCCCTGGATTGACCCGGCCACCCCAAACTCTCTGACACTGTGTTCTAGACCCTAACCCCTGGATTGACCGGGCCACCCCAAACTCTCTGACACTGTGTTCCAGACCCTAACCCCTGGATTAATCTGGCCTGTCCCACGCTCGCAGACACTATGTTCCAGACCCTAACCCTTGGATTGAATCTGCCTTCCCCACACTCTCCGGCACTTTGTTCCAGTCTCTCACCCCTGGATTAATCCGGCCTATCCCACACTCTCAGACACATGTGTTCCAGACCCTAACCCCTGGATTATTGCAGCCTATCACACACTCTCAAGCACTGTGTTCCAGACACTAACCCCTGTTTTAATCCCTCCTGTCCCTCTCTCTCAGGCACTGTGTGCCAGACTCTAAAGCCTGGATTAATCCGGCCTATCCGACATTATCAGGCACTGTGTTCCAGACCGTAACCCCTGGATTAATCCGGCCTATCTCACATTCTCAGACACTGTATTCCAAACCCTAAACCCTGGATAAATCTGGCCTCCCCCATACTCTCAGATATTGTATACCAGAGCCTAACCCCTGGATTAATCCGGCCAATCCCACACTCTCAGACACTGTGTTCCAGGCCCTAAAACCTGGATTAATCTGGCCTCCCCCATACTCTCAGATATTGTATACCAGAGCCTAACCCTTGGATTAATCCGGCCTATCCCACGCTCACAGACACTATGTTCCAGACCCTAACCCTTGGATTGAATCTGCCTTCCCCACACTCTCCGGCACTTTGTTCCAGTCTCTCACCCCTGGATTAATCCGGCCGACCCCACACTCTCAGGCACTGTGTTCCAGACCCTAACCACTGGATTATTCCAGCCTATCCCACACTCTCAGACACTGTGTTCCAGGCCCTAAAGCCTGGATTAATCCGGCCTAACCCACAATCTCAGACATTGTATTCCAGAATGTAACCCCTGGATTGACCGGGCCTATCCCACACTCTCAGACACTGTATTCCAAACACTAACCCCTGGATTAATCCGGCCTATCCCACACTCTCAGACACTGTATTCCAGAAACTAACCCCTGGATTAATCCGACCAAACCCACACTCTCAAGCACTATGTTCCAGATCCTAACCCCTGGATTAATCCGACCTATCCCACTCTCTCAGGAACTGTGTTCCAGACACTAACTGCTGGATTAGTCCGGCCTATCCCACTCTCTCAGGCACTGTGTTCCAGACCCGATTCCCTGTATTAATCCGGCCTATCCTACTCTCTCAGGCACTTTGTTGCAGACACTAAACTCTGGATTAATCCGGCCTATCCAACAATGTCAGACACTGTGTTCCAGTCCCTAACCCCTGGATTAATCCAGCCTATCCCACTCTCTCAGGCACTGTGTTCCAGACCCTAACTCCTGGATTAATCCAGCCTATCCAACTCTCTCAGGCACTGTGTTCCAGACCCTAACCACTGGATTGACCCTGCCTATCCCACACCCTCGGGCACTGTGTACTGACCCTAACCCCTGGATTAATTTAGCCTAACCCACACTCTCTCAAAGTGTATTCCAGACAACAAACCCTGGATTAATCCGACCTATCCTACTCTCTCAAGCACTGCTTTCCAGACCCTAACTCCTGGAATATTCCGGCCTATCCTACACTCACACACTGTGTTCCAGACCCTAACCCATGGATTAATCCGGTCTATCCCTTAAACTCAGACATTGTATTCCAGACCCTAACCCCTGGATTGACCCGGCCACCCCAAATCTCTGACACGGTGTTCCAGACCCTAACCCATGGATTAATCCAGCCAATACACACTCTCAGGCACTGTGTTCCAGACCCTAACGTCTGGATTAATCCCGCCTATTCCACACTCTCAGATACTGTATTCCAGAGACTAGCCCTTGGATAAATCTGGCCTATCCCACACCCTCAGACCCATGTTCCAGACACAAACCCCTGGATTAATCCAGCCTATCCCACATTCTCAGGCACTGTGTTCCCAACCCTAACCCCTGGATTAATCTGGCCTATCCCACACTCTCAGGCACAGTGTTCCAGACCCTATTTCCTGTATTAATCCGGCCTATCCCACTCTCTCAGACACTGTTTTCCAGAACCTAACCCTTGGATTAATCCAGCCTATCCCACTCTCTCAGGCACTGTGTTCCAGACTCTAACACCTTGATTAATCCGACAAATCCCACACTCTCAGACATTTTGTTCCAGAATGTAACCCCTGGATTGACCGGGCCTATCCCACACTCTCAGACATTGTATTCCAGACCCTAACCCTTGGATTAATCTGGCCTATCCCACATTCTCAGACATTGTATTCCAGACCCTAACCCTTGGATTAATCCGGCCTATCCCACACTCTCAGACACTGTGTTCTAGGACCTAACCCCTGGATTAATCTGGCCTATCCCACACTCTCAGACACTGTGTTCCAGACCCTAATGCCTGGATTAATCCGGCCTATCCCACACTCCCAGGTACTTTGTTCCAGACTCTAACCCCGAGATTGAATCGGCCTTCCCCACACTTTCCGGAACTTTGTGCCAGACCCTAACCCCAGGATTAATCCTGCCTATCCTACTCCCGCACTGTGTTCCAGACACTAACCCCTGGATTAATCCGGCCTACGCCACTCTCTCAGGCACTGAGTTCCAGACCCTAACCCCTGGATTAATCCAGCCTACGCCACTCTCTCAGGCACTGTGTTCAACACACTAAGCCCTGGAGTAATCCAGTCTATCCCACATTTACAGGCACTGTATTCCAGACACTAACCCCAGGATTGACCCGGCCTATCCCACACTCTTAGACACTGTGTTCCAGACCCTAACTCATGCATTAACCCAGCCTATCCCACACTCTCAAATGCTGTGTTCCAGACCTTAACACCTGGATTAATCCGGCCTATCCCTCACGCTCAGACATTCTGTTCCAGACCCTAACCCCTGGATTAATTCGACCACTCCCACACTCTCAAGCACTATGTTCCAGTCCCTAACCCCTGGATTGATCCGACCTATCCCACTCTCTCAAACACTGCGTTCCAGACCCTAACTCCTGGAATATTCCGGCCTATCCCACACTCACACACTGTGTTCCAGACGCTAACCCCTGTATTAATCCGGTCTATCCCATAAACTCAGACAATGTATTCCCGACCCTAACCCCTGGATTGACCCGGCCACCCCAAACTCTCTGACACTGTGTTCCAGACCCTAACCCCTGGATTGACCCGGCCACCCCAAACTCTCTGACACTGTGTTCTAGACCCTAACCCCTGGATTGACCCGGCCACCCTAAACTGTCTGACACTGTGTTCCAGACCCTAACCCCTGGATTAATCTGGCCTGTCCCACGCTCGCAGACACTATGTTCCAGACCCTAACCCTTGGATTGAATCTGCCTTCCCCACACTCTCCGGCACTTTGTTCCAGTCTCTCACCCCTGGATTAATCCGGCCTATCCCACACTCTCAGGCACTGTGTTCCAGACCCTAACCCCTGGATTATTCCAGCCTATCACACACTCTCAAGCACTGTGTTCCAGACACTAACCCCTGTTTTAATCCCTCCTGTCCCTCTCTCTCAGGCACTGTGTGCCAGACTCTAAAGCCTGGATTAATCCGGCCTATCCGACATTATCAGGCACTGTGTTCCAGACCGTAACCCCTGGATTAATCCGGCCTATCTCACATTCTCAGACACTGTATTCCAAACCCTAAACCCTGGATAAATCTGGCCTCCCCCATACTCTCAGATATTGTATACCAGAGCCTAACCCCTGGATTAATCCGGCCTATCCCACACTCTCAGACACTGTGTTCCAGGCCCTAAAACCTGGATTAATCTGGCCTCCCCCATACTCTCAGATATTGTATACCAGAGCCTAACCCCTGGATTAATCTGGCCTGTCCCACGCTCACAGACACTATGTTCCAGACCCTAACCCTTGGATTGAATCTGCCTTCCCCACACTCTCCGGCACTTTGTTCCAGTCTCTCACCCCTGGATTAATCCGGCCGACCCCACACTCTCAGGCACTGTGTTCCAGACCCTAACCACTGGATTATTCCAGCCTATCCCACATTCTCAGACACTGTGTTCCAGACCCTAGCCCCTGGATTAATCCGGCCTATCCCACAATCTCAGACATTGTATTCCAGAATGTAACCCCTGGATTGACCGGGCCTATCCCACACTCTCAGACACTGTATTCCAAACACTAACCCCTGGATTAATCCGGCCGACCCCACACTCTCAGGCACTGTGTTCCAGACCCTAACCACTGGATTATTCCAGCCTATCCTACACTCTCAGACACTGTGTTCCAGACCCTAGCCCCTGGATTAATCCGGCCTATCCCACAATCTCAGACATTGTATTCCAGAATGTAACCCCTGGATTGACCGGGCCTATCCCACACTCTCAGACACTGTATTCCAAACACTAACCCCTGGATTAATCCGGCCTATCCCACACTCTCAGGCACTGTATTCCAAACACTAACCCCTGGATTAATCCGGCCTATCCCACACTCTCAGACACTCTATTCCAAACACTAACCCCTGGATTAATCCGGCCTATCCCACACTCTCAGACACTGTATTCCAAACACTAACCCCAAGATTAATCCGGCCTATCCCATACTCCCAGACAATGTAACCAGACTCTAGCCCCCGGATTAATTTGGCGTATCCCACAATTTCCGGCACTTTGTTCCAGACCCTGACCCCTGGATTGACCCGCTCTCCCCACACTCTCAGACACTGTATTCCAGACACTAACCCCTGGATTACGCTGGCCTATCCCACACTCTCAGACACTGTGTTCCAGATCCTAACACCTGGATTAATCCGGGCTATCCCAAACATTCTCGGACACTGTGTTCTAGACCCTAACCCCTGGATTAATCCGAACAATCCCACACTCTCTGACATTGTGTTCCAGAACGTAACCCGTGGATAGACCAGGCCTATCCCACACTGTCAGACACTGTGTTCCAGACCCTATCTCCTGGATTAATCCGGCCTATCCCACACTCTCAGACACTGTGTTCCAGGCCCTAAAACCTGGATTAATCCGGCCTATCCCCCACTGTCAGACACTGTGTTCCAGACCCGATCTCCTGGATTAACCCGGCCCATCCCACACTCTCAGACACTGTGTTCCAGACCCTAACCCCTGGATTAATCCGACCAACCCCATACTCTCAAGCACTGTGTTCCAGACACTAATTGCTGGATTAATCCGGCCTATGCCACTCTCTCAGGTACTGTGTTCCACAGCCTATTCCCTGTATCAATCCTGCCTATCCCAAACTCTCAGGCACTGTTTTCCAAACCATAACCACTGGATTAATCCGACCTATTCCACTCTCTCAGGCACTGTGTTCCAGACACTAACTGCTGGATAAATCCGACCTATTCCACTCTCTCAGGCACTGTATTCCAGACCCTAACCACTGGATTATTCCAGCCTATCACACACTCTCAAGCACTGTGTTCCAGACCGTAAATCCTGGATTAATCCCTCCTGTCCCTCTCTCTCAGACACTGTGTTCCAGACTCTAAAGCCTGGATTAATCTGGCCTATCCGACACTGTCAGACACTGTGTACCAGACCGTAACCCCTGGATTAATCCGGCCTATCCCACACTCTCACGCACGGTGTTCCAAACCCTAACCCCTGGAGTAATCTGGCCTTCCCCTCCCTCTCAGAAACCGTGATCCAGACCCTAACCCCTGGATTAATCTGGCCTATCCCACTCTCTCAGGCACTGTGTTCCAGACCCTAACCACTGGATTAATACGGCCTATCCCACACTCTCAGACACATGTGTTCCAGACCAAAACCCTGGAATATTCCAGCCTACCTCACACTCTCAGACACTGTGTTCCAGACCCTAACACATGGATTAATCCGGCCTATCCCACATTCTCAGGCACTGTATTCCAGACACTAACCCCAGGATTGACCCGGCCTATCTCACACTCCTGGAATATTCCGAGCTATCCCACACTCACTCACTGTGTTCCCGATGCTAACCCCGGATTAATCCGGTGTATCCCATAAATTCAGACAATGTATTCCACATCCTAACCCCTGGATTGACCCGGCCACCCCAAACTCTCTGACACTGTGTTCCAGACCCTAACTCCTGGATTAATCCGGCCTCCCCATACCCTCAGATACTGTTCCAGACCCTAACCCCTGGATTAATCCAGCCTATCCACTCTCTCAGACAATGTATTCCAGAACCCTAACCCCTGGATTAATCCGGCCTATCCCACAATCTCCGGCACTTTGTTCCAGACCCTAACCACTGGATTGACCCGCTCTCCCCATATTCTCAGACACTGTGTTCCAGACGCTAACCCCTGGATTACATTGGCCTATGCCACACTGTCACATACTGTTGTCCAGACCCTAATACCTGGATTAATCTGGTTTATCCCAAACATTCTCGGACACAGTGTTCTAGACCCTACCCCTGGATTGACCCGGCCACCGCAAACTCTCTGACACTGTATTCCAGACCATAACCCCTGGATTAATCCGGCCTAACCCACACTCTCAGGCACTGTATTCCAGACACCAACCCCTGGATTAATCCGAACTATCCCACTCTCTCAAGCACTGTGTTCCAGACCCTAACTCCTGGAATATTCCGGCCTATCCCACACTCACTCAATGTGTTCCAGACCCTAACCCCTGGATTAATCCAGCCAACCCCACATTCTCAGGCACTGTGTTCCAGACACTAAACCCTGGATTAATCCAACCTATCCCACTCTCTCAGGCACTGTCTTCTCAACCCTAACCATTGGATTAATCCGGCACTCCCACACTCGCAGACACCGCATTCCAGAACCTACGTCCTGGATTAACCCGGTCCATCCCACACTCTCACGCACTGTGTTCCAGACCCTAACCCCTGGATTAATCCGGCCTATCCCACACTGTCAGACACTGTGTTCCAGACACTAACCCTTGGATTAATCCGGCCTATCCCACACTCTCAGACACTGTGTTCCAGACCCTAAACCCTGGATTACTCCGGCCTATCCCACACTCTCAGACACTCTGTTCCAGACACTAACCCCTGGATTAATCCGGCCTATCCCACACTCTCAGACACTGTGTTCCAGGACCTAAAACCTGGATTAATCCGGTATATCCCACACTCTCAGACACTGTATTCCAGACCCTAACTCCTGGATTAAGCCGGCCCATCCCACACTCTCAGACACTGTGTTCCAGACACTAACCCCTGGATTAATCCGACCAACCCCACACTCTCAAGCACTGTGTTCCAGACACTAATTGCTGGATTAATCCGGCCTATCCCACTCTCTCTGGCACTCTGTTCCAGACCCTAATCTCTGTATTAATCCTGCCTATCCCACACTCTCACACACTGTGTTCCACACCCTAACCCCTGGATTAAAATGGCCTATCCCACACTCTCCGGCACTGTGTTCCAGACCCTAACCCCTGGATTAGTCCAGCCTACCCCACACTCTCGGACACTGTGTTCCAGACCCTAACCACTGGATTAATCTGGCCTATCCCACTCTCTCAGGCACTGTATTCCAACACTAAACCCTGGATTAATCCAACCTATTCCTCTCTCTCAGGCACTGTCTTCTCAACCCTAACCATTGGATTAATCCGGCCTATCCCACACTCTCAGACACTGTGTTCCAGACCCTAACCCCTGGATTAATCCAGCCTAACCCACACTCTCAAGCACTGTGTTCCAGACCCTAACCCATGGATTAATCCAGCCTATCCCACACTCTCAGGCACTGTCTTCCAGACCCTAACCACTGGATTAATCCAGCCAACCCCACATTCTCTGGCACTGTATTCCGACACTAAACCCTGGATTAATCCAACCTATCCCACTCTCTCAGGCACTGTCTTCTCAACCCTAACCATTGGATTAATCTGGCACACCCACACTCGCAGACACCGCATTCCAGAACCTACGTCCTGGATTAATCCGGCCTATCCAACACTGTCAGACAATGTGTTCCAGACCCTAACTCTTGGATTGACCCGGCCTATTCCACACACTCAGACACGCTCTTCCAGACCCTAACCCCTGGATTATTCCGGCCTCCCCCACACTCTCGGACTCTGTGTTCCAGACCCTAACCCCTGGATTAATTCATCCTCCCCCTACACTCTCAGACGTTGTGTTCCAGACCCTAACTCATGCATTACTCCAGCCTATCCCACTCTCTCAAATGCTGTGTTTCAATCCTAAACACCAGGATTAATCCGGCCTATCCCTCACACTCAGACATTCTGTTCCAGACCCTAACCCCTGGATTGACCTGGTGTCCTCACACTCTCAGACACTGTATTCCAGACACCAACCCCTGGATTAATCTGGCCTATCCTACTCTCTCAAGCACTGTGTTCCAGACCCTAACCCCTGCATTAATCCAGCCTAACCCACACTCTCTGGCACTGTATTCCAGACAACAAACCCTGGATTAATCTGAACTATCCTACTCTCTCAAGCACTGCATTCCAGACCCTAACTCCTGGAATATTCCGGCCGATCCCACATTCACACACTGTGTTCCAGACCCTAACCCCTGGATTGACCCGGCCTCCCCAAACTCTCTGACACCGTGTTCCAGACCCTAACCCCTGGATTGACCCGGCCACCCCAAACTCCCTGACACTGTGTTCCAGTCCCTAACCCATGGATTAATCCAGCCAATATACACTCTCAGGCACTGTGTTCCAGACCCTAACGTCTGGATTAATCCCGCCTGTTCCACACTCTCAGACACTGTATTCCAGAGCCTAGCCCTTGGATAAATCTGGCCTATCCCACACCCTCAGACCCATGTTCCAGACACTAATCCCTGGATTATTCCGACCTACGCCACTCTCACAAGTGCTATAATCCAGACACAAATCCCTGGATTAATCCGACCTATCCCATAATCTAAGACACTGTGTTCCCGACCCTAACCCATGGAGTAATCTGGCCTATCCCACACTCTCAGGCACAGTGTTCCAGACCCTATTTCCTGTATTAATCCGGCCTATCCCACTCTCTTAGGCACTGTGTTCCAGACTCTAACCCCTTGATTAATCCAACCAATCACACACACTCAGACATTTTGTTCCAGAATGTAAACCCTGGATTGACCGGGCCTATCCCACACTCTCAGACATTGTATTCCAGACACTAACCCCTGGATTAATCCGGCCTATCCCACACTCTCAGACACTGTGTTCTACGACCTAACCCCTGGATTAATCTGGCCTATCACACACTGTCAGACACTGTTCCAGACCCTAACCCCTGGATTGACCCAGCCTCCAACACACTCTTAGACACTGTGTTTCAGATCTAATCCCTGGATTTTGCAGCCTCCCCCAGACTCTCAGGCACTGTGTTCGAGACCCTAAACCCAGGATTAATCCAGCCCATTCCACACTCTGATGCACTGTGATGCAGACCCTAACCCCTGGATTAATCCGGCCTATCCCACAGTCTCAGGGACTGTGTTCCAGACACTAACCATTGGATTGACCCGGTCTATCCCACACTCTCAGACACTGTTCCAGACCCTAAATCCTGGACTATTCCGGCCTATCCCACACTCTCAGACACTGTTCCAGACCCGAAATCCTGGATTATTCCGCCCACCCCCACATTCTCAGGCTCTTTGTTCCAGAGCCTAGCCCCTGGATTAATCCGGCCTATCCCACACTCTCAGACACTGTGTTCCAGACCCTAATGCCTTGATTAATCCGGCCTATCCCACAATCCCAGGTACTTTGTTCCAGACTCTAACCCCGGGATTGAATCGGCCTTCTCCACACTTTCCGGAACTTTGTACCAGACCCTAACCCCTGGATTAATCCTGCCTATCCTACTCCCTCACTGTATTCCAGACCCAAACCGCTGGATTAATCCGGCCTATCCCTCACGCTAAGACACTGTGTTCCAGACCCTAACTCCTGGATAGACCCGGTGTCCCCACACTCTCAAACGTTGTGTCCCAGACCTTAACACCTGGATTAATCCGGCCTACCCCTCACGCTCAGACACTGTGTTCCATACCCTAACCCATGGATTAATCCAGTCAATACACACTCTCAGGCACTGTGTTTCAGACACTAACCCCTGGATTAATCCGACCTATCCCACTCTCTCAAGCACTGCATTCCAGACCCTAACTCCTGAAATATTCCGGTCTATCCCACGCTCACACACTGTGTTCCAGACCCTAACTCCTGGATTAATCTGGTCTATCCCATAAACTCAGACAATGTATTCCAGACCCTAACCCCTGGATTGACCCGGCCTCCCCAAACTCTCTGACACTGTGTTCCAGACCCTAACCCATGGATTAATCCGGCCTATCCCACTCTCTCGAGCACTGCATTCCAGACCCTAACTCCTGGAATATTCCGGCCTATCCCACACTCACACACTGTGTTCCAGGCCCTAACCCCTGGATTAATCCGGCCTACCCCACACTCTCAGACAATGTGATCCAGACCCTAACCCCTGGAATATTCCGGCCTACCCCACACTCTCAGACACTGTGTTCCAGACCATACCCCTGGATTATTCCATCCTCCCCCACACTCCCAGACACTGTGTTCCAAACACTAACCCCTGGATTAATCCAGCCTACCCCATAATCTCTGCCACTGTGTTCCAGGCACTAACCCCTGGATTGACCCGGCCTATTCCACCCTCTCAGACACTGTGTTCCAGACCCTAACCCCTGGATTATTCCGGCCTCCCCACGCTCTCATGCACTTTGTTCCAGACCCTAACCCCTGGATTAATCCAGCGTACCCACACTCTCAGACACCCTGTGTTCCAGACTCTAACCCCTGGATTAATCCGGCCCATCCCACACTCCCAAATAATTTGTTCCAGACTCTAACCCCGGGATTGAATCGGCCTTCCCCACACGTTCCGGCACTTTGTACCAGACCCTAATCCCTGGATTAATCCGACCTATCCTACTCCCGCAGACACTGAATTCCAGACCCACACTGCTGCATTCATCCAGCCTATCCCACACTCTCAGACACTGTGTTCCAGACCCTAACCCCTGGATTGATCTGGCCTATCTGATACTCTCAGGCAGTGTTCCAGACCGTAACTCCTGCATTAATTCAGTCTATCCCACACTTTCAAATGCTGTGTCCCAGACCTCAACACCTGGATTAATCCGACCAATCCCACACTCTCAGAAACTGTGTTCCAGATCCTAACCCCTGGATAGACCGGGCCTATCCTACACTCTCAGACACTGTGTTCCAGGCCCTAACCCCTGGATTAATCCGGCCTCTCCCACACTCTCAGGTTCTTTGTTCCAGACCCTAACCCCTGGAATATTCCGGCCTACCCCACACTCTCAGACACTGTGTTCCAGACCCGAACCTATGGATTATTCCGGCCTATCCCACACTCTCAGACACTGTGTTAGACCTTAACCCCTGGATTAATCCGGCCTACTCCACAGCCTCAGCCACTGTGTTCCAGACACTAACCCCTGGATTATTCCGGCCTATCCCACACCCTCAGCCACAGTGTTCCATACGCTAACCCATGCATTAATCCGGCCAATCCCACACTCTCAGAAACTGTGCTCCACACCCTAATGCATGGATTAATAGGGCCTATCACACACTCCCAGATACTTTATTCCAGTCTCGAACCCAGGGATTGACCAAGCCACACCAAAATATCTGACACTGTGTTCGAGACCCTAAATTCTGGATTGAACCGGCCATCAGTTCATCTCTTGGATCATCTCCTCGAGCCTGTGTGAGTTAGATTGTCAGAGTGGGGTCAGTCTGCTCTTCCCAGGGTGTGTTACATTGACAGAGTGGGGTCAGTCTGCTCTTCCCTGGGTGTGTTACATTGACAGAGTGGGGTCAGTCAGCTCTTCCCTGGGTGTGTTACTTTGACAGAGTGGGGTCAGTCTGCTCTTCCCAGGGTGTGTTACATTGACAGAGTGGGGTCAGTCTGCTATTCCCTGGGTGTGTTACATTGACAGAGTGGGGTCAATCAGCTCTTCCTGTGTGTGTTACATTGACAGAGTGGGGTCAGTCTGCCCTTCCCTGGGTGTGTTAAATTGACAGAGTGGGGTCAATCTGCTCTTCCCTGTGTGTGTGACATTAACAGAGTGGGGTCAGTCTGCTATTCCCTGGGTGTGTGACATTAACAGAGTGGGGTCAGTCTGCTATTCCCTGGGTGGGTTACATTGACAGAGTGGGGTCAATCTGCTCTTCCCTGGGTGTGTGACATTAACAGAGTGGGGTCAGTCTGCTCTTCCCTGGGTGTTTTCCATTGACAGAGTAGGGTCAATCTGCTCTTCAGTGGGTGTGTTACATTGACTGAGTGGGGTTAGTCTGCTCTTTCCTGTGTGTGTTACACTGTCAGATTAGAGTCAGTCTGCTCTTCCCTGGGTGTGTTACATTGACAGAGTGGGGTCAGTCTGCTCTTCCCTGGATGGGTTACATTGACAGAGTGGGGGCAGTCTGCTCTTCCTTGGGTGGGTTACATTGACAGAGTGGGGTCAGTCTGCTCTTCCTTGGGTGGGTTACATAGAAGGAGTGGGGTCAGTCTGCTCTTCCCTGGGTGTGTTACATTGACAGAGTGGCGTCAGTCTGCTCTTCCTTGGGTGGGTTACATTGACAGAGTGGGGTCAGTCTGCTCTTCCCTGGGTGTGTTACATTGACAGAGTGGGGACAGTCTGCTCTTCCCTTGGTGTACTACATTGACAGAGTGGGGTCAGTCTGCTCTTCCCTTGGTCTGTTACATTGACAGAGTGGGGTCAGTCTGCTCTTCCCTGGGTGGGGTATATTGACAGAGTGGGGTCAGTCTGCTCTTCCCTGTGTGTGTTACATTGACAGAGTCGGGTCAGTCTGCTCTTCCCTAGGTGTGTTACATTGACAGAGTGGGGTCAGTCTTCTCTTCCCTGGGTGTGTTACATTGACAGAGTGGTGTCAGTCTGCTCTTCCCTCGGTGGGTTACATTGACAGAGTTGGGTCAGTCTGCTCTTCCCTGGGTGTATTACATTGACAGAGTGGGGTCAGTCTGCTCTTCCCTGGATGTGCTACATTGACAGTGTGGGGTAATTCTGCTCTTCCCTGTGTGTGTTACATTGACCGAGTGGGGACAGTCTGCTATTCCCTGGGTGTGTTACATTGACAGAGTTGGGTCAGTCTGCTCTTCCCTGGGTGTGTGACATTGACAGAGTGGGGTCAGTCTGCTCTTCCCTGGGTGTGTTACATTGACAGAGTTGGGTCAGTCTGCTCTTCCCTGGGTGTGTTACATTGACAGAGTGGGGTCAGTCTGCTCTTCCCTGGGTGTGTTACATTGACAGTGTGGGGTCAGTCTGCTCTTCCCTGTGTGTGTTACATTGACAGAGTGGGGTCAGTCTGCTCTTCCCTGGGTGTGTTACATTGACAGAGTGGGGTCAGTCTGCTCATCCCTGGGTGTGTTACATTGACAGATTAGAGTCAGTCTTCTCTACCCTGGGTGTGTTACATTGACAGAGTGAGTTCAGTCTGCTCTTCCCTGGGTGTGTTACATTGACAGAGTGGGGTCAGTCTGCTCATCCCTGGGTGTGTTACATTGACAGAGTGGGGTCAGTGTACTCTTCCCTGGGTGTGTTACATTGACATAGTGAGTTCATTCTGAGCTTCCCTGGTTGTGTTACGTTAACAGAGTAGGGTCAGTCTGCTCTTCCCTGGGTGTGTTACATTGACAGAGTGGGGACAGTCTGCTCTTCCCTTGGTTTGTTACATTGACAGCGTGGGGTCAGTCTGCTCTTCCCTTGGTTTGTTACATTGACAGAGTGGGGTCAGTCTGCTCTTCCCTGGGTGTGTTACATTGACAGAGTGGGGTCAGTCTGCTCATCCCTGGGTGTGTTACATTGACAGAGTTGGGTCAGTCTGCTCTTCCCTGGGTGTGTTACATTGACAGAGTGGGGTCAGTCAGCTCATCCCTGGGTGGGTTACATTGACTGAGTGGGGTCAGTCTGCTCTTCGCTGGGAGGTTTACATTGACAGAGTGGCGTCAGTCTGCTCTTCCCTGGGTATGTTACATTGACAGAGTGGGGTCACTCTGCTCTTCCCTGGGTGTGTTACATTGACAGAGTGGGGTTATTCTGCTCTTCCCTGGGCGTGTTATATTGACAGAGTGGGGTCAGTCTGCTCTTGCCTGAGGGTGTTACATTGACAGAGTGGGGTCAGTCTGCTCTTCAGTGGGTGTGTTACATTGACTGAGTGGGGTCAGTCTGCTCTTCCCTGGGTGTGTCACATTGTCAGATTTGAGTCAGTCTGCTCTTCCCTGGGTGTGTTACATTGACAGAGTTGGGTCAGTCTGCTCTTCCCTGGGTGTGTTACATTGACAGAGTGGGGTCAGTCTGCTCTTCCCTGGGTGTGTTACATTGACAGAGTGGGGTCAGTCTGCTCTTCCCTGGGTGTGTTACATTGACAGAGTTGGGTCAGTCTGCTCTTCCCTGGGTGTGTTACATTGACAGAGTGGGGTCAGTCTGCTCTTCCCTGGGTGTGTTACATTGACAGTGTGGGGTCAGTCTGCTCTTCCCTGTGTGTGTTACATTGACAGAGTGGGGTCAGTCTGCTCTTCCCTGGGTGTGTAACAATGACAGAGTGTTGTCAGTCTGCTCTTCCCTGGGTGTGTTACATTGTCAGATTAGAGTCAGTCTGCTCTTCCCTGGGTGTGTTACATTGACCGAGTGGGGTCTGTCTGCTCTTCCCTGGGTGTGTTACATTGACAGAGTGAGGTCAGTCTGCTCTTCCCTGGGTGTGTTACATTGACAGAGTGGGGTCAGTTTGCTCTTCCCTGTATGTGTTACATTGACAGAGTGGGGTCAGTCTGCTCTTCCCTGGGTGTGTTACATTGACAGAGTGGGGTCAGTCTGCTCATCCCTGGGTGGGTTACATTGACAGTGTGGGGTCAGTCTGCTCTTCCCTGGGTGTGTTACATTGACAGATTGGGGTCAGTCTGCTCATCCCTGGGTGGTTTACATTGACTGAGTGCGGTCAGTCTGCTCTTCGCTGGGAGGGTTACATTGACTGAGTGGGGTCAGTCTGCTCTTCCCTGGGTATGTTACATTGACAGAGTGGGGTCAGTCTGCTCTTCCCTGGCTGTGTAACATTGACAGAGTGGGGTCAGTCTGCTCTTCCCTGGGCGTGTTACATTGACAGAGTGGGGTCAGTCTGCTCTTGCCTGAGGGTGTTACATTGACAGAGTGGGGTCAGTCTGCTCTTCAGTGGGTGTGTTACATTGACTGAGTGGGGTCAGTCTGCTCTTCCCTGGGTGTGTCACATTGTCAGATTAGAGTCAGTCTGCTCTTCCCTGGGTGTGTTACATTGACAGAGTGGGGTCAGTCTACTCTTCCTTGGGTGGGTTACATTGACAGAGTGGGGTCAGTCTGCTCTTCCCTGGGTGTGTTACATTGACAGAGTGAGGTCAGTCTGCTCTTCCCTGGATGTGTTACATTGACAGAGTGGGGTCAGTCTGCTCTTCCCTGGGTGTCTCACATTGACAGAGTTGGGTCAGTCTGCTCTTCCCTGGGTGTGTTACATTGACAGAGTGGGGTCAGTCTGCTCTTCCCTGGATGTGTTACATTGACAGAGTGAGTTCATTCTGCGCTTCCCTGGTTTGGTTACGTTAACAGAGTTGGGTCAGTCTGCTCTTCCCTGGGTGTGTTACATTGACAGAGTGTGGTCAGTCTGCTCTTACCTGGGTGTGTTACATTGACAGACGGGGGTCAGTCTGCTCTTCCCTGGGAGGGTTACATTGACTGAGTGGGGTCAGTCTGCTCTTCCCTGGGTGTGTTACATTTACAGTGTGGGGTCAGTCTGCTCTTCCCTGGGTGGGTTAAATTGACAGACTGGGGTCAGTCTGCTCTTCCCTGGGAGGGTTACATTGACTGAGTGGGGTCAGTCTGCTCTTCCCTGGGTGTGTTACATTGTCAGTTTAGAGTCAGTCTGGTCTTCCCTGGGTGTGTTACATTGACAGAGTTGGGTCAGTCTGCTCTTCCCTGGGTGTGTTACATTGACAGAGTGGGGTCAGTCTGCTCTTCCCTGGGTGTGTTACATTGACAGTGTGGGGTCAGTCTGCTCTTCCCTGTGTGTGTTACATTGACAGAGTGGGGTCAGTCTGCTCTTCCCTGGGTGTGTAACAATGACAGAGTGTTGTCAGTCTGCTCTTCCCTGGGTGTGTTACATTGTCAGATTAGAGTCAGTCTTCTCTACCCTGGGTGTGTTACATTGTCAGAGTGGGGTCTGTCTGCTCTTCCCTGGGTGTGTTACATTGACAGAGTGAGTTCAGTCTGCTCTTCCCAGGGTGTGTTACATTGACAGGGTGGGGTCAGTCTGCTCATCCCTGGGTGTGTTACATTGACAGAGTGGGGTCAGTGTGCTCTTCCCTGGGTGTGTTACATTGACATAGTGAGTTCATTCTGCGCTTCCCTGGTTGTGTTACGTTAACAGAGTTGGGTCAGTCTGCTCTTCCCTGGGTGTGTTACATTGACAGAGTGGGGTCAGTCTGCTCTTCCCTTGGTTTGTTACATTGACAGAGTGGGGTCAGTCTGCTCTTCCCATGGTTTGTTACATTGACAGAGTGGGGTCAGTCTGCTCTTCCCTGGGTGTGTTACATTGACAGAGTGGGGTCAGTCTGCTCATCCCTGGGTGTGTTACATTGACAGAGTGGGGTCAGTCTGCTCTTCCCTGGGTGTTTTACATTGACAGAGTGGGGTCAGTCTGCTCATCCCTGGGTGGGTTACATTGACTGAGTGGGGTCAGTCTGCTCTTCGCTGGGAGGGTTACATTGACTGAGTGGGGTCAGTCTGCTCTTCCCTGGGTGGGGTATATTGACAGAGTGGGGTCAGTCTGCTCTTCCCTGGGTGTGTTACATTGACAGTGTGGGGTTAGTCTGCTCTTGCCTGAGGGTGTTACATTGACAGAGTGGGGTCAGTCTGCTCTTCAGTGGGTGTGTTACATTGACTGAGTGGAGTCAGTCTGCTCTTCCCTGGGTGTGTCACATTGTCAGATTAGAGTCAGTCTGCTCTTCCCTGGGTGTGTTACATTGACAGAGTGGGGTCAGTCTACTCTTCCTTGGGTGGGTAACATTGACAGAGTGGGGTTAGTCTGCTCTTCCCTGGGTGTGTTACATTGACAGAGTGGGGTCAGTCGGCTCTTCCCTGGGTGTGTTACATTGACAGAGTGGGGACAGTCTGCTCTTCCCTGGGTGTGTTACATTGACAGAGTGTGGTCAGTCTGCTCTTCGCTGGGAGGGTTACATTGACTGAGTGGGGTCAGTCTGCTCTTCCCTGGGTGCGGTATATTGACAGAGTGGGGTCAGTCTGTTCTTCCCTAGGTGTGTTACATTTACAGAGTGGGGTCAGTCTTCTCTTCCCTGGGTGTGTTACATTGACAGAGGGGTGTCAGTCTGCTCTTCCCTGGGTGGGTTACATTGACAGAGTTGGGTCAGTCTGCTCTTCCCTGGGTGTGTTACATTGACAGAGTGGGGTCAGTCTGCTCTTCCCTGGGTGTGTTACATTGACCAAGTGGGGACAGTCTGCTATTCCCTGGGTGTGTTACATTGACAGAGTTGGGTCAGTCTACTCTTCCCTGGGTGTGTGACATTGACAGAGTGGGGACAGTCTGCTCTTCCCTGGGTGTGTTACATTGACAGAGTTGGGTCAGTCTGCTCTTCCCTGGGTGTGATACATTGACAGAGTGGGGTTTGTCTGCTCTTCCCTGGGTGTGTTATATTGACAGTGTGGGGTCAGTCTGCTCTTCCCTGTGTGTGTTACATTGACAGAGTGGGGTCAGTCTGCTCTTCCCTGGGTGTGTAACAATGACAGAGTTTTGTCAGTCTGCTCTTCCCTGGGTGTGATACATTGTCAGATTAGAGTCAGTCTGCTCTTCCCTGGGTGTGTTACATTGACAAAGTGGGGTCTGTCTGCTCTTCTCTGGGTGTGTTACATTGACAGAGTGGGGTCAGTTTGCTCTTCCCTGTGTGTGTTACATTGACAGAGTGGGGTCAGTCTGCTCTTCCCTGGGTGTGTTACATTGACAGAGTGGGGTAAGTCTGCTCATCCCTGGGTGGGTTACATTGACTGAGTGGGGTCAGTCTGCTCTTCGCTGGGAGGGTTACATTGACTGAGTGGGGTCAGTCTGCTCTTCCCTGGGTATGTTACATTGACAGAGTGGGGTCAGTCTGCTCTTCCCTGGGTGTGTTACATTGACAGTGTGGGGTTAGTCTGCTCTTGCCTGAGGGTGTTATATTGACAGAGTGGGGTCAGTCTGCTCTTCAGTGGGTGTGTTACATTGACTGAGTGGGGTCAGTCTGCTCTTCCCTGGGTGTGTCACATTGTCAGATTAGAGTCAGTCTGCTCTTCCCTGGGTGTGTTACATTGACAGAGTGTGGTCAGTCTACTGTTCCTTGGGTGGGTTACATTGACAGAGTGGGGTCAGTCTGCTCTTCCCTGGGTGTGTCACATTGTCAGATTAGAGTCAGTCTGCTCTTCCCTGGGTGTGTTACATTTTCAGAGTGGGGTCAGTCTACTCTTCCTTGGGTGGGTTACATTGACAGAGTGGGGTCAGTCTGCTCTTCCCTGGGTGTGTTACATTGACAGAGTGAGGTCAGTCTGCTCTTCCCTGGGTGTGTTACATTGTCAGATTAGAGTAGTCTGCTCTTCCCTGGGTGTGTTACATTGACAGAGTGGGGTCAGTCTACTGTTCCTTGGGTGGGTTACATTGACAGAGTGGGGTCAGTCTGCTCTTCCCTGGGTGTGTTACATTGACAGAGTGGGGTCAGTCTGCTCTTCCCTGGGTGTGTTACATTGACAGAGTGGGGTCAGTCTACTCTTCCTTGGGTGGGTTACATTGACAGAGTGGGGTCAGTCTGCTCTTCCCTGGGTGTGTTACATTGACAGAGTGGGGTCAGTCTGCTCTTCCCTGGGTGTGTTACATTGACAGAGTGGGCACAGTCTGCTCTTCCCTGGGTGTGTTACATTGACAGAGTGTGGTCAGTCTGCTCTTCCCTTGGTGTGTTACATTGACAGAGTGGGGTCAGTCTGCTCTTCCCTGGGTGCGGTATATTGACAGAGTGGGGTCAGTCTGCTCTTCCCTAGGTGTGTTACATTGACAGAGTGGGGTCAGTCTTCTCTTCCCTGGGTGTGTTACATTGACAGAGGGGTGTCAGTCTGCTCTTCCCTGAGTGGGTTACATTGACAGAGTTGGGTCAGTCTGCTCTTCCCTGGGTGTGTTACATTGACAGAGTGGGGTCAGTCTGCTCTTCCCTGGGTGTGTTACATTGACCAAGTGGGGACAGTCTGCTATTCCCTGGGTGTGTTACATTGACAGAGTTGGGTCAGTCTACTCTTCCCTGGGTGTGTGACATTGACAGAGTGGGGACAGTCTGCTCTTCCCTGGGTGTGTTACATTGACAGAGTTGGGTCAGTCTGCTCTTCCCTTGGTGTGTTATATTGACAGTGTGGGGTCAGTCTGCTCTTCCCTGTGTGTGTTACATTGACAGAGTGGGGTCAGTCTGCTCTTCCCTGGGTGTGTAACAATGACAGAGTTTTGTCAGTCTGCTCTTCCCTGGGTGTGTTACATTGTCAGATTAGAGTCAGTCTGCTCTTCCCTGGGTGTGTTACATTGACAGAGTGGGGTCTGTCTGCTCTTCCCTGGGTGTGTTACATTGACAGAGTGAGGTCCGTCTGCTCTTCTCTGGGTGTGTTACATTGACAGAGTGGGGTCAGTTTGCTCTTCCCTGTGTGTGTTACATTGACAGAGTGGGGTCAGTCTGCTCTTCCCTGTGTATGTTACATTGACAGAGTGGGGTCAGTCTGCTCATCCATGGGTGTGTTACATTGACAGTGTGGGGTCAGTCTGCTCTTCCCTGGGTGTGTTACATTGACAGAGTGGGGTCAGTCTGCTCATCCCTGGGTGGTTTACATTGACTGAGTGCGGTCAGTCTGCTCTTCGCTGGGAGGGTTACATTGACTGAGTGGGGTCAGTCTGCTCTTCCCTGGGTATGTTACATTGACAGAGTGGGGTCAGTCTGCTCTTCCCTGGCTGTGTTACATTGACAGAGTGGGGTCAGTCTGCTCTTCCCTGGGCGTGTTACATTGACAGAGAGGGGTCAGTCTGCTCTTCAGTGGGTGTGTTACATTGACTGAGTGGGGTCAGTCTGCTCTTCCCTGGGTGTGTCACATTGTCAGATTAGAGTCAGTCTGCTCTTCCCTGGGTGTGTTACATTGACAGAGTTGGGTCAGTCTACTCTTCCTTGGGTGGGTTACATTGACAGAGTGGGGTCAGTCTGCTCTTCCCTGGGTGTGTTACATTTACAGAGTGAGGTCAGTCTGCTCTTCCCTGGGTGTGTTACATTGACAGAGTGGGGTCAGTCTGCTCTTCCCTGGGTGTCTCACATTGACAGAGTTGGGTCAGTCTGCTCTTCCCTGGGTGTGTTACATTGACAGAGTGGGGTCAGTCTGCTCTTCCCTGGGTGTGTTACATTGACAGAGTGAGTTCATTCTGCGCTTCCCTGGTTTGGTTACGTTAACAGAGTTGGGTCAGTCTGCTCTTCCCTGGGTGTGTTACATTGACAGAGTGGGGTCAGTCTGCTCTTCCCAGGGTGTGTTACATTGACTGAGTGGGGTCAGTCTGCTCTTCCCTGGGTGTGTTACATTGTCAGATTAGAGTCAGTCTCGTCTTCCCTGGGTGTGTTACATTTACAGAGTGGGGTCAGTCTGCTCTTCCCTGGGTGTGTTACATTGGCAGAGTGGGGTCAGTCTGCTCTTCCCTGTGTGTGTTACATTGACAGATTGGGGTCAGTCTGCTCTTCGCTGAGAGGGTTACATTGACTGAGTGGGGTCAGTCTGCTCTTCGCTGGGAGGGTTACATTGACTGAGTGGGGTCAGTCTGCTCTTCCCTGGGTATGTTACATTGACAGAGTGGGGTCAGTCTGCTCTTCCCTGGGTGTGTTACATTGACAGAGTGGGGTTAGTCAGCTCTTCCCTGGGCGTGTAACATTGACAGAGTAGGGTCAGTCTGCTCTTGCCTGAGGGTGTTACATTGACAGAGTGGGGTCAGTCTGCTCTTCAGTGGGTGTGTTACATTGACTGAGTGGGGTCAGTCTGCTCTTCCCTGGGTGGGTTACATTGACAGAGTGGGGTCAGTCTGCTCTTCCCTGGGTGTGTTACATTGACAGAGTGAGGTCAGTCTGCTCGTCCCTGGGTGTGTTACATTGACAGAGTGTGGTCAGTCTGCTCTTCCCTTGGTGTGTTACATTGACAGAGTGGGGTCAGTCTGCTCTTCCCTTGGTGTGTTACATTGACAGAGTGGGGTCAGTCTGCTCTTCCCTGGGTGGGGTATATTGACAGAGTGGGGTCAGTCTGCTCTTCCCTGTGTGTGTTAAATTGACAGAGTCGGGTCAGTCTGCTCTTCCCTAGGTGTGTTACATTGACAGAGTGGGGTCAGTCTTCTCTTCCCTGGGTGTGTTACATTGACAGAGGGGTGTCAGTCTGCTCATCCCTGGGTGGGTTACATTGACTGAGTGGGGTCAGTCTGCTCTTCGCTGGGAGGGTTACATTGACTGAGTGGGGTCAGTCTGCTCTTCCCTGGGTATGTTACATTGACAGAGTGGGGTCAGTCTGCTCTTCCCTGGCTGTGTTACATTGACAGAGTGGGGTCACTCTGCTCTTCAGTGGGTGTGTTACATTGACTGAGTGGGGTCAGTCTGCTCTTCCCTGGGTGTGTCACATTGTCAGATTAGAGTCAGTCTGCTCTTCCCTGGGTGTGTTACATTGACAGTGTGGGGTCAGTCTACTCTTCCTTGGGTGGGTTACATTGACAGAGTGGGGTCAGTCTGCTCTTCCCTGGGTGTGTTACATTGACAGAGTGAGGTCAGTCTGCTCTTCCCTGGGTGTGTCATATTGACAGAGTGGGGTCACTCTGCTCTTCCCTGGGTGTCTCACATTGACAGAGTTGGGTCAGTCTGCTCTTCCCTGGGTGTGTTACATTGACAGAGTGAGTTCATTCTGCGCTTCCCTGGTTGGGTTACGTTAACAGAGTTGGGTCAGTCTGCTCTTCCCTGGGTGTGTTACATTGACAGAGTGGGGTCAGTCTGCTCTTCCCTGGGTGTGTTACATTGACAGACTGGGGTCAGTCTGCTCTTCCCTGGGAGGGTTACATTGACTGAGTGGGGTCAGTCTACTCTTCCCTGGGTGTGTTACATTGTCAGATTAGAGTCAGTCTGGTCTTCCCTGGGTGTGTTACATTTACAGAGTGGGTTCAGTCTGCACTTGCCAGGGTGTGTTGCATTGACAGAGTGGGGTCAGTCTGCTCTTCCCTGTGTGTGTTACATTGACAGACTGGGGTCAGTCTGCTCTTCCCTGAGTTTATTACATTGACACAGTGGGTTCAGTGGGATCTTCCCTGGTTGTGTTATATTGACAGAGTGGGGTCAGTCTGCTCTTCCCTGAGTGTGTTACATTGACACAGTGGGTTCAGCCTGCTCTTGACTGGGTGTGTTACATTGACAGAGTGATGTCAGTCTGCTCTTGCCTAGGTGTGTTACTTTGAGAGAGTGGGGTCAGTCTGCTCTTCCCTGGGTGTGTTACATTGACAGAGTGGGGTCAGTCTACTCTTCCCTGGGTGTGTTACATTGACCGAGTGGGGACAGTCTGCTATTCCCTGGGTGTGTTACATTGACAGAGTTGGTCAGTCTGCTCTTCCCTGGGTGTGTGACATTGACAGAGTGGGGTCAGTCTGCTCTTCCCTGGGTGTGTTACATTGACAGAGTTGGGTCAGTCTGCTCTTCCCTGGGTGTGTTACATTGACAGAGTGGGGTCAGTCTGCTCTTCCCTGGGTGTGTTACATTGACAGAGTGGGGTCAGTCTGCTCTTCCCTGTGTGTGTTACATTGACAGAGTGGGGTCAGTCTGCTCTTCCCTGGGTGTGTAACAATGACAGAGTGTTGTCAGTCTGCTCTTCCCTGGGTGTGTTACATTGTCAGATTAGAGTCAGTCTGCTCTTCCCTGGGTGTGTTACATTGACAGAGTTGGGTCTGTCTGCTCTTCCCTGGGTGTGTTACATTGACAGAGTGAGGTCAGTCTGCTCTTCCCTGGGTGTGTTACATTGACAGAGTGGGGTCAGTTTGCTCTTCCCTGTGTGTGTTACATTGACAGAGTGGGGTCAGTCTGCTCTTCCCTGGGTGTGTTACATTGACAGAGTGGGGTCAGTCTGCTCTTCCCTGGGTGTGTTACATTGACAGATTGGGGTCAGTCTGCTCATCCCTGGGTGGTTTACATTGACTGAGTGCGGTCAGTCTGCTCTTCGCTGGGAGGGTTACATTGACTGAGTGGGGTCAGTCTGCTCTTCCCTGGGTATGTTACATTGACAGAGTGGGGTCAGTCTGCTCTTCCCTGGCTGTGTTACATTGACAGAGTGGGGTCAGTCTGCTCTTGCCTGAGGGTGTTACATTGACAGAGTGGGGTCAGTCTGCTCTTGCCTGAGGGTGTTACATTGACAGAGTGGGGTCAGTCTGCTCTTCAGTGGGTGTGTTACATTGACTGAGTCGGGTCAGTCTGCTCTTCCCTGGGTGTGTCACATTGTCAGATTAGAGTCAGTCTGCTCTTCCCTGGGTGTGTTACATTGACAGAGTGGGGTCAGTCTACTCTTCCTTGGGTGGGTTACATTGACAGGGTGGGGTCAGTCTGCTCTTCCCTGGGTGTGTTACATTGACAGAGTGAGGTCAGTCTTCTCTTCCCTGGATGTGTTACATTGACAGAGTGGGGTCAGTCTGCTCTTCCCTGGGTGTCTCACATTGACAGAGTTGGGTCAGTCTGCTCTTCCCTGGGTGTGTTACATTGACAGAGTGGGGTCAGTCTGCTCTTCCCTGGGTGTGTTACATTGACAGAGTGAGTTCATTTTGCGCTTCCCTGGTTTGGTTACGTTAACAGAGTTGGGTCAGTCTGCTCTTCCCTGGGTGTGTTACATTGACAGAGTGTGGTCAGTCTGCTCTTCCCTGGGTGTGTTACATTGACAGACTGGGGTCAGTCTGCTCTTCCCTGGGAGGGTTACATTGACTGAGTGGGGTCAGTCTGCTCTTCCCTGGGTGTGTTACATTGTCAGATTAGAGTCAGTCTGGTCTTCCCTGGGTGTGTTACATTTACAGAGTGGGGTCAGTCTGCTCTTCCCTGGGTGTGTTACATTGACAGACTGGGGTCAGTCTGCTCTTCCCTGGGAGGGTTACATTGACTGAGTGGGGTCAGTCTGCTCTTCCCTGGGTGTCTTACATTGTCAGATTAGAGTCAGTCTGGTCTTCCCTGGGTGTGTTACATTGACAGAGTTGGGTCAGTCTGCTCTTCCCTGGGTGTGTTACATTGACAGAGTGGGGTCAGTCTGCTCTTCCCTGGGTGTGTTACATTGACAGTGTGGGGTCAGTCTGCTCTTCCCTGTGTGTGTTACATTGTCAGAGTGGGGTCAGTCTGCTCTTCCCTGGGTGTGTAACAATGACAGAGTGTTGTCAGTCTGCTCTTCCCTGGGTGTGTTACATTGTCAGATTAGTCAGTCTTCTCTACCCTGGGTGTGTTACATTGTCAGAGTGGGGTCTGTCTGCTCTTCCCTGGGTGTGTTACATTGACAGAGTGAGTTCAGTCTGCTCTTCCCTGGGTGTGTTACATTGACAGAGTGGGGTCAGTCTGCTCATCCCTGGGTGTGTTACATTGACAGAGTGGGGTCAGTGTGCTCTTCCCTGGGTGTGTTACATTGACATAGTGAGTTCATTCTGCGCTTCCCTGGTTGTGTTACGTTAACAGAGTTGGGTCAGTCTGCTCTTCCCTGGGTGTGTTACATTGACAGAGTGGGGTCAGTCTGCTCTTCCCTTGGTTTGTGACATTGACAGAGTGGGGTCAGTCTGCTCTTCCCTTGGTTTGTTACATTGACAGAGTGGGGTCAGTCTTCTCTTCCCTGGGTGTGTTACGTTGACAGAGTGGGGTCAGTCTGCTCATCCCTGGGTGTGTTACATTGACAGAGTGGGGTCAGTCTGCTCTTCCCTGGGTGTGTTACATTGACAGAGTGGGGTCAGTCTGCTCATCCCTGGGTGGGTTACATTGACTGAGTGGGGTCAGTCTGCTCTTCGCTGGGAGGGTTACATTGACTGAGTGGGGTCAGTCTGCTCTTCCCTGGGTGGGGTATATTGACAGAGTGGGGTCAGTCTGCTCTTCCCTGAGTGTGTTACATTGACAGTGTGGGGTTAGTCTGCTCTTGCCTGAGGGTGTTACATTGACAGAGTGGGGTCTGTCTGCTCTTCAGTGGGTGTGTTACATTGACTGAGTGGGGTCAGTCTGCTCTTCCCTGGGTGTGTCACATTGTCAGATTAGAGTCAGTCTGCTCTTCCCTGGGTGTGTTACATTGACAGAGTGGGGTCAGTCTACTCTTCATTGGGTGGGTTACATTGACAGAGTGGGGTCAGTCTGCTCTTCCCTGGGTGTGTTACATTGACAAAGTGGGGTCAGTCTGCTCTTCCCTGGGTGTGTTACAATGACAGAGTGGGGACAGTCTGCTCTTCCCTGGGTGTGTTACATTGACAGAGTGTGGTCAGTCTGCTCTTCCCTTGGTGTGTTACATTGACAGAGTGGGGTCAGTCTGCTCTTCCCTGGGTGCGGTATATTGACAGAGTGGGGTCAGTCTGCTCTTCCCTAGGTGTGTTACATTGACTGAGTGGGGTCAGTCTTCTCTTCCCTGGGTATGTTACATTGACAGAGGGGTGTCAGTCTGCTCTTCCCTGGGTGGGTTACATTGACAGAGTTGGGTCAGTCTGCTCTTCCCTGGGTGTGTTACATTGACAGAGTGGGGTCAGTCTGCTCTTCCCTAGGTGTGTTACATTGACCAAGTGGGGACAGTCTGCTATTCCCTGGGTGTGTTACATTGACAGAGTTGGGTCAGTCTACTCTTCCCTGGGTGTGTGACATTGACAGAGTGGGGACAGTCTGCTCTTCCCTGGATGTGTTACATTGACAGAGTTGGGTCAGTCTGCTCTTCCCTGGGTGTGTTACATTGACAGAGTGAGTTCATTCTGCGCTTCCCTGGTTTGGTTACGTTAACAGAGTTGGGTCAGTCTGCTCTTCCCTGGGTGTGTTACATTGACAGAGTGTGGTCAGTCTGCTCTTCCCTGGGTGTGTTACATTGACAGACTGGGGTCAGTCTGCTCTTCCCTGGGAGGGTTACATTGACTGAGTGGGGTCAGTCTGCTCTTCCCTGGGTGTGTTACATTGTCAGATTAGAGTCAGTCTGGTCTTCCCTGGGTGTGTTACATTTACAGAGTGGGGTCAGTCTGCTCTTCCCTGGGTGTGTTACATTGACAGATTGGGGTCAGTCTGCTCTTCCCTGGGAGGGTTACATTGACTGAGTGGGGTCAGTCTGCTCTTCCCTGGGTGTCTTACATTGTCAGATTAGAGTCAGTCTGGTCTTCCCTGGGTGTGTTACATTGACAGAGTTGGGTCAGTCTGCTCTTCCCTGGGTGTGTTACATTGACAGAGTGGGGTCTGTCTGCTCTTCCCTGGGTGTGTTACATTGACAGTGTGGGGTCAGTCTGCTCTTCCCTGTGTGTGTTACATTGTCAGAGTGGGGTCAGTCTGCTCTTCCCTGGGTGTGTAACAATGACAGAGTGTTGTCAGTCTGCTCTTCCCTGGGTGTGTTACATTGTCAGATTAGTCAGTCTTCTCTACCCTGGGTGTGTTACATTGTCAGAGTGGGGTCTGTCTGCTCTTCCCTGGGTGTGTTACATTGACAGAGTGAGTTCAGTCTGCTCTTCCCTGGGTGTGTTACATTGACAGAGTGGGGTCAGTCTGCTCATCCCTGGGTGTGTTACATTGACAGAGTGGGGTCAGTGTGCTCTTCCCTGGGTGTGTTACATTGACATAGTGAGTTCATTCTGCGCTTCCCTGGTTGTGTTACGTTAACAGAGTTGGGTCAGTCTGCTCTTCCCTGGGTGTGTTACATTGACAGAGTGGGGTCAGTCTGCTCTTCCCTTGGTTTGTTACATTGACAGAGTGGGGTCAGTCTGCTCTTCCCTTGGTTTGTTACATTGACAGAGTGGGGTCAGTCTTCTCTTCCCTGGGTGTGTTACGTTGACAGAGTGGGGTCAGTCTGCTCATCCCTGGGTGTGTTACATTGACAGAGTGGGGTCAGTCTGCTCTTCCCTGGGTGTGTTACATTGACAGAGTGGGGTCAGTCTGCTCATCCCTGGGTGGGTTACATTGACTGAGTGGGGTCAGTCTGCTCTTCGCTGGGAGGGTTACATTGACTGAGTGGGGTCAGTCTGCTCTTCCCTGGGTGGGGTATATTGACAGAGTGGGGTCAGTCTGCTCTTCCCTGAGTGTGTTACATTGACAGTGTGGGGTTAGTCTGCTCTTGCCTGAGGGTGTTACATTGACAGAGTGGGGTCTGTCTGCTCTTCAGTGGGTGTGTTACATTGACTGAGTGGGGTCAGTCTGCTCTTCCCTGGGTGTGTCACATTGTCAGATTAGAGTCAGTCTGCTCTTCCCTGGGTGTGTTACATTGACAGAGTGGGGTCAGTCTACTCTTCATTGGGTGGGTTACATTGACAGAGTGGGGTCAGTCTGCTCTTCCCTGGGTGTGTTACATTGACAAAGTGGGGTCAGTCTGCTCTTCCCTGGGTGTGTTACAATGACAGAGTGGGGACAGTCTGCTCTTCCCTGGGTGTGTTACATTGACAGAGTGTGGTCAGTCTGCTCTTCCCTTGGTGTGTTACATTGACAGAGTGGGGTCAGTCTGCTCTTCCCTGGGTGCGGTATATTGACAGAGTGGGGTCAGTCTGCTCTTCCCTAGGTGTGTTACATTGACTGAGTGGGGTCAGTCTTCTCTTCCCTGGGTATGTTACATTGACAGAGGGGTGTCAGTCTGCTCTTCCCTGGGTGGGTTACATTGACAGAGTTGGGTCAGTCTGCTCTTCCCTGGGTGTGTTACATTGACAGAGTGGGGTCAGTCTGCTCTTCCCTAGGTGTGTTACATTGACCAAGTGGGGACAGTCTGCTATTCCCTGGGTGTGTTACATTGACAGCGTTGGGTCAGTCTACTCTTCCCTGGGTGTGTGACATTGACAGAGTGGGGACAGTCTGCTCTTCCCTGGATGTGTTACATTGACAGAGTTGGGTCAGTCTGCTCTTCCCTGGGTGTGTTACATTGACAGAGTGGGGTCAGTCTGCTCTTCCCTGGGTGTATTATATTGACAGTGTGGGGTCAGTCTGCTCTTCCCTGTGTGTGTTACATTGACAGAGTGGGGTCAGTCTGCTCTTCCCTGGGTGTGTAACAATGACAGAGTTTTGTCAGTCTGCTCTTCCCTGGGTGTGTTACATTGTCAGATTAGAGTCAGTCTGCTCTTTCCTGGGTGTGTTACATTGACAGAGTGGGGTCTGTCTGCTCTTCCCTGGGTGTGTTACATTGACAGAGTGAGGTTAGTCTGCTCTTCTCTGGGTGTGTTACATTGACAGAGTGGGGTCAGTTTGCTCTTCCCTTTGTGTGTTACATTGACAGAGTGGGGTCAGTCTGCTCTTCAGTGGGTGTGTTACATTGACTGAGTGGGGTCAGTCTGCTCTTCCCTGGGTGTGTTACATTGACAGATTGGGGTCAGTCTGCTCATCCCTGGGTGGTTTACATCGACTGAGTGCGGTCAGTCTGCTCTTCGCTGGGAGGGTTACATTGACGGAGTGGGGACAGTCTGCTCTTCCCTGGGTATGTTACATTGACAGAGTGGGGTCAGTCTGCTCTTCCCTGGCTGTGTTACATTGACAGAGTGGGGTCAGTCTGCTCTTCCCTGGGCATGTTACATTGACAGAGTGGGGTCAGTCTGCTCTTGCCTGAGGGTGTTACATTGACAGAGTGGGGTCAGTCTGCTCTTCAGTGGGTGTGTTACATTGACTGAGTGGGGTCAGTCTGCTCTTCCCTGGGTGTGTCACATTGTCAGATTAGAGTCAGTCTGCTCTTCCCTGGGTGTGTTACATTGACAGAGTGGGGTCAGTCTACTCTTCCTTGGTTGGGTTACATTGACAGAGTGGGGTCAGTCTGCTCTTCCCTGGGTGTGTTACATTGACAGAGTGAGGTCAGTCTGCTCTTCCCTGGGTGTGTTACATTGACAGAGTGGGGTCAGTCTGCTCTTCCCTGGGTGTCTCACATTGACAGAGTGAGTTCATTCTGCGCTTCCCTGGTTTGGTTACGTTAACAGAGTTGGGTCAGTCTGCTCTTCTCTGGGTGTGTTACATTGACAGAGTGGGGTCAGTCTGCTCTTCCCTGGGTGTGTTACATTGACTGAGTGGGGTCAGTCTGCTCTTCCCTGGGTGTGTTACATTGTCAGATTAGAGTCAGTCTGGTCTTCCCTGGGTGTGTTACATTTACAGAGTGGGGTCAGTCTGCACTTGCCAGGGTGTGTTACATTGACAGAGTGGGGTCAGTCTGCTCTTCCCTGTGTGTGTTACATTGACAGATTGGGGTCAGTCTGCTCTTCGCTGGGAGGGTTACATTGACTGAGTGGGGTCAGTCTGCTCTTCGCTGGGAGGGTTACATTGACTGAGTGGGGTCAGTCTCCTCTTCCCTGGGTATGTTACATTGACAGAGTGGGGTCAGTCTGCTCTTCCCTGGGTGTGTTACATTGACAGAGTGGGGTTTGTCAGCTCTTCCCTGGGCGTGTTACATTGACAGAGTGGGGTCAGTCTGCTCTTGCCTGAGGGTGTTACATTTACAGAGTGGGGTCAGTCTGCTCTTCAGTGGGTGTGTTACATTGACTGAGTGGGGTCAGTCTGCTCTTCCCTGGGTGTGTCACATTGTCAGATTAGAGTAGTCTGCTCTTCCCTGGGTGTGTTACAATGACAGAGTGGGGTCAGTCTGCTCTTCCCTAGGTGTGTTACATTGACCAAGTGGGGACAGTCTGCTATTCCCTGGGTGTGTTACATTGACAGAGTTGGGTCAGTCTATTCTTCCCTGGGTGTGTGACATTGACAGAGTGGGGACAGTCTGCTCTTCCCTGGGTGTGTTACATTGACAGAGTTGGGTCAGTCTGCTCTTCCCTGGGTGTGTTACATTGACAGAGTGGGGTCAGTCTGCTCTTCCCTGGGTGTGTTATATTGACAGTGTGGGGTCAGTCTGCTCTTCCCTGTGTGTGTTACATTGACAGAGTGGGGTCAGTCTGCTCTTCCCTGGGTGTGTAACAATGACAGAGTTTTGTCAGTCTGCTCTTCCCTGGGTGTGTTACATTGTCAGATTAGAGTCAGTCTGCTCTTCCCTGGGTGTGTTACATTGACAGAGTGGGGTCTGTCTGCTCTTCCCTGGGTGTGTTACATTGACAGAGTGAGGTCAGTCTGCTCTTCTCTGGGTGTGTTACATTGACAGAGTGGGGTAAGTTTGCTCTTCCCTTTGTGTGTTACATTGACAGAGTGGGGTCAGTCTGCTCTTCAGTGGGTGTGTTACATTGACTGAGTGGGGTCAGTCTGCTCTTCCCAGGGTGTGTTACATTGACAGATTGGGGTCAGTCTGCTCATCCCTGGGTGGTTTACATTGACTGAGTGCGGTCAGTCTGCTCTTCGCTGGGAGGGTTACATTGACTGAGTGGGGTCAGTCTGCTCTTCCCTGGGTATGTTACATTGACAGAGTGGGGTCAGTCTCCTCTTCCCTGGCTGTGTTACATTGACAGAGTGGGGTCAGTCTGCTCTTCCCTGGGCGTGTTACATTGACAGAGTGGGGTCAGTCTGCTCTTGCCTGAGGGTGTTACATTGACAGAGTGGGGTCAGTCTGCTCTTCAGTGGGTGTGTTACATTGACTGAGTGGGGTCAGTCTGCTCTTCCCTGGGTGTGTCACATTGTCAGATTAGAGTCAGTCTGCTCTTCCCTGGGTGTGTTACATTGACAGAGTGGGGTCAGACTACTCTTCCTTGGGTGGGTTACATTGACAGAGTGGGGTCAGTCTGCTCTTCCCTGGGTGTGTTACATTGACAGAGTGAGGTCAGTCTGCTCTTCCCTGGGTGTGTTACATTGACAGAGTGGGGTCAGTCTGCTCTTCCCTGGGTGTCTCACATTGACAGAGTTGGGTCAGTCTGCTCTTCCCTGGGTGTGTTACATTGACAGAGTGGGGTCAGTCTGCTCTTCCCTGGGTGTGTTAGATTGACAGAGTGAGTTCATTCTGCGCTTCCCTGGTTTGGTTACGTTAACAGAGTTGGGTCAGTCTGCTCTTCTCTGGGTGTGTTACATTGACAGACTGGGGTCAGTCTGCTCTTCCCTGGGTGTGTTACATTGACTGAGTGGGGTCAGTCTGCTCTTCCCTGGGTGTGTTACATTGTCAGATTAGAGTCAGTCTGGTCTTCCCTTGGTGTGTTACATTTACAGAGTGGGGTCAGTCTGCACTTGCCAGGGTGTGTTACATTGACAGAGTGGGGTCAGTCTGCTCTTCCCTGTGTGTGTTACATTGACAGATTGGGGTCAGTCTGCTCTTCGCTGGGAGGGTTACATTGACTGAGTGGGGTCAGTCTGCTCTTCGCTGGGAGGGTTACATTGACTGAGTGGGGTCAGTCTGCTCTTCCCTGGGTATGTTACATTGACAGAGTGGGGTCAGTCTGCTCTTCCCTGGGTGTGTTACATTGACAGAGTGGGGTCAGTCTGCTCTTCCCTGGGCGTGTTACATTGACAGAGTGGGGTCAGTCTGCTCTTGCCTGAGGGTGTTACATTGACAGAGTGGGGTCAGTCTGCTCTTCAGTGGGTGTGTTACATTGACTGAGTGGGGTCAGTCTGCTCTTCCCTGGGTGTGTCACATTGTCAGATTAGAGTCAGTCTGCTCTTCCCTGGGTGTGTTACATTGACAGAGTGGGGTCAGTCTACTCTTCCTTGGGTGGGTTACATTGACAGAGTGGGGTCAGTCTGCTCTTCCCTGGGTGTGTTACATTGACAGAGTGAGGTCAGTCTGCTCTTCCCTGGGTGTGTTACATTGACAGAGTGGGGTCAGTCTGCTCTTCCCTGGGTGTCTCACATTGACAGAGTTGGGTCAGTCTGCTCTTCCCTGGGTGTGTTACATTGACAGAGTGGGGTCAGTCTGCTCTTCCCTGGGTGTGTTAGATTGACAGAGTGAGTTCATTCTGCGCTTCCCTGGTTTGGTTACGTTAACAGAGTTGGGTCAGTCTGCTCTTCTCTGGGTGTGTTACATTGACAGAGTGGGGTCAGTCTGCTCTTCCCTGGGTGTGTTACATTGACTGAGTGGGGTCAGTCTGCTCTTCCCTGGGTGTGTTACATTGTCAGATTAGAGTCAGTCTGGTCTTCCCTGGGTGTGTTACATTTACAGAGTGGGGTCAGTCTGCACTTGCCAGGGTGTGTTACATTGACAGAGTGGGGTCAGTCTGCTCTTCCCTGTGTGTGTTACATTGACAGATTGGGGTCAGTCTGCTCTTCGCTGGGAGGGTTACATTGACTGAGTGGGGTCAGTCTGCTCTTCGCTGGGAGGGTTACATTGACTGAGTGGGGTCAGTCTGCTCTTCCCTGGGTATGTTACATTGACAGAGTGGGGTCAGTCTGCTCTTCCCTGGGTGTGTTACATTGACAGAGTGGGGTTAGTCAGCTCTTCCCTGGGCGTGTTACATTGACAGAGTGGGGTCAGTCTGCTCTTGCCTGAGGGTGTTACATTGACAGAGTGGGGTCAGTCTGCTCTTCAGTGGGTGTGTTACATTGACTGAGTGGGGTCAGTCTGCTCTTCCCTGGGTGTGTCACATTGTCAGATTAGAGTAATCTGCTCTTCCCTGGGTGTGTTACATTGACAGAGTGGGGTCAGTCTACTGTTCCTTGGGTGGGTTACATTGACAGAGTGGGGTCAGTCTGCTCTTCCCTGGGTGTGTTACATTGACAGAGTGAGGTCAGTCTGCTCGTCCCTGGGTGTGTTACATTGACAGAGTGTGGTCAGTCTGCTCTTCCCTTGGTGTGTTACATTGACAGAGTGGGGTCAGTCTGCTCTTCCCTTGGTCTGTTACATTGACAGAGTGGGGTCAGTCTGCTCTTCCCTGGGTGGGGTATATTGACAGAGTGGGGTCAGTCTGCTCTTCCCTGTGTGTGTTAAATTGACAGAGTCGGGTCAGTCTGCTCTTCCCTAGGTGTGTTACATTGACAGAGTGGGGTCAGTCTTCTCTTCCCTGGGTGTGTTACATTGACAGAGGGGTTTCAGTCTGCTCTTCCCTGGGTGGGTTACATTGACAGAGTTGGGTCAGTCTGCTCTTCCCTGGGTGGTTTACATTGACTGAGTAGGGTCAGTCTGCTCTTCGCTGGGAGGGTTACATTGACTGAGTGGGGTCAGTCTGCTCTTCCCTGGGTATGTTACATTGACAGAGTGGGGTCAGTCTGCTCTTCCCTGGCTGTGTTACATTGACAAAGTGGGGTAAGTCTGCTCTTCCCTGGGCGTGTTACATTGACAGAGAGTGGTCAGTCTGCTCTTGCCTGAGGGTGTTACATTGACAGAGTGGGGTCAGTCTGCTCTTCAGTGGGTGTGTTACATTGACTGAGTGGGGTCAGTCTGCTCTTCCCTGGGTGTGTCACATTGTCAGATTAGAGTCAGTCTGCTCTTCCCTGTGTGTGTTACATTGACAGTGTGGGGTCAGTCTACTCTTCCTTGGGTGGGTTACATTGACAGAGTGGGGTCAGTCTGCTCTTCCCTGGGTGTGTTACATTGACAGAGCGAGGTCAGTCTGCTCTTCCCTGGGTGTGTTATATTGACAGAGTGGGGTCACTCTGCTCTTCCCTGGGTGTCTCACATTGACAGAGTTGGGTCAGTCTGCTCTTCCCTGGGTGTGTTACATTGACAGAGTGGGGTCAGTCTGCTCTTCCCTGGGTGTGTTACATTGACAGAGTGAGTTCATTCTGCGCTTCCCTGGTTGGGTTACGTTAACAGAGTTGGGTCAGTCTGCTCTTCCCTGGGTGTGTTACATTGACAGAGTGGGGTCAGTCTGCTCTTCCCTATGAGGGTTACATTGACTGAGTGGGGTCAGTCTGCTCTTCCCTGGGTGTGTTACATTGTCAGATTAGAGTCAGTCTGGTCTTCCCTGGGTGTGTTACATTTACAGAGTGGGGTCAGTCTGCACTTGCCAGGGTGTGTTGCATTGACAGAGTGGGGTCAGTCTGCTCTTCCCTGTGTGTGTTACATTGACAGAGTGGGGTCAGTCTGCTCTTCCCTGAGTGTATTACATTGACACAGTGGGTTCAGTGGGATCTTCCCTGGTTGTGTTATATTGACAGAGTGGGGTCAGTCTGCTCTTCCCTGAGTGTGTTACATTGACACAGTGGGTTCAGCCTGCTCTTCCCTGGGTGTGTTACATTGACAGAGTGATGTCAGTCTGCTCTTGCCTAGGTGTGTTACTTTGAGAGAGTGGGGTCAGTCTGCTCTTCCCTGGGTGTGTTACATTGACAGAGTGAGGTCAGTCTGCTCTTTCCTGGGTGTGTTACATTGACAGAGTGGGGTCTGTTTGCTCTTCCCTGGGAGGGTTACATTGACCGAGTGGGGTCAGTCTGCTCTTCCCTGAGTGTGTTACATTGACACAGTGGGGTCAGTCTGCTCTTCCCTGGGTGTGTTACATTGACACAGTGGGGTCAGTCTGCTCTTCCCTGGGTGTGTCACATTGTCAGATTAGTGTAGTCTGCTCTTCCCTGGGTGTGTTACATTGACAGAGTGGGGTCAGTCTACTGTTCCTTGGGTGGGTTACATTGACAGAGTGGGGTCAGTCTGCTCTTCCCTGGGTGTGTTACATTGACAGAGTGAGGTCAGTCTGCTCGTCCCTGGGTGTGTTACATTGACAGAGTGTGGTCAGTCTGCTCTTCCCTTGGTGTGTTACATTGACAGAGTGGGGTCAGTCTGCTCTTCCCTTGGTCTGTTACATTGACAGAGTGGGGTCAGTCTGCTCTTCCCTGGGTGGGGTATATTGACACAGTGGGGTCAGTCTGCTCTTCCCTGTGTGTGTTAAATTGACAGAGTGGGGTCAGTCTGCTCTTCCCTAGGTGTGTTACATTGACAGAGTGGGGTCAGTCTTCTCTTCCCTGGGTGTGTTACATTGACAGAGGGGTTTCAGTCTGCTCTTTCCTGGGTGGGTTACATTGACAGAGTTGGGTCAGTCTGCTCTTCCCTGGGTGGTTTACATTGACTGAGTAGGGTCAGTCTGCTCTTCGCTGGGAGGGTTACATTGACTGAGTGGGGTCAGTCTGCTCTTCCCTGGGTATGTTACATTGACAGAGTGGGGTCAGTCTGCTCTTCCCTGGCTGTGTTACATTGACAAAGTGGGGTAAGTCTGCTCTTCCCTGGGCGTGTTACATTGACAGAGAGTGGTCAGTCTGCTCTTGCCTGAGGGTGTTACATTGACAGAGTGGGGTCAGTCTGCTCTTCAGTGGGTGTGTTACATTGACTGAGTGGGGTCAGTCTGCTCTTCCCTGGGTGTGTCACATTGTCAGATTAGAGTCAGTCTGCTCTTCCCTGTGTGTGTTACATTGACAGTGTGGGGTCAGTCTACTCTTCCTTGGGTGGGTTACATTGACAGAGTGGGGTCAGTCTGCTCTTCCCTGGGTGTGTTACATTGACAGAGTGAGGTCAGTCTGCTCTTCCCTGGGTGTGTTATATTGACAGAGTGGGGTCAGTCTGCTCTTCCCTGAGTGTCTCACATTGACAGAGTTGGGTCAGTCTGCTCTTCCCTGGGTGTGTTACATTGACAGAGTGGGGTCAGTCTGCTCTTCCCTGGGTGTGTTACATTGACAGAGTGAGTTCATTCTGCGCTTCCCTGGTTGGGTTACGTTAACAGAGTTGGGTCAGTCTGCTCTTCCCTGGGTGTGTTACATTGACAGAGTGGGGTCAGTCTGCTCTTCCCTTGGTGTGTTACATTGACAGACTGGGGTCAGTCTGCTCTTCCCTATGAGGGTTACATTGACTGAGTGGGGTCAGTCTGCTCTTCCCTGGGTGTGTTACATTGTCAGATTAGAGTCAGTCTGGTCTTCCCTGGGTGTGTTACATTTACAGAGTGGGGTCAGTCTGCACTTGCCAGGGTGTGTTGCATTGACAGAGTGGGGTCAGTCTGCTCTTCCCTGTGTGTGTTACATTGACAGAGTGGGGTCAGTCTGCTCTTCCCTGAGTGTATTACATTGACACAGTGGGTTCAGTGGGATCTTCACTGGTTGTGTTATATTGACAGAGTGGGGTCAGTCTGCTCTTCCCTGAGTGTGTTACATTGACACAGTGGGTTCAGCCTGCTCTTCCCTGGGTGTGTTACATTGACAGAGCGATGTCAGTCTGCTCTTGCCTACGTGTGTTACTTTGAGAGTGTGGGGTCAGTCTGGTCTTCCCTGGGTGTGTTACATTGACAGAGTGAGGTCAGTCTGCTCTTTCCTGGGTGTGTTACATTGACAGAGTGGGGTCTGTTTGCTCTTCCCTGGGAGGGTTACATTGACCGAGTGGGGTCAGTCTGCTCTTCCCTGAGTGTGTTACATTGACACAGTGGGGTCAGTCTGCTCTTCCCTGGGTGTGTTACATTGACACAGTGGGGTCAGTCTGCTCTTCCCTGGGTGTGTTACATTGACAGAGTGGGGTCAGTCTGCTCTTCCCTAGGTGTGTTACATGGACAAAGTGGGGTCAGTCTGCTCATCCCTGGTCGGGTTACTTTGACAGAGTGGGGTCAGTCTGCTCTTCCCTGGGTGTGTTACATGGACAGAGTGGGGTCAGTTGGCTCATCCCTGGGTGGGTTCCATTGACAGAGTGGGGTCAGTCTGCTCATCCCTGGGTGGGTTACATTAACAGAGTGTGGTCTGTCTGCTCTTCCCTGGGTGTGTTACATTGACAGAGTTAGGTCAGTTTGCTCTTCCCTGGGTGTGTTACATGGACAGAGTGGGGTCAGTTTGCTCATCCCTGGGTGGGTTCCATTGACAGAGTGGGGTCAGTCTGCTCATCCCTGGTCGGGTTACTTTGACAGAGTGGGGTCAGTCTGCTCTTCCCTGGGTGTGTCACATTGACAGAGTGGGGTCAGTCTGCTCTTCACTGGATGTGTTACATTGACAGAGTGAGGTCAGTCTGCTCTTCCCTGGGTGTGTTCCATTGACAGAGTGGGGTCTGTTTGCTCTTCCCTGGCAGGGTTACATTGACCGAGTGGGGTCAGTGTGCTCTTAAATGAGTGGGTTACATTGACAGAGTGGGGTCAGTCTGCTCTTCCCTGGGTGGGTTACATTGACTGATTGGGGTCAGTCTGCTCTTCCCTGAGTGTGTTACATTGACAGAGTAGGGTCAATCTGCACTTCCCTGGGTGTGTTACATTGACAGAGTGGGGTCAGTCTGCTCTTCCCTGGTTGTGTCACATTGTCAGATTAGAGTAGTCTGCTCTTCCCTGGGTGTGTTACATTGACAGAGTGGGGACAGTCTCCTGTTCCTTGGGTGGGTTACATTGACAGAGTGGGGTCAGTCTGCTCTTCCCTGGGTGTGTTACATTGACAGAGTGAGGTCAGTCTGCTCGTCCCTGGGTGTGTTACATTGACAGAGTGTGGTCAGTCTGCTCTTCCCTTGGTGTGTTACATTGACAGAGTGGGGTCAGTCTGCTCTTCCCTTGGTCTGTTACATTGACAGAGTGGGGTCAGTCTGCTCTTCCCTGGGTGGGGTATATTGACAGAGTGGGGTCAGTCTGCTCTTCCCTGTGTGTGTTAAATTGACAGAGTCGGGTCAGTCTGCTCTTCCCTAGGTGTGTTACATTGACAGAGTGGGGTCAGTCTTCTCTTCCCTGGGTGTGTTACATTGACAGAGGGGTGTCAGTCTGCTCTTCCCTGGGTGGGTTACATTGACAGAGTTGGGTCAGTCTGCTCTTCCCTGGGTGGTTTACATTGACTGAGTGGGGTCAGTCTGCTCTTCGCTGGGAGGGATACATTGACTGAGTGGGGTCAGTCTGCTCTTCCCTGGGTATGTTACATTGACAGAGTGGGGTCAGTCTGCTCTTCCCTGGCTGTGTTACATTGACAGAGTGGGGTAAGTCTGCTCTTCCCTGGGCGTGTTACATTGACAGAGAGTGGTCAGTCTGCTCTTGCCTGAGGGTGTTACATTGACAGAGTGGGGTCAGTCTGCTCTTCAGTGGGTGTGTTACATTGACTGAGTGGGGTCAGTCTGCTCTTCCCCGGGTGTGTCACATTGTCAGATTAGAGTCAGTCTGCTCTTCCCTGGGTGTGTTACATTGACAGAGTGGGGTCAGTCTGCTCTTCCCTGGGTGGGTTACATTGACTGATTGGGGTCAGTCTGCTCTTCCCTGAGTGTGTTACATTGACAGAGTAGGGTCAATCTGCACTTCCCTGGGTGTGTTACATTGACAGAGTGGGGTCAGTCTGCTCTTCCCTGGTTGTGTCACATTGTCAGATTAGAGTAGTCTGCTCTTCCCTGGGTGTGTTACATTGACAGAGTGGGGACAGTCTCCTGTTCCTTGGGTGGGTTACATTGACAGAGTGGGGTCAGTCTGCTCTTCCCTGGGTGTGTTACATTGACAGAGTGAGGTCAGTCTGCTCGTCCCTGGGTGTGTTACATTGACAGAGTGTGGTCAGTCTGCTCTTCCCTTGGTGTGTTACATTGACAGAGTGGGGTCAGTCTGCTCTTCCCTTGGTCTGTTACATTGACAGAGTGGGGTCAGTCTGCTCTTCCCTGGGTGGGGTATATTGACAGAGTGGGGTCAGTCTGCTCTTCCCTGTGTGTGTTAAATTGACAGAGTCGGGTCAGTCTGCTCTTCCCTAGGTGTGTTACATTGACAGAGTGGGGTCAGTCTTCTCTTCCCTGGGTGTGTTACATTGACAGAGGGGTGTCAGTCTGCTCTTCCCTGGGTGGGTTACATTGACAGAGTTGGGTCAGTCTGCTCTTCCCTGGGTGGTTTACATTGACTGAGTGGGGTCAGTCTGCTCTTCGCTGGGAGGGATAAATTGACTGAGTGGGGTCAGTCTGCTCTTCCCTGGGTATGTTACATTGACAGAGTGGGGTCAGTCTGCTCTTCCCTGGCTGTGTTACATTGACAGAGTGGGGTATGTCTGCTCTTCCCTGGGCGTGTTACATTGACAGAGAGTGGTCAGTCTGCTCTTGCCTGAGGGTGTTACATTGACAGAGTGGGGTCAGTCTGCTCTTCAGTGGGTGTGTTACATTGACTGAGTGGGGTCAGTCTGCTCTTCCCCGGGTGTGTCACATTGTCAGATTAGAGTCAGTCTGCTCTTCCCTGGGTGTGTTACATTGACTGAGTGGGGTCAGTCTGCTCTTCCCTGGGTGTGTTACATTGTCAGCTTAGAGTCAGTCTGGTCTTCCCTGGGTGTGTTACATTTACAGAGTGGGGTCAGTCTGCACTTGCCAGGGTGTGTTACATTGACAGAGTGGGGTCAGTCTGCTCTTCCCTGTGTGTGTTACATTGACAGATTGGGGTCAGTCTGCTCTTCGCTGGGAGGGTTACATTGACTGAGTGGGGTCAGTCTGCTCTTCGCTGGGAGGGTTACATTGACTGAGTGGGGTCAGTCTGCTCTTCCCTGGGTATGTTACATTGACAGAGTGGGGTCAGTCTGCTCTTCCCTGGGTGTGTTACATTGACAGAGTGGGGTTAGTCAGCTCTTCCCTGGGCGTGTTACATTGACAGAGTGGGGTCAGTCTGCTCTTGCCTGAGGGTGTTACATTGACAGAGTGGGGTCAGTCTGCTCTTCAGTGGGTGTGTTACATTGACTGAGTGGGGTCAGTCTGCCTTTCCCTGGGTGTGTCACATTGTCAGATTAGAGTAGTCTGCTCTTCCCTGGGTGTGTTACATTGACAGAGTGGGGTCAGTCTACTGTTCCTTGGGTGGGTTACATTGACAGAGTGGGGTCAGTCTGCTCTTCCCTGGGTGTGTTACATTGACAGAGTGAGGTCAGTCTGCTCGTCCCTGGGTGTGTTACATTGACAGAGTGTGGTCAGTCTGCTCTTCCCTTGGTGTGTTACATTGACAGAGTGGGGTCAGTCTGCTCTTCCCTTGGTCTGTTACATTGACAGAGAGGGGTCAGTCTGCTCTTCCCTGGGTGGGATATATTGACAGAGTGGGGTCAGTCTGCTCTTCCCTGTGTGTTTTAAATTGACAGAGTCGGGTCAGTCTGCTCATCCCTAGGTGTGTTACATTGACAGAGTGGGGTCAGTCTTCTCTTCCCTGGGTGTGTTACATTGACAGAGGGGTTTCAGTCTGCTCTTCCCTGGGTGGGTTACATTGACAGAGTTGGGTCAGTCTGCTCTTCCCTGGGTGGTTTACATTGACTGAGTAGGGTCAGTCGGCTCTTCGCTGGGAGGGTTACATTGACTGAGTGGGGTCAGTCTGCTCTTCCCTGGGTATGTTACATTGACAGAGTGGGGTCAGTCTGCTCTTCCCTGGCTGTGTTACATTGACAGAGTGGGGTAAGTCTGCTCTTCCCTGGGCGTGTTACATTGACAGAGAGTGGTCAGTCTGCTCTTGCCTGACGGTGTTACATTGACAGAGTGGGGTCAGTCTGCTCTTCAGTGGGTGTGTTACATTGACTGAGTGGGGTCAGTCTGCTCTTCCCTGGGTGTGTCACATTGTCAGATTAGAGTCAGTCTGCTCTTCCCTGTGTGTGTTACATTGACAGTGTGGGGTCAGTCTACTCTTCCTTGGGTGGGTTATATTGACAGAGTGGGGTCAGTCTGCTCTTCCCTGGGTGTGTTACATTGACAGAGTGAGGTCAGTCTGCTCTTCCCTGGGTGTGTTATATTGACAGAGTGGGGTCACTCTGCTCTTCCCTGGGTGTCTGACATTGACAGAGTTGGGTCAGTCTGCTCTTCCCTGGGTGTGTTCCATTGACCGAGTGGGGTCAGTGTGCTCTTAAATGAGTGGGTTACATTGACAGAGTGGGGTCAGTCTGCTCTTCCCTGGGTGGGTTACATTGACTGATTGGGGTCAGTCTGCTCTTCCCTGAGTGTGTTACATTGACAGAGTAGGGTCAATCTGCACTTCCCTGGGTGTGTTACATTGACAGAGTGGGGTCAGTCTGCTCTTCGCTGGGAGGGTTACATTGACTGAGTGGGGTCAGTCTGCTCTTCGCTGGGAGGGTTACATTGACTGAGTGGGGTCAGTCTGCTCTTCCCTGGGTATGTTACATTGACAGAGTGGGGTCAGTCTGCTCTTCCCTGGGTGTGTTACATTGACAGAGTGGGGTTAGTCAGCTCTTCCCTGGGCGTGTTACATTGACAGAGTGGGGTCAGTCTGCTCTTGCCTGAGGGTGTTACATTGACAGAGTGGGGTCAGTCTGCTCTTCAGTGGGTGTGTTACATTGACTGAGTGGGGTCAGTCTGCTCTTCCCTGGGTGTGTCACATTGTCAGATTAGAGTAGTCTGCTCTTCCCTGGGTGTGTTACATTGACAGAGTGGGGTCAGTCTACTGTTCCTTGGGTGGGTTACATTGACAGAGTGGGGTCAGTCTGCTCTTCCCTGGGTGTGTTACATTGACAGAGTGAGGTCAGTCTGCTCGTCCCTGGGTGTGTTACATTGACAGAGTGTGGTCAGTCTGCTCTTCCCTTGGTGTGTTACATTGACAGAGTGGGGTCAGTCTGCTCTTCCCTTGGTCTGTTACATTGACAGAGTGGGGTCAGTCTGCTCTTCCCTGGGTGGGGTATATTGACAGAGTGGGGTCAGTCTGCTCTTCCCTGTGTGTGTTAAATTGACAGAGTCGGGTCAGTCTGCTCTTCCCTAGGTGTGTTACATTGACCGAGTGGGGTCAGTCTGCTCTTCCCTGAGTGTGTTACATTGACACAGTGGGGTCAGTCTGCTCTTCCCTGGGTGTGTTACATTGACACAGTGGGGTCAGTCTGCTCTTCCCTGGGTGTGTTACATTGACAGAGTGGGGTCAGTCTGCTCTTCCCTAGGTGTGTTACATGGACAAAGTGGGGTCAGTCTGCTCATCCCTGGTCGGGTTACTTTGACAGAGTGGGGTCAGTCTGCTCTTCCCTGGGTGTGTTACATGGACAGAGTGGGGTCAGTTGGCTCATCCCTGGGTGGGTTCCATTGACAGAGTGGGGTCAGTCTGCTCATCCCTGGGTGGGTTACATTAACAGAGTGTGGTCTGTCTGCTCTTCCCTGGGTGTGTTACATTGACAGAGTTAGGTCAGTTTGCTCTTCCCTGGGTGTGTTACATGGACAGAGTGGGGTCAGTTTGCTCATCCCTGGGTGGGTTCCATTGACAGAGTGGGGTCAGTCTGCTCATCCCTGGTCGGGTTACTTTGACAGAGTGGGGTCAGTCTGCTCTTCCCTGGGTGTGTCACATTGACAGAGTGGGGTCAGTCTGCTCTTCACTGGATGTGTTACATTGACAGAGTGAGGTCAGTCTGCTCTTCCCTGGGTGTGTTCCATTGACAGAGTGGGGTCTGTTTGCTCTTCCCTGGCAGGGTTACATTGACCGAGTGGGGTCAGTGTGCTCTTAAATGAGTGGGTTACATTGACAGAGTGGGGTCAGTCTGCTCTTCCCTGGGTGGGTTACATTGACTGATTGGGGTCAGTCTGCTCTTCCCTGAGTGTGTTACATTGACAGAGTAGGGTCAATCTGCACTTCCCTGGGTGTGTTACATTGACAGAGTGGGGTCAGTCTGCTCTTCGCTGGGAGGGTTACATTGACTGAGTGGGGTCAGTCTGCTCTTCGCTGGGAGGGTTACATTGACTGAGTGGGGTCAGTCTGCTCTTCCCTGGGTATGTTACATTGACAGAGTGGGGTCAGTCTGCTCTTCCCTGGGTGTGTTACATTGACAGAGTGGGGTTAGTCAGCTCTTCCCTGGGCGTGTTACATTGACAGAGTGGGGTCAGTCTGCTCTTGCCTGAGGGTGTTACATTGACAGAGTGGGGTCAGTCTGCTCTTCAGTGGGTGTGTTACATTGACTGAGTGGGGTCAGTCTGCTCTTCCCTGGGTGTGTCACATTGTCAGATTAGAGTAGTCTGCTCTTCCCTGGGTGTGTTACATTGACAGAGTGGGGTCAGTCTACTGTTCCTTGGGTGGGTTACATTGACAGAGTGGGGTCAGTCTGCTCTTCCCTGGGTGTGTTACATTGACAGAGTGAGGTCAGTCTGCTCGTCCCTGGGTGTGTTACATTGACAGAGTGTGGTCAGTCTGCTCTTCCCTTGGTGTGTTACATTGACAGAGTGGGGTCAGTCTGCTCTTCCCTTGGTCTGTTACATTGACAGAGTGGGGTCAGTCTGCTCTTCCCTGGGTGGGGTATATTGACAGAGTGGGGTCAGTCTGCTCTTCCCTGTGTGTGTTAAATTGACAGAGTCGGGTCAGTCTGCTCTTCCCTAGGTGTGTTACATTGACAGAGTGGGGTCAGTCTTCTCTTCCCTGGGTGTGTTACATTGACAGAGGGGTGTCAGTCTGCTCTTCCCAGGGTGGGTTACATTGACAGAGTTGGGTCAGTCTGCTCTTCCCTGGGTGGTTTACATTGACTGAGTGGGGTCAGTCTGCTCTTCGCTGGGAGGGTTACATTGACTGAGTGGGGTCAGTCTGCTCTTCCCTGGGTATGTTACATTGACAGAGTGGGGTCAGTCTGCTCTTCCCTGGCTGTGTTACATTGACAGAGTGGGGTAAGTCTGCTCTTCCCTGGGCGTGTTACATTGACAGAGAGTGGTCAGTCTGCTCTTGCCTGAGGGTGTTACATTGACAGAGTGGGGTCAGTCTGCTCTTCAGTGGGTGTGTTACATTGACTGAGTGGGGTCAGTCTGCTCTTCCCTGGGTGTGTCACATTGTCAGATTAGAGTCAGTCTGCTCTTCCCTGGGTGTGTTACATTGACTGAGTGGGGTCAGTCTGCTCTTCCCTGGGTGTGTTACATTGTCAGATTAGAGTCAGTCTGGTCTTCCCTGGGTGTGTTACATTTACAGAGTGGGGTCAGTCTGCACTTGCCAGGGTGTGTTACATTGACAGATTGGGTTCAGTCTGCTCTTCGCTGGGAGGGTTACATTGACTGAGTGGGGTCAGTCTGCTCTTCGCTGGGAGGGTTACATTGACTGAGTGGGGTCAGTCTGCTCTTCCCTGGGTATGTTACATTGACAGAGTGGGGTCAGTCTGCTCTTCCCTGGGTGTGTTACATTGACAGAGTGGGGTTAGTCAGCTCTTCCCTGGGCGTGTTACATTGACAGAGTGGGGTCAGTCTGCTCTTGCCTCAGGGTGTTACATTGACAGAGTGGGGTCAGTCTGCTCTTCAGTGGGTGTGTTACATTGACTGAGTGGGGTCAGTCTGCTCTTCCCTGGGTGTGTCACATTGTCAGATTAGAGTAGTCTGCTCTTCCCTTGGTGTGTTACATTGACAGAGTGGGGTCAGTCTACTGTTCCTTGGGTCGGTTACATTGACAGAGTGGGGTCAGTCTGCTCTTCCCTGGGTGTGTTACATTGACAGAGTGAGGTCAGTCTGCTCGTCCCTGGGTGTGTTACATTGACAGAGTGTGGTCAGTCTGCTCTTCCCTTGGTGTGTTACATTGACAGAGTGGGGTCAGTCTGCTCTTCCCTTGGTCTGTTACATTGACAGAGTGGGGTCAGTCTGCTCTTCCCTGGGTGGGGTATATTGACATAGTGGGGTCAGTCTGCTCTTCCCTGTGTGTGTTAAATTGACAGAGTGGGGTCAGTCTGCTCTTCCCTAGGTGTGTTACATTGACAGAGTGGGGTCAGTCTTCTCTTCCCTGGGTGTGTTACATTGACAGAGGGGTTTCAGTCTGCTCTTCCCTGGGTGGGTTACATTGACAGAGTTGGGTCAGTCTGCTCTTCCCTGGGTGGTTTACATTGACTGAGTAGGGTCAGTCTGCTCTTCGCTGGGAGGGTTACATTGACTGAGTGGGGTCAGTCTGCTCTTCCCTGGGTATGTTACATTGACAGAGTGGGGTCAGTCTGCTCTTCCCTGGCTGTGTTACATTGACAGAGTGGGGTAAGTCTGCTCTTGCCTGAGGGTGTTACATTGACAGAGTGGGGTCAGTCTGCTCTTCAGTGGGTGTGTTACATTGACTGAGTGGGGTCAGTCTGCTCTTCCCTGGGTGTGTCACATTGTCAGATTAGAGTCAGTCTGCTCTTCCCTGGGTGTGTTACATTGACAGTGTGGGGTCAGTCTACTCTTCCTTGGGTGGGTTACATTGACAGAGTGGGGTCAGTCTGCTCTTCCCTGGGTGTGTTACATTGACAGAGTGAGGTCAGTCTGCTCTTCCCTGGGTGTGTTATATTGACAGAGTGGGGTCACTCTGCTCTTCCCTGGGTGTCTCACATTGACAGAGTTGGGTCAGTCTGCTCTTCCCTGGGTGTGTTACATTGACAGAGTGGGTTCAGTCTGCTCTTCCCTGGGTGTGTTACATTGACAGAGTGAGTTCATTCTGCGCTTCCCTGGTTGGGTTACGTTAACAGAGTTGGGTCAGTCTGCTCTTCCCTGGGTGTGTTACATTGACAGAGTGGGGTCAGTCTGCTCTTCCCTGGGTGTGTTACATTGACAGACTGGGGTCAGTCTGCTCTTCCCTATGAGGGTTACATTGACTGAGTGGGGTCAGTCTGCTCTTCCCTGGGTGTGTTACATTGTCAGATTAGAGTCAGTCTGGTCTTCCCTGGGTGTGTTACATTTACAGAGTGGGGTCAGTCTGCACTTGCCAGGGTGTGTTGCATTGACAGAGTGGGGTCAGTCTGCTCTTCCCTGTGTGTGTTACATTGACAGAGTGGGGTCAGTCTGCTCTTCCCTGAGTGTATTACATTGACACAGTGGGTTCAGTGGGATCTTCCCTGGTTGTGTTATATTGACAGAGTGGGGTCAGTCTGCTCTTCCCTGAGTGTGTTACATTGACACAGTGGGTTCAGCCTGCTCTTCCCTGGGTGTGTTACATTGACAGAGTGATGTCAGTCTGCTCTTGCCTAGGTGTGTTACTTTGAGAGAGTGGGGTCAGTCTGCTCTTCCCTGGGTGTGTTACATTGACAGAGTGAGGTCAGTCTGCTCTTTCCTGGGTGTGTTACATTGACAGAGTGGGGTCTGTTTGCTCTTCCCTGGGAGGGTTACATTGACCGAGTGGGGTCAGTCTGCTCTTCCCTGAGTGTGTTACATTGACACAGTGGGGTCAGTCTGCTCTTCCCTGGGTGTGTTACATTGACACAGTGGGGTCAGTCTGCTCTTCCCTGGGTGTGTTACATTGACAGAGTGGGGTCAGTCTGCTCTTCCCTAGGTGTGTAACATGGACAAAGTGGGGTCAGTCTGCTCATCCCTGGTCGGGTTACTTTGACAGAGTGGGGTCAGTCTGCTCTTCCCTGGGTGTGTTACATGGACAGAGTGGGGTCAGTTGGCTCATCCCTGGGTGGGTTCCATTGACAGAGTGGGGTCAGTCTGCTCATCCCTGGGTGGGTTACATTAACAGAGTGTGGTCTGTCTGCTCTTCCCTGGGTGTGTTACATTGACAGAGTTAGGTCAGTTTGCTCTTCCCTGGGTGTGTTACATGGACAGAGTGGGGTCAGTTTGCTCATCCCTGGGTGGGTTCCATTGACAGAGTGGGGTCAGTCTGCTCATCCCTGGTCGGGTTACTTTGACAGAGTGGGGTCAGTCTGCTCTTCCCTGGGTGTGTCACATTGACAGAGTGGGGTCAGTCTGCTCTTCACTGGATGTGTTACATTGACAGAGTGAGGTCAGTCTGCTCTTCCCTGGGTGTGTTCCATTGACAGAGTGGGGTCTGTTTGCTCTTCCCTGGCAGGGTTACATTGACCGAGTGGGGTCAGTGTGCTCTTAAATGAGTGGGTTCCATTGACAGAGTGGGGTCAGTCTGCTCATCCCTGGGTGGGTTACATTAACAGAGTGTGGTCTGTCTGCTCCTCCCTGGGTGTGTTACATTGACAGAGTTAGGTCAGTTTGCTCTTCCCTGGGTGTGTTAAATGGACAGAGTGGGGTCAGTCTGCTCTTCCCTGTGTGTGTTAAATTGACAGAGTCGGGTCAGTCTGCTCTTCCCTAGGTGTGTTACATTGACAGAGTGGGGTCAGTCTTCTCTTCCCTGGGTGTGTTACATTGACAGAGGGGTGTCAGTCTGCTCTTCCCTGGGTGGGTTACATTGACAGAGTTGGGTCAGTCTGATCTTCCCTGGGTGGTTTACATTGACTGAGTGGGGTCAGTCTGCTCTTCGCTGGGAGGGTTACATTGACTGAGTGGGGTCAGTCTGCTCTTCCCTGGGTATGTTACATTGACAGAGTGGGGTCAGTCTGCTCTTCCCTGGCTGTGTTACATTGACAGAGTGGGGTAAGTCTGCTCTTCCCTGGGCGTGTTACATTGACAGAGAGTGGTCAGTCTGCTCTTGCCTGAGGGTGTTACATTGACAGAGTGGGGTCAGTCTGCTCTTCAGTGGGTGTGTTACATTGACTGAGTGGGGTCAGTCTGCTCTTCCCTGGGTGTGTCACATTGTCAGATTAGAGTCAGTCTGCTCTTCCCTGGGTGTGTTACATTGACAGTGTGGGGTCAGTCTACTCTTCCTTGGGTGGGTTACATTGACAGAGTGGGGTCAGTCTGCTCTTCCCTGGGTGTGTTACATTGACAGAGTGAGGTCAGTCTGCTCTTCCCTGGGTGTGTTATATTGACAGAGTGGGGTCACTCTGCTCTTCCCTGGGTGTCTCACATTGACAGAGTTGGGTCAGTCTGCTCTTCCCTGGGTGTGTTACATTGACAGAGTGGGGTCAGTCTGCTCTTCCATGGGTGTGTTACATTGACAGAGTGAGTTCATTCTGCGCTTCCCTGGTTGGGTTACGTTAACAGAGTTGGGTCAGTCTGCTCTTCCCTGGTTGTGTTACATTGACAGAGTGGGGTCAGTCTGCTCTTCCCTGGGTGTGTTACATTGACAGACTGGGGTCAGTCTGCTCTTCCCTGGGAGGGTTACATTGACTGAGTGGCGTCAGTCTGCTCTTCCCTGGGTGTGTTACATTGTCAGATTAGAGTCAGTCTGGTCTTCCCTGGGTGTGTTACATTTACAGAGTGGGGTCAGTCTGCACTTGCCAGGGTGTGTTGCATTGACAGAGTGGGGTCAGTCTGCTCTTCCCTGTGTGTGTTTCATTGACAGAGTGGGGTCAGTCTGCTCTTCCCTGAGTGTATTACATTGACACAGTGGGTTCAGTGGGATCTTCCCTGGTTGTGTTATATTGACAGAGTGGGGTCAGTCTGCTCTTCCCTGAGTGTGTTACATTGACACAGTGGGTTCAGCCTGCTCTTCCCTGGGTGTGTTACATTGACAGAGTGATGTCAGTCTGCTCTTGCCTAGGTGTGTTACTTTGAGAGAGTGGGGTCAGTCTGCTCTTCCCTGGGTGTGTTACATTGACAGAGTGAGGTCAGTCTGCTCTTTCCTGGGTGTGTTACATTGACAGAGTGGGGTCTGTTTGCTCTTCCCTGGGTGTGTTACATTGACAGAGTGGGGTCAGTCTGCTCTTCCCTAGGTGTGTTACATGGACAAAGTGGGGTCAGTCTGCTCATCCCTGGTCGGGTTACTTTGACAGAGTGGGGTCAGTCTGCTCTTCCCTGGGTGTGTTACATTGTCAGATTAGAGTCAGTCTGGTCTTCCCTGGGTGTGTTACATTTACAGAGTGGGGTCAGTCTGCACTTGCCAGGGTGTGTTACATTGACAGAGTGGGGTCAGTCTGCTCTTCCCTGAGTGTATTACATTGACACAGTGGGTTCAGTGGGATCTTCCCTGGTTGTGTTATATTGACAGAGTGGGGTCAGTCTGTTCTTCCCTGAGTGTGTTACATTGACACAGTGGGTTCAGCCTGCTCTTCCCTGGGAGTGTTACATTGACAGAGTGGGGTCAGTTGGCTCATCCCTGGGTGGGTTCCATTGACAGAGTGGGGTCAGTCTTCTCATCCCTGGGTGGGTTACATTAACAGAGTGTGGTCTGTCTGCTCTTCCCTGGGTGTGTTACATTGACAGAGTTAGGTCAGTTTGCTCTTCCCTGGGTGTGTTACATTGACAGAGTGGGGTCAGTTTGCTCATCCCTGGGTGGGTTCCATTGACAGAGTGGGGTCAGTCTGCTCATCCCTGGTCGGGTTACTTTGACAGAGTGGGGTCAGTCTGCTCTTCCCTGGGTGTGTCACATTGACAGAGTGGGGTCAGTCTGCTCTTCACTGGATGTGTTACATTGACAGAGTGAGGTCAGTCTGCTCTTCCCTGGGTGTGTTCCATTGACAGAGTGGGGTCTGTTTGCTCTTCCCTGGCAGGGTTACATTGACCGAGTGGGGTCAGTGTGCACTTAAATGAGTGGGTTACATTGACAGAGTGGGGTCAGTCTGCTCTTCCCTGGGTGGGTTACATTGACTGATTGGGGTCAGTCTGCTCTTCCCTGAGTGTGTTACATTGACAGAGTAGGGTCAATCTGCATTTCCCTGGGTGTGTTACATTGACAGAGTGGGGTCAGTCTGCTCTTCGCTGGGAGGGTTACATTGACTGAGTGGGGTCAGTCTGCTCTTCGCTGGGAGGGTTACATTGACTGAGTGGGGTCAGTCTGCTCTTCCCTGGGTATGTTACATTGACAGAGTGGGGTCAGTCTGCTCTTCCCTGGGTGTGTTACATTGACAGAGTGGGGTTAGTCAGCTCTTCCCTGGGCGTGTTACATTGACAGAGTTGGGTCAGTCTGCTCTTGCCTGAGGGTGTTACATTGACAGAGTGGGGTCAGTCTGCTCTTCAGTGGGTGTGTTACATTGACTGAGTGGGGTCAGTCTGCTCTTCCCTGGGTGTGTCACATTGTCAGATTAGAGTAGTCTGCTCTTCCCTGGGTGTTTTACATTGACAGAGTGGGGTCAGTCTACTGTTCCTTGGTTGGGTTACATTGACAGAGTGGGGTCTGTCTGCTCTTCCCTGGGTGTGTTACATTGACAGAGTGAGGTCAGTCTGCTCGTCCCTGGGTGTGTTACATTGACAGAGTGTGGTCAGTCTGCTCTTCCCTTGGTGTGTTACATTGACAGAGTGGGGTCAGTCTGCTCTTCCCTTGGTCTGTTACATTGACAGAGTGGGGTCAGTCTGCTCTTCCCTGGGTGGGGTATATTGACAGAGTGGGGTCAGTCTGCTCTTCCCTGTGTGTGTTAAATTGACAGAGTCGGGTCAGTCTGCTCTTCCCTAGGTGTGTTACATTGACAGAGTGGGGTCAGTCTTCTCTTCCCTGGGTGTGTTACATTGACAGAGGGGTGTCAGTCTGCTCTTCCCTGGGTGGGTTACATTGACAGAGTTGGGTCAGTCTGCTCTTCCCTGGGTGGTTTACATTGACTGAGTGGGGTCAGTCTGCTCTTCGCTGGGAGGGTTACATTGACTGAGTGGGGTCAGTCTGCTCTTCCCTGGGTATGTTACATTGACAGAGTGGGGTCAGTCTGCTCTTCCCTGGCTGTGTTACATGGACAGAGTGGGGTAAGTCTGCTCTTCCCTATGCGTGTTACATTGACAGAGAGTGGTCAGTCTGCTCTTGCCTGAGGGTGTTACATTGACAGAGTGGGGTCAGTCTGCTCTTCAGTGGGTGTGTTACATTGACTGAGTGGGGTCAGTCTGCTCTTCCCTGGGTGTGTCACATTGTCAGATTAGAGTCAGTCTGCTATTCCCTGGGTGTGTTACGTTGACAGTGTGGGGTCAGTCTACTCTTCCTTGGGTGGGTTACATTGACAGAGTGGGGTCAGTCTGCTCTTCCCTGGGTGTGTTACATTGACAGAGTGGGGTCAGTCTGCTCTTCCCTGGGTGTGTTACATTGACAGAGTGAGTTCATTCTGCGCTTCCCTGGTTGGGTTACGTTAACAGAGTTGGGTCAGTCTGCTCTTCCCTGGGTGTGTTACATTGACAGAGTGGGGTCAGTCTGCTCTTCCCTGGGTGTGTTACATTGACAGACTGGGGTCAGTCTGCTCTTCCCTGGGAGGGTTACATTGACTGAGTGGGGTCAGTCTGCTCTTCCCTGGGTGTGTTACATTGTCAGATTAGAGTCAGTCTGGTCTTCCCTGGGTGTGTTACATTTACAGAGTGGGGTCAGTCTGCACTTGCCAGGGTGTGTTGCATTGACAGAGTGGGGTCAGTCTGCTCTTCCCTGTGTGTGTTACATTGACAGAGTGGGGTCAGTCTGCTCTTCCCTGAGTGTATTACATTGACACAGTGGGTTCAGTGGGATCTTCCCTGGTTGTGTTATATTGACAGAGTGAGGTCAGTCTGCTCTTCCCTGAGTGTGTTACATTGACACAGTGGGTTCAGCCTGCTCTTCCCTGGGTGTGTTACATTGACAGAGTGATGTCAGTCTGCTCTTGCCGAGGTGTGTTACTTTGAGAGAGTGGGGTCAGTCTGCTCTTCCCTGGGTGTGTTACATTGACAGAGTGAGGTCAGTCTGCTCTTTCCTGGGTGTGTTACATTGACAGAGTGGGGTCTGTTTGCTCTTCCCTGGGAGGGTTACATTGACCGAGTGGGGTCAGTCTGCTCTTCCCTGAGTGTGTTACATTGACACAGTGGGGTCAGTCTGCTCTTCCCTGGGTGTGTTACATTGACACAGTGGGGTCAGTCTGCTCTTCCCTGGGTGTGTTACATTGACAGAGTGGGGTCAGTCTGCTCTTCCCTAGGTGTGTAACATGGACAAAGTGGGGTCAGTCTGCTCATCCCTGGTCGGGTTACTTTGACAGAGTGGGGTCAGTCTGCTCTTCCCTGGGTGTGTTACATGGACAGAGTGGGGTCAGTTGGCTCATCCCTGGGTGGGTTCCATTGACAGAGTGGGGTCAGTCTGCTCATCCCTGGGTGTGTTACATTAACAGAGTGTGGTCTGTCTGCTCTTCCCTGGGTGTGTTACATTGACAGAGTTAGGTCAGTTTGCTCTTCCCTGGGTGTGTTACATGGACAGAGTGGGGTCAGTTTGCTCATCCCTGGGTGGGTTCCATTGACAGAGTGGGGTCAGTCTGCTCATCCCTGGTCGGGTTACTTTGACAGAGTGGGGTCAGTCTGCTCTTCCCTGGGTGTGTCACATTGACAGAGTGGGGTCAGTCTGCTCTTCACTGGATGTGTTACATTGACAGAGTGAGGTCAGTCTGCTCTTCCCTGGGTGTGTTCCATTGACAGAGTGGGGTCTGTTTGCTCTTCCCTGGCAGGGTTACATTGACCGAGTGGGGTCAGTGTGCTCTTAAATGAGTGGGTTACATTGACAGAGTGGGGTCAGTCTGCTCTTCCCTGGGTGGGTTACATTGACTGATTGGGGTCAGTCTGCTCTTCCCTGAGTGTGTTACATTGACAGAGTAGGGTCAATCTGCACTTCCCTGAGTGTGTTACATTGACAGAGTGGGGTCAGTCTGCTCTTCCCTGGGAGGGTTACATTGCATGAGTGGGGTCAGTCTGCTCTTCGCTGGGAGGGTTATATTGACTGAGTGGGGTCAGTCTGCTCTTCACTGGGTATGTTACATTGACAGAGTGGGGTCAGTCTGCTCTTCCCTGGGTGTGTTACATTGACAGAGTGGGGTTAGTCAGCTCTTCCCTGGGCGTGTTACATTGACAGAGTGGGGTCAGTCTGCTCTTACCTGAGGGTGTTACATTGACAGAGTGGGGTCAGTCTGCTCTTCAGTGGGTGTGTTACATTGACTGAGTGGGGTCAGTCTGCTCTTCCCTGGGTGTGTCAAATTGTCAGATTAGAGTAGTCTGCTCTTCCCTGGGTGTGTTACATTGACAGAGTGGGGTCAGTCTACTGTTCCTTGGGTGGGTTACATTGACAGAGTGGGGTCAGTCTGCTCTTCCCTGGGTGTGTTACATTGACAGAGTGTGGTCAGTCTGCTCTTCCCTTGGTGTGTTACATTGACAGAGTGGGGTCAGTCTGCTCTTCCCTTGGTCTGTTACATTGACAGAGTGGGGTCAGTCTGCTCTTCCCTGGGTGGGGTATATTGACAGAGTGGGGTCAGTCTGCTCTTCCCTGTGTGTGTTAAATTGACAGAGTCGGGTCAGTCTGCTCTTCCCTAGGTGTGTTACATTGACAGAGTGGGGTCAGTCTTCTCTTCCCTGGGTGTGTTACATTGACAGAGGGGTGTCAGTCTGCTCTTCCCTGGGTGGGTTACATTGACAGAGTTGGGTCAGTCTGCTCTTCGCTGGGAGGGTTACATTGACTGAGTGGGGTCAGTCTGCTCTTCCCTGGGTATGTTACATTGACAGAGTGGGGTCAGTCTGCTCTTCCCTGGCTGTGTTACATTGACAGAGTGGGGTAAGTCTGCTCTTCCCTGGGCGTGTTACATTGACAGAGAGTGGTCAGTCTGCTCTTGCCTGAGGGTGTTACATTGACAGAGTGGGGTCAGTCTGCTCTTCAGTGGGTGTGTTACATTGACTGAGTGGGGTCAGTCTGCTCTTCCCTGGGTGTGTCACATTGTCAGATTAGAGTCAGTCTGCTCTTCCCTGGGTGTGTTACATTGACAGTGTGGAGTCAGTCTACTCTTCCTTGGGTGGGTTACATTGACAGAGTGGGGTCAGTCTGCTCTTCCCTGGGTGTGTTACATTGACAGAGTGAGGTCAGTCTGCTCTTCCCTGGGTGTGTTATATTGACAGAGTGGGGTCACTCTGCTCTTCCCTGGGTGTATCACATTGACAGAGTTGGGTCAGTCTGCTCTTCCCTGGGTGTGTTACATTGACAGAGTGGGGTCAGTCTGCTCTTCCCTGGGTGTGTTACATTGACAGAGTGAGTTCATTCTGCGCTTCCCTGGTTGGGTTACGTTAACAGAGTTGGGTCAGTCTGCTCTTCCCTGGGTGTGTTACATTGACAGAGTGGGGTCAGTCTGCTCTTCCCTGGGTGTGTTACATTGACAGACTGGGGTCAGTCTGCTCTTCCCTGGGAGGGTTACATTGACTGAGTGGGGTCAGTCTGCTCTTCCCTGGGTGTGTTACATTGTCAGATTAGAGTCAGTCTGGTCTTCCCTGGGTGTGTTACATTTACAGAGTGGGGTCAGTCTGCACTTGCCAGGGTGTGTTGCATTGACAGAGTGGGGTCAGTCTGCTCTTCCCTGTGTGTGTTACATTGACAGAGTGGGGTCAGTCTGCTCTTCCCTGAGTGTATTACATTGACACAGTGGGTTCAGTGGGATCTTCCCTGGTTGTGTTATATTGACAGAGTGGGGTCAGTCTGCTCTTCCCTGAGTGTGTTACATTGACACAGTGGGTTCAGCCTGCTCTTCCCTGGGTGTGTTACATTGACAGAATGATGTCAGTCTGCTCTTGCCTAGGTGTGTTACTTTGAGAGAGTGGGGTCAGTCTGCACTTGCCAGGGTGTGTTACATTGACAGAGTGAGGTCAGTCTGCTCTTTCCTGGGTGTGTTACATTGACAGAGTGGGGTCTGTTTGCTCTTCCCTGGGAGGGTTACATTGACCGAGTGGGGTCAGTCTGCTCTTCCCTAGGTGTGTTACATGGACAAAGTGGGGTCAGTCTGCTCATCCCTGGTCGGGTTACTTTGACAGAGTGGGGTCAGTCTGCTCTTCCCTGGGTGTGTTACATGGACAGAGTGGGATCAGTTGGCTCATCCCTGGGTGGGTTCCATTGACAGAGTGGGGTCAGTCTGCTCATCCCTGGGTGGGTTACATTAACAGAGTGTGGTCTGTCTGCTCTTCCCTGCGTGTGTTACATTGACAGAGTTAGGTCAGTTTGCTCTTCCCTGTGTGTGTTACATTGACAGAGTGGGGTCAGTCTGCTCTTCCCTGAGTGTATTACATTGACACAGTGGGTTCAGTGGGATCTTCCCTGGTTGTGTTATATTGACAGAGTGGGGTCAGTCTGCTCTTCCCTGAGTGTGTTACATTGACACAGTGAGGTCAGTCTGCTCTTCCCTGGGTGTGTTACATTGACAGAGTGAGGTCAGTCTGCTCTTTCCACTGTGTGTTACATTGACAGAGTGGGGTCTGTTTGCTCTTCCCTGGGAGGGTTACATTGACCGAGTGGGGTCAGTCTGCTCTTCCCTGAGTGTGTTACATTGACACAGTGGGGTCAGTCTGCTCTTCCCTGGGTGTGTTACATTGACACAGTGGGGTCAGTCTGCTCTTCCCTGGGTGTGTTACATTGACAGAGTGGGGTCAGTCTGCTCTTCCCTAGGTGTGTAACATGGACAAAGTGGGGTCAGTCTGCTCATCCCTGGTCGGGTTACTTTGACAGAGTGGGGTCAGTCTGCTCTTCCCTGGGTGTGTTACATGGACAGAGTGGGGTCAGTTGGCTCATCCCTGGGTGGGTTCCATTGACAGAGTGGGGTCAGTCTGCTCATCCCTGGGTGGGTTACATTAACAGAGTGTGGTCTGTCTGCTCTTCCCTGGGTGTGTTACGTTGACAGAGTTAGGTCAGTTTGCTCTTCCCTGGGTGTGTTACATGGACAGAGTGGGGTCAGTTTGCTCATCCCTGGGTGGGTTCCATTGACAGAGTGGGGTCAGTCTGCTCATCCCTGGTCGGGTTACATTGCATGAGTGGGGTCAGTCTGCTCTTCGCTGGGAGGGTTACATTGACTGAGTGGGGTCAGTCTGCTCTTCCCTGGGTGTGTCACATTGACAGAGTGGGGTCAGTCCGCTCTTCACTGGATGTGTTACATTGACAGAGTGAGGTCAGTCTGCTCTTCCCTGGGTGTGTTCCATTGACAGAGTCGGGTCTGTTTGCTCTTACCTGAGGGTGTTACATTGACAGAGTGGGGTCAGTCTGCTCTTCAGTGGGTGTGTTACATTGACTAAGTGGGGTCAGTCTGCTCTTCCCTGGGTGTGTCACATTGTCAGATTAGTGTCGTCTGCTCTTCCCTGGGTGTGTTACATTGACAGAGTGGGGTCAGTCTACTGTTCCTTGGGTGGGTTACATTGACAGAGTGGGGTCAGTGTGCTCTTAAATGAGTGGGTTAAATTGACAGAGTGGGGTCAGTCTGCTCTTCCCTGGGTGGGTTACATTGACTGATTGGGGTCAGTCTGCTCTTCCCTGAGTTTGTTACATTGACAGAGTAGGGTCAATCTGCACTTCCCTGGGTGTGTTACATTGACAGAGTGGGGTCAGTCTGCTCTTCGCTGGGAGGGTTACATTGCATGAGTGGGGTCAGTCTGCTCTTCGCTGGGAGGGTTACATTGACTGAGTGGGGTCAGTCTGCTCTTCCCTGGGTATGTTACATTGACAGAGTGGGGTCAGTCTGCTCTTCCCTGGGTGTGTTACATTGACAGAGTGGGGTTAGTCAGCTCTTCCCTGGGCGTGTTACATTGACAGAGTGGGGTCAGTCTGCTCTTACCTGAGGGTGTTACATTGACAGAGTGGGGTCAGTCTGCTCTTCAGTGGGTGTGTTACATTGACTAAGTGGGGTCAGTCTGCTCTTCCCTGGGTGTGTCACATTGTCAGATTAGTGTCGTCTGCTCTTCCCTGGGTGTGTTACATTGACAGAGTGGGGTCAGTCTACTGTTCCTTGGGTGGGTTACATTGACAGAGTGGGGTCAGTCTGCTCTTCCCTGGGTGTGTTACATTGACAGAGTGAGGTCAGTCTGCTCGTCCCTGGGTGTGTTACATTGACAGAGTGTGGTCAGTCTGCTCTTCCCTTGGTGTGTTACATTGACAGAGTGGGGTCAGTCTGCTCTTCCCTTGGTCTGTTACATTGACAGAGTGGGGTCAGTCTGCTCTTCCCTGGGTGGGGTATATTGACAGAGTGGGGTCAGTCTGCTCTTCCCTGTGTGTGTTAAATTGACAGAGTCGGGTCAGTCTGCTCTTCCCTAGGTGTGTTACATTGACAGAGTGGGGTCAGTCTTCTCTTCCCTGGGTGTGTTACATTGACAGAGGGGTGTCAGTCTGCTCTTCCCTGGGTGGGTTACATTGACAGAGTTGGGTCAGTCTGCTCTTCCCTGGGTGGTTTACATTGACTGAGTGGGGTCAGTCTGCTCTTCGCTGGGAGGGTTACATTGACTGAGTGGGGTCAGTCTGCTCTTCCCTGGGTATGTTACATTGACAGAGTGGGGTCAGTCTGCTCTTCCCTGGCTGTGTTACATTGACAGAGTGGGGTAAGTCTGCTCTTCCCTGGGCGTGTTACATTGACAGAGAGTGGTCAGTCTGCTCTTGCCTGAGGGTGTTACATTGACAGAGTGGGGTCAGTCTGCTCTTCAGTGGGTGTGTTACATTGACTGAGTGGGGTCAGTCTGCTCTTCCCTGGGTGTGTCACATTGTCAGATTAGAGTCAGTCTGCTCTTCCCTGGGTGTGTTACATTGACAGTGTGGAGTCAGTCTACTCTTCCTTGGGTGGGTTACATTGACAGAGTGGGGTCAGTCTGCTCTTCCCTGGGTGTGTTACATTGACAGAGTGAGGTCAGTCTGCTCTTCCCTGGGTGTGTTATATTGACAGAGTGGGGTCACTCTGCTCTTCCCTGGGTGTATCACATTGACAGAGTTGGGTCAGTCTGCTCTTCCCTGGGTGTGTTACATTGACAGAGTGGGGTCAGTCTGATCTTCCCTGGGTGTGTTACATTGACAGAGTGAGTTCATTCTGCGCTTCCCTGGTTGGGTTACGTTAACAGAGTTGGGTCAGTCTGCTCTTCCCTGGGTGTGTTACATTGACAGAGTGGGGTCAGTCTGCTCTTCCCTGGGTGTGTTCCATTGACAGACTGGGGTCAGTCTGCTCTTCCCTGGGAGGGTTACATTGACTGAGTGGGGTCAGTCTGCTCTTCCCTGGGTGTGTTACATTGTCAGATTAGAGTCAGTCTGGTCTTCCCTGGGTGTGTTACATTTACAGAGTGGGGTCAGTCTGCACTTGCCAGGGTGTGTTGCATTGACAGAGTGGGGTCAGTCTGCTCTTCCCTGTGTGTGTTACATTGACAGAGTGGGGTCAGTCTGCTCTTCCCTGAGTGTATTACATTGACACAGTGGGTTCAGTGGGATCTTCCCTGGTTGTGTTATATTGACAGAGTGGGGTCAGTCTGCTCTTCCCTGAGTGTGTTACATTGACACAGTGGGTTCAGCCTGCTCTTCCCTGGGTGTGTTACATTGACAGAGTGATGTCAGTCTGCTCTTGCCTAGGTGTGTTACTTTGAGAGAGTGGGGTCAGTCTGCTCTTCCCTGGGTGTGTTACATTGACAGAGTGAGGTCAGTCTGCTCTTTCCTGGGTGTGTTACATTGACAGAGTGGGGTCTGTTTGCTCTTCCCTGGGAGGGTTACATTGACCGAGTGGGGTCAGTCTGCTCTTCCCTAGGTGTGTTACATGGACAAAGTGGGGTCAGTCTGCTCATCCCTGGTCGGGTTACTTTGACAGAGTGGGGTCAGTCTGCTCTTCCCTGGGTGTGTTACATGGACAGAGTGGGGTCAGTTGGCTCATCCCTGGGTGGGTTCCATTGACAGAGTGGGGTCAGTCTGCTCATCCCTGGGTGGGTTACATTAACAGAGTGTGGTCTGTCTGCTCTTCCCTGGGTGTGTTACATTGACAGAGTTAGGTCAGTTTGCTCTTCCCTGGGTGTGTTACATTGACAGAGTGGGGTCAGTTTGCTCATCCCTGGGTGGGTTCCATTGACAGAGTGGGGTCAGTCTGCTCATCCCTGGTCGGGTTACATTGCATGAGTGGGGTCAGTCTGCTCTTCGCTGGGAGGGTTACATTGACTGAGTGGGGTCAGTCTGCTCTTCCCTGGGTGTGTCACATTGACAGAGTGGGGTCAGTCCGCTCTTCCCTGGCTGTGTTACATTGACAGAGTGGGGTAAGTCTGCTCTTCCCTGGGCGTGTTACATTGACAGAGAGTGGTCAGTCTGCTCTTGCCTGAGGGTGTTACATTGACAGAGTGGGGTCAGTCTGCTCTTCAGTGGGTGTGTTACATTGACTGAGTGGGGTCAGTCTGCTCTTCCCTGGGTGTGTCACATTGTCAGATTAGAGTCAGTCTGCTCTTCCCTGGGTGTGTTACATTGACAGTGTGGAGTCAGTCTACTCTTCCTTGGGTGGGTTACATTGACAGAGTGGGGTCAGTCTGCTCTTCCCTGGGTGTGTTACATTGACAGAGTGAGGTCAGTCTGCTCTTCCCTGGGTGTGTTATATTGACAGAGTGGGGTCACTCTGCTCTTCCCTGGGTGTATCACATTGACAGAGTTGGGTCAGTCTGCTCTTCCCTGGGTGTGTTACATTGACAGAGTGGGGTCAGTCTGATCTTCCCTGGGTGTGTTACATTGACAGAGTGAGTTCATTCTGCGCTTCCCTGGTTGGTTTACGTTAACAGAGTTGGGTCAGTCTGCTCTTCCCTGGGTGTGTTACATTGACAGAGTGGGGTCAGTCTGCTCTTCCCGGGGTGTGTTACATTGACAGACTGGGGTCAGTCTGCTCTTCCCTGGGAGGGTTACATTGACTGAGTGGGGTCAGTCTGCTCTTCCCTGGGTGTGTTACATTGTCAGATTAGAGTCAGTCTGGTCTTCCCTGGGTGTGTTACATTTACAGAGTGGGGTCAGTCTGCACTTGCCAGGGTGTGTTGCATTGACAGAGTGGGGTCAGTCTGCTCTTCCCTGTGTGTGTTACATTGACAGAGTGGGGTCAGTCTGCTCTTCCCTGAGTGTATTACATTGACACAGTGGGTTCAGTGGGATCTTCCCTGGTTGTGTTATATTGACAGAGTGGGGTCAGTCTGCTCTTCCCTGAGTGTGTTACATTGACACAGTGGGTTCAGCCTGCTCTTCCCTGGGTGTGTTACATTGACAGAGTGATGTCAGTCTGCTCTTGCCTAGGTGTGTTACTTTGAGAGAGTGGGGTCAGTCTGCTCTTCCCTGGGTGTGTTACATTGACAGAGTGAGGTCAGTCTGCTCTTTCCTGGGTGTGTTACATTGACAGAGTGGGGTCTGTTTGCTCTTCCCTGGGAGGGTTACATTGACCGAGTGGGGTCAGTCTGCTCTTCCCTAGGTGTGTTACATGGACAAAGTGGGGTCAGTCTGCTCATCCCTGGTCGGGTTACTTTGACAGAGTGGGGTCAGTCTGCTCTTCCCTGGGTGTGTTACATGGACAGAGTGGGGTCAGTTGGCTCATCCCTGGGTGGGTTCCATTGACAGAGTGGGGTCAGTCTGCTCATCCCTGGGTGGGTTACATTAACAGAGTGTGGTCTGTCTGCTCTTCCCTGGGTGTGTTACATTGACAGAGTTAGGTCAGTTTGCTCTTCCCTGGGTGTGTTACATTGACAGAGTGGGGTCAGTTTGCTCATCCCTGGGTGGGTTCCATTGACAGAGTGGGGTCAGTCTGCTCATCCCTGGTCGGGTTACTTTGACAGAGTGGGGTCAGTCTGCTCTTCCCTGGGTGTGTCACATTGACAGAGTGGGGTCAGTCTGCTCTTCACTGGATGTGTTACATTGACAGAGTGAGGTCAGTCTGCTCTTAGCTGGGTGTGTTCCATTGACAGAGTGGGGTCTGTTTGCTCTTCCCTGGCAGGGTTACATTGACCGAGTGGGGTCAGTGTGCTCTTAAATGAGTGGGATACATTGACAGAGTGGGGTCAGTCTGCTCTTCCCTGGGTGGGTTACATTGACTGATTGGGGTCAGTATGCTCTTCCCTGAGTGTGTTACATTGACAGAGTAGGGTCAATCTGCACTTCCCTGGGTGTGTTACATTGACAGAGTGGGGTCAGTCTGCTCTTCGCTGGGAGGGTTACATTGACAGAGTGGGGTCAGTCTGCTCTTGCCTGAGTGTGTTACATTGACACAGTGGGGTCAGTCTGCTCTTCCCTGGGTGTGTTACATTGACAGAGTGGGGTCAGTCTGCTCTTCCCTGGGCGTGTTACATTGACAGAGTGGGGTCAGTCTGCTCTTGCCTGAGGGTGTTACATTGACAGAGTGGGGTCAGTCTGCTCTTCAGTGGGTGTGTTACATTGACTGAGTGGGGTCAGTCTGCTCTTCCCTGGGTGTGTCACATTGTCAGATTAGAGTCAGTCTGCTCTTCCGTGGGTGTGTTACATTGACAGAGTGCGGTCAGTCTACTCTTCTTTGGGTGGGTTACATTGACAGAGTGGGGTCAGTCTGCTCTTCCCTGGGTGTGTTACATTGACAGAGTGAGGTCAGTCTGCTCTTCCCTGGGTGTGTTACATTGACAGAGTGGGGTCAGTCTGCTCTTCCCTGGGTGTCTCACATTGACAGAGTTGGGTCAGTCTGCTCTTCCCTGGGTGTGTTACATTGACAGAGTGGGGTCAGTCTGCTCTTCTCTGGGTGTGTTACATTGACAGACTGGGGTCAGTCTGCTCTTCCCTGGAAGGGTTACATTGACTGAGTGGGGTCAGTCTGCTCTTCCCTGGGTGTGTTACATTGACAGATTAGAGTCAGTCTGCTCTTCCCTGGGTGTGTTACATTGTCAGATTAGAGTCAGTCTGCTCTTCCCTGGGTGTGTTACATTTACAGAGTGGGGTCAGTCTGCTCTTGCCAGGGTGTGTTACATTGACAGAGTGGGGTCAGTCTGCTCTTCCCTCTGTGTGTTACATTGACAGAGTGGGGTCAGTCTGCTCTTCCCTGAGTGTGTTACATTGACACAGTGGGGTCAGTGGGATCTTCCCTGGTTGTGTTACATTGACAGAGTGGGGTCAGTCTGCTCTTCCCTGGGTGTGTTACATTGACACAGTGGGGTCAGTTGGATCTTCCCTCGGTGTGTTACATTGACAGAGTGGGGTCAGTCTGCTCTTCCCTCGGCGTGTTACATTTACAGAGTGGCTCAGTCTGCTCTTGCCTGAGGGTGTTACATTGACAGTGTGGGGTCAGTCTGCTCTTCAGTGGGTGTGTGATATTGACTAAGTGGGGTCAGTCTGCTCTTCCCTGGGTGTGTCACATTGTCAGATTAGAGTCAGTCTGCTCTTCCCTGGGTGTGTTACATTGACAGAGTGCGGTCAGTCTACTCTTCCTTGGGTGGGTTACATTGACAGAGTGGGGTCAGTCTGCTCTTCCCTGGGTGTCTCACATTGACAGAGTTGGGTCAGTCTGCTCTTCCCTGGGTGTGTTACATTGACAGAGTGGGGTCAGTCTGCTCTTCCCTGGGTGTGTTACATTGACAGAGTGGGGTCAGTGTGCTCTTCCCTGGGTGTGTTACATTGACATAGTAAGTTCATTCTGCTCTTCCCTGGGTGTGTTACATTGACAGAGTGCGGTCAGTCTACTCTTCCTTGGGTGGGTTACATTGACAGAGTGGGGTCAGTCTGCTCTTCCCTGGGTGTCTCACATTGACAGAGTTGGGTCAGTCTGCTCTTCCCTGGGTGTGTTACATTGACAGAGTGGGGTCAGTCTGCTCTTCTCTGGGTGTGTTACATTGACAGACTGGGGTCAGTCTGCTCTTCCCTGGGAGGGTTACATTGACTGAGTGGGGTCAGTCTGCTCTTCCCCGGGTGTGTTACATTGACAGATTAGAGTCAGTCTGCTCTTCCCTGGGTGTGTTTCATTGTCAGATATTAGTCAGTCTGCTCTTCCCTGGGTGTGTTACATTTACAGAGTGGGGTCAGTCTGCACTTGCCAGGGTGTGTTACATTGACTGAGTGGGGTCAGTCTGCTCTTCCCTGGGTGTGTCACATTGTCAGATTAGAGTCAGTCCGCTCTTCCCTGGGTGTGTTACATTGACAGTGTGGGGTCAGTCTACTCTTCCTTGGGTGGGTTACATTGACAGAGTGGGGTCAGTCTGCTCTTCCCTGGGTGTGTTACATTGACAGAGTGAGGTCAGTCTGCTCTTCCCTGGGTGTGTTATATTGACAGAGTGGGGTCACTCTGCTCTTCCCTGGGTGTCTCACATTGACAGAGTTGGGTCAGTCTGCCCTTCCCTGGGTGTGTTACATTGACAGAGTGGGGTCAGTCTGCTCTTCCCTGGGTGTGTTACATTGACAGAGTGAGTTCATTCTGCGCTTCCCTGGTTGGGTTACGTTAACAGAGTTGGGTCAGTCTGCTCTTCCCTGGGTGTGTTACATTGACAGAGTGGGGTCAGTCTGCTCTTCCCTGGGTGTGTTACATTGACAGACTGGGGTCAGTCTGCTCTTCCCTGGGAGGGTTACATTGACTGAGTGGGGTCAGTCTGCTCTTCCCTGGGTGTGTTACATTGTCAGATTAGAGTCAGTCTGGTCTTCCCTGGGTGTGTTACATTTACAGAGTGGGGTCAGTCTGCACTTGCCAGGGTGTGTTGCATTGACAGAGTGGGGTCAGTCTGCTCTTCCCTGTGTGTGTTACATTGACAGAGTGGGGTCAGTCTGCTCTTCCCTGAGTGTATTACATTGACACAGTGGGTTCAGTGGGATCTTCCCTGGTTGTGTTATATTGACAGAGTGGGGTCAGTCTGCTCTTCCCTGAGTGTGTTACATTGACACAGTGGGTTCAGCCTGCTCTTCCCTGGGTGTGTTACATTGACAGAGTGATGTCAGTCTGCTCTTGCCTAGGTGTGTTACTTTGAGAGAGTGGGGTCAGTCTGCTCTTCCCTGGGTGAGTTACATTGACAGAGTGAGGTCAGTCTGCTCTTTCCTGGGTGTGTTACATTGACAGAGTGGGGTCTGTTTGCTCTTCCCTGGGAGGGTTACATTGACCGAGTGGGGTCAGTCTGCTCTTCCCTGAGTGTGTTACATTGACACAGTGGGCTCAGTCTGCTCTTCCCTGGGTGTGTTACATTGACACAGTGGGGTCAGTCTGCTCTTCCCTGGGTGTGTTACATTGACAGAGTGGGGTCAGTCTGCTCTTCCCTAGGTGTGTTACATGGACAAAGTGGGGTCAGTCTGCTCATCCCTGGTCGGGTTACTTTGACAGAGTGGGGTCAGTCTGCTCTTCCCTGGTTGTGTTACATGGACAGAGTGGGGTCAGTTGGCTCATCCCTGGGTGGGTTCCATTGACAGAGTGGGGTCAGTCTGCTCATCCCTGGGTGGGTTACATTAACAGAGTGTGGTCTGTCTGCTCTTCCCTGGGTGTGTTACATTGACAGAGTTAGGTCAGTTTGCTCTTCCCTGGGTGTGTTACATGGACAGAGTGGGGTCAGTTTGCTCATCCCTGGGTGGGTTCCATTGACAGAGTGGGGTCAGTCTGCTCATCCCTGGTCGGGTTACTTTGACAGAGTGGGGTCAGTCTGCTCTTCCCTGGGTGTGTCACATTGACAGAGTGGGGTCAGTCTGCTCTTCACTGGATGTGTTACATTGACAGAGTGAGGTCAGTCTGCTCTTCCCTGGGTGTGTTCCATTGACAGAGTGGGGTCTGTTTGCTCTTCCCTGGCAGGGTTACATTGACCGAGTGGGGTCAGTGTGCTCTTAAATGAGTGGGTTACATTGACAGAGTGGGGTCAGTCTGCTCTTCCCTGGGTGGGTTACATTGACTGATTGGGGTCAGTCTGCTCTTCCCTGAGTGTGTTACATTGACAGAGTAGGGTCAATCTGCACTTCCCTGGGTGTGTTACATTGACAGAGTGGGGTCAGTCTGCTCTTCGCTGGGAGGGTTACATTGACTGAGTGGGGTCAGTCTGCTCTTCGCTGGGAGGGTTACATTGACTGAGTGGGGTCAGTCTGCTCTTCCCTGGGTATGTTACATTGACAGAGTGGGGTCAGTCTGCTCTTCCCTGGGTGTGTTACATTGACAGAGTGGGGTTAGTCAGCTCTTCCCTGGGCGTGTTACATTGACAGAGTGGGGTCAGTCTGCTCTTGCCTGAGGGTGTTACATTGACAGAGTGGGGTCAGTCTGCTCTTCAGTGGGTGTGTTACATTGACTGAGTGGGGTCAGTCTGCTCTTCCCTGGGTGTGTCACATTGTCAGATTAGAGTAGTCTGCTCTTCCCTGGGTGTGTTACATTGACAGAGTGGGGTCAGTCTACTCTTCCTTGGGTGGGTTACATTGACAGAGTGGGGTCAGTCTGCTCTTCCCTGGGTGTGTTACATTGACAGAGTGGGGTCACTCTGCTCTTCCCTGGGTGTCTCACATTGACAGAGTTGGGTCAGTCTGCTCTTCCCTGGGTGTGTTACATTGACAGAGTGGGGTCAGTCTGCTCTTCCCTGGGTGTGTTACATTGACAGAGTGAGTTCATTCTGCGCTTCCCTGGTTGGGTTACGTTAACAGAGTTGGGTCAGTCTGCTCTTCCCTGGGTGTGTTACATTGACAGAGTGGGGTCAGTCTGCTCTTCCCTGGGTGTGTTACATTGACAGACTGGGGTCAGTCTGCTCTTCCCTGGGAGGGTTACATTGACTGAGTGGGGTCAGTCTGCTCTTCCCTGGGTGTGTTACATTGTCAGATTATAGTCAGTCTGGTCTTCCCTGGGTGTGTTACATTTACAGAGTGGGGTCAGTCTGCACTTGCCAGGGTGTGTTGCATTGACAGAGTGGGGTCAGTCTGCTCTTCCCTGTGTGTGTTACATTGACAGAGTGGGGTCAGTCTGCTCTTCCCTGAGTGTATTACATTGACACAGTGGGTTCAGTGGGATCTTCCCTGGTTGTGTTATATTGACAGAGTGAGGTCAGTCTGCTCTTCCCTGAGTGTGTTACATTGACACAGTGGGTTCAGCCTGCTCTTCCCTGGGTGTGTTACATTGACAGAGTGATGTCAGTCTGCTCTTGCCTCGGTGTGTTACTTTGAGAGAGTGGGGTCAGTCTGCTCTTCCCTGGGTGTGTTACATTGACAGAGTGAGGTCAGTCTGCTCTTTCCTGGGTGTGTTACATTGACAGAGTGGGGTCTGTTTGCTCTTCCCTGGGAGGGTTACATTGACCGAGTGGGGTCAGTCTGCTCTTCCCTGAGTGTGTTACATTGACACAGTGGGGTCAGTCTGCTCTTCCCTGTGTGTGTTACATTGACACAGTGGGGTCAGTCTGCTCTTCCCTGGGTGTGTTACATTGACAGAGTGGGGTCAGTCTGCTCTTCCCTAGGTGTGTTACATTGACAGAGTGGGGTCAGTCTTCTCTTCCCTGGGTGTGTTACATTGACAGAGGGGTGTCAGTCTGCTCTTCCCTGGGTGGGTTACATTGACAGAGTTGGGTCAGTCTGCTCTTCCCTGGGTGGTTTACATTGACTGAGTGGGGTCAGTCTGCTCTTCGCTGGGAGGGTTACATTGACTGAGTGGGGTCAGTCTGCTCTTCCCTGGGTATGTTACATTGACAGAGTGGGGTCAGTCTGCTCTTCCCTGGCTGTGTTACATTGACAGAGTGGGGTAAGTCTGCTCTTCCCTGGGCGTGTTACATTGACAGAGAGTGGTCAGTCTGCTCTTGCCTGAGGGTGTTACATTGACAGAGTGGGGTCAGTCTGCTCTTCAGTGGGTGTGTTACATTGACTGAGTGGGGTCAGTCTGCTCTTCCCTGGGTGTGTCACATTGTCAGATTAGAGTCAGTCTGCTCTTCCCTGGGTGTGTTACATTGACAGTGTGGAGTCAGTCTACTCTTCCTTGGGTGGGTTACATTGACAGAGTGGGGTCAGTCTGCTCTTCCCTGGGTGTGTTACATTGACAGAGTGAGGTCAGTCTGCTCTTCCCTGGGTGTGTTATATTGACAGAGTGGGGTCACTCTGCTCTTCCCTGGGTGTATCACATTGACAGAGTTGGGTCAGTCTGCTCTTCCCTGGGTGTGTTACATTGACAGAGTGGGGTCAGTCTGATCTTCCCTGGGTGTGTTACATTGACAGAGTGAGTTCATTCTGCGCTTCCCTGGTTGGGTTACGTTAACAGAGTTGGGTCAGTCTGCTCTTCCCTGGGTGTGTTACATTGACAGAGTGGGGTCAGTCTGCTCTTCCCGGGGTGTGTTACATTGACAGACTGGGGTCAGTCTGCTCTTCCCTGGGAGGGTTACATTGACTGAGTGGGGTCAGTCTGCTCTTCCCTGGGTGTGTTACATTGTCAGATTAGAGTCAGTCTGGTCTTCCCTGGGTGTGTTACATTTACAGAGTGGGGTCAGTCTGCACTTGCCAGGGTGTGTTGCATTGACAGAGTGGGGTCAGTCTGCTCTTCCCTGTGTGTGTTACATTGACAGAGTGGGGTCAGTCTGCTCTTCCCTGAGTGTATTACATTGACACAGTGGGTTCAGTGGGATCTTCCCTGGTTGTGTTATATTGACAGAGTGGGGTCAGTCTGCTCTTCCCTGAGTGTGTTACATTGACACAGTGGGTTCAGCCTGCTCTTCCCTGGGTGTGTTACATTGACAGAGTGATGTCAGTCTGCTCTTGCCTAGGTGTGTTACTTTGAGAGAGTGGGGTCAGTCTGCTCTTCCCTGGGTGTGTTACATTGACAGAGTGAGGTCAGTCTGCTCTTTCCTGGGTGTGTTACATTGACAGAGTGGGGTCTGTTTGCTCTTCCCTGGGAGGGTTACATTGACCGAGTGGGGTCAGTCTGCTCTTCCCTAGGTGTGTTACATGGACAAAGTGGGGTCAGTCTGCTCATCCCTGGTCGGGTTACTTTGACAGAGTGGGGTCAGTCTGCTCTTCCCTGGGTGTGTTACATGGACAGAGTGGGGTCAGTTGGCTCATCCCTGGGTGGGTTCCATTGACAGAGTGGGGTCAGTCTGCTCATCCCTGGGTGGGTTACATTAACAGAGTGTGGTCTGTCTGCTCTTCCCTGGGTGTGTTACATTGACAGAGTTAGGTCAGTTTGCTCTTCCCTGGGTGTGTTACATTGACAGAGTGGGGTCAGTTTGCTCATCCCTGGGTGGGTTCCATTGACAGAGTGGGGTCAGTCTGCTCATCCCTGGTCGGGTTACTTTGACAGAGTGGGGTCAGTCTGCTCTTCCCTGGGTGTGTCACATTGACAGAGTGGGGTCAGTCTGCTCTTCACTGGATGTGTTACATTGACAGAGTGAGGTCAGTCTGCTCTTCCCTGGGTGTGTTCCATTGACAGAGTGGGGTCTGTTTGCTCTTCCCTGGCAGGGTTACATTGACCGAGTGGGGTCAGTGTGCTCTTAAATGAGTGGGATACATTGACAGAGTGGGGTCAGTCTGCTCTTCCCTGGGTGGGTTACATTGACTGATTGGGGTCAGTATGCTCTTCCCTGAGTGTGTTACATTAACAGAGTAGGGTCAATCTGCACTTCCCTGGGTGTGTTACATTGACAGAGTGGGGTCAGTCTGCTCTTCGCTGGGAGGGTTACATTGACAGAGTGGGGTCAGTCTGCTCTTGCCTGAGTGTGTTACATTGACACAGTGGGGTCAGTCTGCTCTTCCCTGGGTGTGTTACATTGACAGAGTGGGGTCAGTCTGCTCTTCCCTGGGCGTGTTACATTGACAGAGTGGGGTCAGTCTGCTCTTGCCTGAGGGTGTTACATTGACAGAGTGGGGTCAGTCTGCTCTTCAGTGGGTGTGTTACATTGACTGAGTGGGGTCAGTCTGCTCTTCCCTGGGTGTGTCACATTGTCAGATTAGAGTCAGTCTGCTCTTCCGTGGGTGTGTTACATTGACAGAGTGCGGTCAGTCTACTCTTCCTTGGGTGGGTTACATTGACAGAGTGGGGTCAGTCTGCTCTTCCCTGGGTGTGTTACATTGACAGAGTGAGGTCAGTCTGCTCTTCCCTGGGTGTGTTACATTGACAGAGTGGGGTCAGTCTGCTCTTCCCTGGGTGTCTCACATTGACAGAGTTGGGTCAGTCTGCTCTTCCCTGGGTGTGTTACATTGACAGAGTGGGGTCAGTCTGCTCTTCTCTGGGTGTGTTACATTGACAGACTGGGGTCAGTCTGCTCTTCCCTGGAAGGGTTACATTGACTGAGTGGGGTCAGTCTGCTCTTCCCTGGGTGTGTTACATTGACAGATTAGAGTCAGTCTGCTCTTCCCTGGGTGTGTTACATTGTCAGATTAGAGTCAGTCTGCTCTTCCCTGGGTGTGTTACATTTACAGAGTGGGGTCAGTCTGCTCTTGCCAGGGTGTGTTACATTGACAGAGTGGGGTCAGTCTGCTCTTCCCTCTGTGTGTTACATTGACAGAGTGGGGTCAGTCTGCTCTTCCCTGAGTGTGTTACATTGACACAGTGGGGTCAGTGGGATCTTCCCTGGTTGTGTTACATTGACAGAGTGGGGTCAGTCTGCTCTTCCCTGGGTGTGTTACATTGACACAGTGGGGTCAGTTGGATCTTCCCTGGGTGTGTTACATTGACAGAGTGGGGTCAGTCTGCTCTTCCCTGGGCGTGTTACATTGACAGAGTGGCTCAGTCTGCTCTTGCCTGAGGGTGTTACATTGACAGTGTGGGGTCAGTCTGCTCTTCAGTGGGTGTGTGATATTGACTAAGTGGGGTCAGTCTGCTCTTCCCTGGGTGTGTCACATTGTCAGATTAGAGTCAGTCTGCTCTTCCCTGGGTGTGTTACATTGACAGAGTGCGGTCAGTCTACTCTTCCTTGGGTGGGTTACATTGACAGAGTGGGGTCAGTCTGCTCTTCCCTGGGTGTCTCACATTGACAGAGTTGGGTCAGTCTGCTCTTCCCTGGGTGTGTTATATTGACAGACTGGGGTCAGTCTGCTCTTCCCTGGGAGGGTTACATTGACTGAGTGGGGTCAGTCTGCTCTTCCCTGGGTGTGTTACATTGTCAGATTAGAGTCAGTCTGGTCTTCCCTGGGTGTGTTACATTTACAGAGTGGGGTCAGTCTGCACTTGCCAGGGTGTGTTGCATTGACAGAGTGGGGTCAGTCTGCTCTTCCCTGTGTGTGTTACATTGACAGAGTGGGGTCAGTCTGCTCTTCCCTGAGTGTATTACATTGACACAGTGGGTTCAGTGGGATCTTCCCTGGTTGTGTTATATTGACAGAGTGGGGTCAGTCTGCTCTTCCCTGAGTGTGTTACATTGACACAGTGGGTTCAGCCTGCTCTTCCCTGGGTGTGTTACATTGACAGAGTGATGTCAGTCTGCTCTTGCCTAGGTGTGTTACTTTGAGAGAGTGGGGTCAGTCTGCTCTTCCCTGGGTGTGTTACATTGACAGAGTGAGGTCAGTCTGCTCTTTCCTGGGTGTGTTACATTGACAGAGTGGGGTCTGTTTGCTCTTCCCTGGGAGGGTTACATTGACAGAGTGGGGTCAGTCTGCTCTTCCCTAGGTGTGTTACATGGACAAAGTGGGGTCAGTCTGCTCATCCCTGGTCGGGTTACTTTGACAGAGTGGGGTCAGTCTGCTCTTCCCTGGGTGTGTTACATGGACAGAGTGGGGTCAGTTGGCTCATCCCTGGGTGGGTTCCATTGACAGAGTGGGGTCAGTCTGCTCATCCCTGGGTGGGTTACATTAACAGAGTGTGGTCTGTCTGCTCTTCCCTGGGTGTGTTACATTGACAGAGTTAGGTCAGTTTGCTCTTCCCTGGGTGTGTTACATTGACAGAGTGGGGTCAGTTTGCTCATCCCTGGGTGGGTTCCATTGACAGAGTGGGGTCAGTCTGCTCATCCCTGGTCGGGTTACTTTGACAGAGTGGGGTCAGTCTGCTCTTCCCTGGGTGTGTCACATTGACAGAGTGGGGTCAGTCTGCTCTTCACTGGATGTGTTACATTGACAGAGTGAGGTCAGTCTGCTCTTCCCTGGGTGTGTTCCATTGACAGAGTGGGGTCTGTTTGCTCTTCCCTGGCAGGGTTACATTGACCGAGTGGGGTCAGTGTGCTCTTAAATGAGTGGGATACAATGACAGAGTGGGGTCAGTCTGCTCTTCCCTGGGTGGGTTACATTGACTGATTGGGGTCAGTATGCTCTTCCCTGAGTGTGTTACATTGACAGAGTAGGGTCAATCTGCACTTCCCTGGGTGTGTTACATTGACAGAGTGGGGTCAGTCTGCTCTTCGCTGGGAGGGTTACATTGACAGAGTGGGGTCAGTCTGCTCTTGCCTGAGTGTGTTACATTGACACAGTGGGGTCAGTCTGCTCTTCCCTGGGTGTGTTACATTGACAGAGTGGGGTCAGTCTGCTCTTCCCTGGGCGTGTTACATTGACAGAGTGGGGTCAGTCTGCTCTTGCCTGAGGGTGTTACATTGACAGAGTGGGGTCAGTCTGCTCTTCAGTGGGTGTGTTACATTGACTGAGTGGGGTCAGTCTGCTCTTCCCTGGGTGTGTCACATTGTCAGATTAGAGTCAGTCTGCTCTTCCGTGGGTGTGTTACATTGACAGAGTGCGGTCAGTCTACTCTTCCTTGGGTGGGTTACATTGACAGAGTGGGGTCAGTCTGCTCTTCCCTGGGTGTGTTACATTGACAGAGTGAGGTCAGTCTGCTCTTCCCTGGGTGTGTTACATTGACAGAGTGGGGTCAGTCTGCTCTTCCCTGGGTGTCTCACATTGACAGAGTTGGGTCAGTCTGCTCTTCCCTGGGTGTGTTACATTGACAGAGTGGGGTCAGTCTGCTCTTCTCTGGGTGTGTTACATTGACAGACTGGGGTCAGTCTGCTCTTCCCTGGAAGGGTTACATTGACTGAGTGGGGTCAGTCTGCTCTTCCCTGGGTGTGTTACATTGACAGATTAGAGTCAGTCTGCTCTTCCCTGGGTGTGTTACATTGTCAGATTAGAGTCAGTCTGCTCTTCCCTGGGTGTGTTACATTTACAGAGTGGGGTCAGTCTGCTCTTGCCAGGGTGTGTTACATTGACAGAGTGGGGTCAGTCTGCTCTTCCCTCTGTGTGTTACATTGACAGAGTGGGGTCAGTCTGCTCTTCCCTGAGTGTGTTACATTGACACAGTGGGGTCAGTGGGATCTTCCCTGGTTGTGTTACATTGACAGAGTGGGGTCAGTCTGCTCTTCCCTGGGTGTGTTACATTGACACAGTGGGGTCAGTTGGATCTTCCCTGGGTGTGTTACATTGACAGAGTGGGGTCAGTCTGCTCTTCCCTGGGTGGGTTACATTGACAGAGTGGCTCAGTCTGCTCTTGCCTGAGGGTGTTACATTGACAGTGTGGGGTCAGTCTGCTCTTCAGTGGGTGTGTGATATTGACTAAGTGGGGTCAGTCTGCTCTTCCCTGGGTGTGTCACATTGTCAGATTAGAGTCAGTCTGCTCTTCCCTGGGTGTGTTACATTGACAGAGTGCGGTCAGTCTACTCTTCCTTGGGTGGGTTACATTGACAGAGTGGGGTCAGTCTGCTCTTCCCTGGGTGTCTCACATTGACAGAGTTGGGTCAGTCTGCTCTTCCCTGGGTGTGTTACATTGACAGAGTGGGGTCAGTCTGCTCTTCCCTGGGTGTGTTACATTGACAGAGTGGGGTCAGTGTGCTCTTCCCTGGGTGTGTTACATTGACATAGTAAGTTCATTCTGCTCTTCCCTGGGTGTGTTACATTGACAGAGTGCGGTCAGTCTACTCTTCCTTGGGTGGGTTACATTGACAGAGTGGGGTCAGTCTGCTCTTCTCTGGGTGTGTTACATTGACAGACTGGGGTCAGTCTGCTCTTCCCTGGGAGGGTTACATTGACTGAGTGGGGTCAGTCTGCTCTTCCCCGGGTGTGTTACATTGACAGATTAGAGTCAGTCTGCTCTTCCCTGGGTGTGTTTCATTGTCAGATATTAGTCAGTCTGCTCTTCCCTGGGTGTGTTACATTTACAGAGTGGGGTCAGTCTGCACTTGCCAGGGTGTGTTACATTGACTGAGTGGGGTCAGTCTGCTCTTCCCTGGGTGTGTCACATTGTCAGATTAGAGTCAGTCCGCTCTTCCCTGGGTGTGTTACATTGACAGTGTGGGGTCAGTCTACTCTTCCTTGGGTGGGTTACATTGACAGAGTGGGGTCAGTCTGCTCTTCCCTGGGTGTGTTACATTGACAGAGTGAGGTCAGTCTGCTCTTCCCTGGGTGTGTTATATTGACAGAGTGGGGTCACTCTGCTCTTCCCTGGGTGTCTCACATTGACAGAGTTGGGTCAGTCTGCTCTTCCCTGGGTGTGTTACATTGACAGAGTGGGGTCAGTCTGCTCTTCCCTGGGTGTGTTACATTGACAGAGTGAGTTCATTCTGCGCTTCCCTGGTTGGGTTACGTTAACAGAGTTGGGTCAGTCTGCTCTTCCCTGGGTGTGTTACATTGACAGAGTGGGGTCAGTCTGCTCTTCCCTGGGTGTGTTACATTGACAGACTGGGGTCAGTCTGCTCTTCCCTGGGAGGGTTACATTGACTGAGTGGGGTCAGTCTGCTCTTCCCTGGGTGTGTTACATTGTCAGATTAGAGTCAGTCTGGTCTTCCCTGGGTGTGTTACATTTACAGAGTGGGGTCAGTCTGCACTTGCCAGGGTGTGTTGCATTGACAGAGTGGGGTCAGTCTGCTCTTCCCTGTGTGTGTTACATTGACAGAGTGGGGTCAGTCTGCTCTTCCCTGAGTGTATTACATTGACACAGTGGGTTCAGTGGGATCTTCCCTGTGTGTGTTACATTGACAGAGTGGGGTCAGTCTGCTCTTCCCTGAGTGTGTTACATTGACACAGTGGGTTCAGCCTGCTCTTCCCTGGGTGTGTTACATTGACAGAGTGATGTCAGTCTGCTCTTGCCTAGGTGTGTTACTTTGAGAGAGTGGGGTCAGTCTGCTCTTCCCTGGGTGAGTTACATTGACAGAGTGAGGTCAGTCTGCTCTTTCCTGGGTGTGTTACATTGACAGAGTGGGGTCTGTTTGCTCTTCCCTGGGAGGGTTACATTGACCGAGTGGGGTCAGTCTGCTCTTCCCTGAGTGTGTTACATTGACACAGTGGGCTCAGTCTGCTCTTCCCTGGGTGTGTTACATTGACACAGTGGGGTCAGTCTGCTCTTCCCTGGGTGTGTTACATTGACAGAGTGGGGTCAGTCTGCTCTTCCCTAGGTGTGTTACATGGACAAAGTGGGGTCAGTCTGCTCATCCCTGGTCGGGTTACTTTGACAGAGTGGGGTCAGTCTGCTCTTCCCTGGGTGTGTTACATGGACAGAGTGGGGTCAGTTGGCTCATCCCTGGGTGGGTTCCATTGACAGAGTGGGGTCAGTCTGCTCATCCCTGGGTGGGTTACATTGACAGAGTGTGGTCTGTCTGCTCTTCCCTGGGTGTGTTACATTGACAGAGTTAGGTCAGTTTGCTCTTCCCTGGGTGTGTTACATGGACAGAGTGGGGTCAGTTTGCTCATCCCTGGGTGGGTTCCATTGACAGAGTGGGGTCAGTCTGCTCATCCCTGGTCGGGTTACTTTGACAGAGTGGGGTCAGTCTGCTCTTCCCTGGGTGTGTCACATTGACAGAGTGGGGTCAGTCTGCTCTTCACTGGATGTGTTACATTGACAGAGTGAGGTCAGTCTGCTCTTCCCTGGGTGTGTTCCATTGACAGAGTGGGGTCTGTTTGCTCTTCCCTGGCAGGGTTACATTGACCGAGTGGGGTCAGTGTGCTCTTAAATGAGTGGGTTACATTGACAGAGTGGGGTCAGTCTGCTCTTCCCTGGGTGGGTTACATTGACTGATTGGGGTCAGTCTGCTCTTCCCTGAGTGTGTTACATTGACAGAGTAGGGTCAATCTGCACTTCCCTGGGTGTGTTACATTGACAGAGTGGGGTCAGTCTGCTCTTCGCTGGGAGGGTTACATTGACTGAGTGGGGTCAGTCTGCTCTTCGCTGGGAGGGTTACATTGACTGAGTGGGGTCAGTCTGCTCTTCCCTGGGTATGTTACATTGACAGAGTGGGGTCAGTCTGCTCTTCCCTGGGTGTGTTACATTGACAGAGTGGGGTTAGTCAGCTCTTCCCTGGGCGTGTTACATTGACAGAGTGGGGTCAGTCTGCTCTTGCCTGAGGGTGTTACATTGACAGAGTGGGGTCAGTCTGCTCTTCAGTGGGTGTGTTACATTGACTGAGTGGGGTCAGTCTGCTCTTCCCTGGGTGTGTCACATTGTCAGATTAGAGTAGTCTGCTCTTCCCTGGGTGTGTTACATTGACAGAGTGGGGTCAGTCTACTCTTCCTTGGGTGGGTTACATTGACAGAGTGGGGTCAGTCTGCTCTTCCCTGGGTGTGTTACATTGACAGAGTGGGGTCACTCTGCTCTTCCCTGGGTGTCTCACATTGACAGAGTTGGGTCAGTCTGCTCTTCCCTGGGTGTGTTACATTGACAGAGTGGGGTCAGTCTGCTCTTCCCTGGGTGTGTTACATTGACAGAGTGAGTTCATTCTGCGCTTCCCTGGTTGGGTTACGTTAACAGAGTTGGGTCTGTCTGCTCTTCCCTGGGTGTGTTACATTGACAGAGTGGGGTCAGTCTGCTCTTCCCTGGGTGTGTTACATTGACAGAGTGGGGTCAGTCTGCTCTTCCCTGGCTGTGTTACATTGACAGAGTGGGGTTAGTCAGCTCATCCCTGGGCGTGTTACATTGACAGAGTGGGGTCAGTCTGCTCTTGCCTGAGGGTGTTACATTGACAGAGTGGGGTCAGTCTGCTCTTCAGTGGGTGTGTTACATTGACTGAGTGGGGTCAGTCTGCTCTTCCCTGGGTGTGTCACATTGTCAGATTAGAGTAGTCTGCTCTTCCCTGGGTGTGTTACATTGACAGAGTGGGGTCAGTGGGATCTTCCCTGGTTGTGTTATATTGACAGAGTGAGGTCAGTCTGCTCTTCCCTGAGTGTGTTACATTGACACAGTGGGTTCAGCCTGCTCTTCCCTGGGTGTGTTACATTGACAGAGTGATGTCAGTCTGCTCTTGCCTCGGTGTGTTACTTTGAGAGAGTGGGGTCTGTTTGCTCTTCCCTGGGAGGGTTACATTGACCGAGTGGGGTCAGTCTGCTCTTCCCTGAGTGTGTTACATTGACACAGTGGGGTCAGTCTGCTCTTCCCTGGGTGTGTTACATTGACACAGTGGGGTCAGTCTGCTCTTCCCTGGGTGTGTTACATTGACAGAGTGGGGTCAGTCTGCTCTTCCCTAGGTGTGTTACATGGACAAAGTGGGGTCAGTCTGCTCATCCCTGGTCGGGTTACTTTGACAGAGTGGGGTCAGTCTGCTCTTCCCTGGGTGTGTTACATGGACAGAGTGGGGTCAGTTGGCTCATCCCTGGGTAGGTTCCATTGACAGAGTGGGGTCAGTCTGCTCATCCCTGGGTGGGTTACATTAACAGAGTGTGGTCTGTCTGCTCTTCCCTGGGTGTGTTACATTGACAGAGTTAGGTCAGTTTGCTCTTCCCTGGGTGTGTTACATGGACAGAGTGGGGTCAGTTTGCTCATCCCTGGGTGGGTTCCATGGACAGAGTGGGGTCAGTCTGCTCATCCCTGGTCGGGTTACTTTGACTGAGTGGGGTCAGTGTGCTCTTCCCTGGGTGTGTCACATTGACAGAGTGGGGTCAGTCTGCTCTTCACTGGATGTGTTACATTGACAGAGTGAGGTCAGTCTGCTCTTCCCTGGGTGTGTTCCATTGACAGAGTGGGGTCTGTTTGCTCTTCCCTGGCAGGGTTACATTGACCGAGTGGGGTCAGAGTGCTCTTAAATGAGTGGGTTACATTGACAGAGTGGGGTCAGTTTGCTCTTCCCTGGGTGGGTTACATTGACTGATTGGGGTCAGTCTGCTCTTCCCTGAGTGTGTTACATTGACAGAGTAGGGTCAATCTGCACTTCCCTGGGTGTGTTACATTGACAGAGTGGGGTCAGTCTGCTCTTCGCTGGGAGGGTTACATTGACTGAGTGGGGTCAGTCTGCTCTTCGCTGGGAGGGTTACATTGACTGAGTGGGGTCAGTCTGCTCTTCCCTGGGTATGTTACATTGACAGAGTGGGGTCAGTCTGCTCTTCCCTGGCTGTGTTACATTGACAGAGTGGGGTTAGTCAGCTCATCCCTGGGCGTGTTACATTGACAGAGTGGGGTCAGTCTGCTCTTGCCTGAGGGTGTTACATTGACAGAGTGGGGTCAGTCTGCTCTTCAGTGGGTGTGTTACATTGACTGAGTGGGGTCAGTCTGCTCTTCCCTGGGTGTGTCACATTGTCAGATTAGAGTAGTCTGCTCTTCCCTGGGTGTGTTACATTGACAGAGTGGGGTCAGTCTACTGTTCCTTGGGTGGGTTACATTGACAGAGTGGGGTCAGTCTGCTCTTCCCTGGGTGTGTTACATTGACAGAGTGAGGTCAGTCTGCTCGTCCCTGGGTGTGTTACATTGACAGAGTGTGGTCAGTCTGCTCTTCCCTTGGTGTGTTACATTGACAGTGTGGGGTCAGTCTGCTCTTCCCTGGGTGGGGTATATTGACAGAGTGGGGTCAGTCTGCTCTTCCCTGTGTGTGTTAAATTGACAGAGTCGGGTCAGTCTGCTCTTCCCTAGGTGTGTTACATTGACAGAGTGGGGTCAGTCTTCTCTTCCCTGGGTGTGTTACATTTACAGAGGGGTGTCAGTCTGCTCTTCCCTGGGTGGGTTACATTGACAGAGTTGGGTCAGTCTGCTCTTCCCTGGGTGTGTTACATTTACAGAGGGGTGTCAGTCTGCTCTTCCCTGGGTGTGTTACATTTACAGAGGGGTGTCAGTCAGCTCTTCCCTGGGTGTGTTACATTTACAGAGGGGTGTCAGTCTGCTCTTCCCTGGGTGGGTTACATTGACAGAGTGGGGTCAGTCTGCTCTTCCCTGGCTGTGTTACATTGACAGAGTGGGGTAAGTCTGCTCTTCCCTGGGCGTGTTACATTGACAGAGAGTGGTCAGTCTGCTCTTGCCTGAGGGTGTTACATTGACAGAGTGGGGTCAGTCTGCTCTTCCCTGGGTGGGTTACATTGACTGATTGGGGTCAGTCTGCTCTTCCCTGAGTGTGTTACATTGACAGAGTAGGGTCAATCTGCACTTCCCTGGGTGTGTTACATTGACAGAGTGGGGTCAGTCTGCTCTTGGCTGGGAGGGTTACATTGACAGAGTGGGGTCAGTCTGCTCTTGCCTGAGTGTGTTACATTGACACAGTGGGGTCAGTCTGCTCTTCCCTGGGTGTGTTACATTGACAGAGTGGGGTCAGTCTGCTCTTCCCTGGGCGTGTTACATTGACAGAGTGGGGTCAGTCTGCTCTTGCCTGAGGGTGTTACATTGACAGAGTGGGGTCAGTCTGCTCTTCCCTGGGTGTGTTACATTGTCAGATTAGAGTCAGTCTGGTCTTCCCTGTGTGTGTTACATTGACAGAGTGGGGTTAGTCAGCTCTTCCCTGGGCGTGTTACATTGACAGAGTGGGGTCAGTCTGCTCTTACCTGAGGGTGTTACATTGACAGAGTGGGGTCAGTCTGCTCTTCCCTGGGTGTGTTACATTGACAGAGTGGGGTCAGTCTACTGTTCCTTGGGTGGGTTACATTGACAGAGTGGGGTCAGTCTGCTCTTCCCTGGGTGTGTTACATTGACAGAGTGAGGTCAGTCTGCTCGTCCCTGGGTGTGTTACATTGACAGAGTGTGGTCAGTCTGCTCTTCCCTTGGTGTGTTACATTGACAGAGTGGGGTCAGTCTGCTCTTCCCTTGGTCTGTTACATTGACAGAGTGGGGTCAGTCTGCTCTTCCCTGGGTGGGGTATATTGACAGAGTGGGGTCAGTCTGCTCTTCCCTGTGTGTGTTAAATTGACAGAGTCGGGTCAGTCTGCTCTTCCCTAGGTGTGTTACATTGACAGAGTGGGGTCAGTCTGCTCTTCCCTGGGTGTGTTACATTGACAGACTGGGGTCAGTCTGCTCTTCCCTGGGAGGGTTACATTGACTGAGTGGGGTCAGTCTGCTCTTCCCTGGGTGTGTTACATTGTCAGATTAGAGTCAGTCTGGTCTTCCCTGGGTGTGTTACATTTACAGAGTGGGGTCAGTCTGCTCTTCCCTGGGTGTGTTACATTGACAGACTGGGGTCAGTCTGCTCTTCCCTGGGAGGGTTACATTGACAGAGTGGGGTCAGTCTGCTCTTCCCTGGGTGTGTTACATTGTCAGATTAGAGTCAGTCTGGTCTTCCCTGGGTGTGTTACATTTACAGAGTGGGGTCAGTCTGCACTTGCCAGGGTGTGTTGCATTGACAGAGTGGGGTCAGTCTGCTCTTCCCTGTGTGTGTTACATTGACAGAGTGGGGTCAGTCTGCTCTTCCCTGAGTGTATTACATTGACACAGTGGGTTCAGTGGGATCTTCCCTGGTTGTGTTATATTGACAGAGTGGGGTCAGTCTGCTCTTCCCTGAGTGTGTTACATTGACACAGTGGGTTCAGCCTGCTCTTCCCTGGGTGTGTTACATTGACAGAGTGATGTCAGTCTGCTCTTGCCTAGGTGTGTTACTTTGAGAGAGTGGGGTCAGTCTGCTCTTCCCTGGGTGTGTTACATTGACAGAGTGAGGTCAGTCTGCTCTTTCCTGGGTGTGTTACATTGACAGAGTGGGGTCTGTTTGCTCTTCCCTGGGAGGGTTACATTGACCGAGTGGGGTCAGTCTGCTCTTCCCTGAGTGTGTTACATTGACACAGTGGGGTCAGTCTGCTCTTCCCTGGGTGTGTTACATTGACACAGTGGGGTCAGTCTGCTCTTCCCTGGGTGTGTTACATTGACAGAGTGGGGTCAGTCTGCTCTTCCCTAGGTGTGTTACATGGACAAAGTGCGGTCAGTCTGCTCATCCCTGGTCGGGTTACTTTGACAGAGTGGGGTCAGTCTGCTCTTCCCTGGGTGTGTTACATGGACAGAGTGGGGTCAGTTGGCTCATCCCTGGGTGGGTTCCATTGACAGAGTGGGGTCAGTCTGCTCATCCCTGGGTGGGTTACATTAACAGAGTGTGGTCTGTCTGCTCTTCCCTGGGTGTGTTACATTGACAGAGTTAGGTCAGTTTGCTCTTCCATGGGTGTGTTACATTGACAGAGTGGGGTCAGTTTGCTCATCACTGGGTGGGTTCCATTGACAGAGTGGGGTCAGTCTGCTCATCCCTGATCGGGTTACTTTGACAGAGTGGGGTCAGTCTGCTCTTCCCTGGGTGTGTCACATTGACAGAGTGGGGTCAGTCTGCTCTTCACTGGATGTGTTACATTGACAGAGTGAGGTCAGTCTGCTCTTCCCTGGGTGTGTTCCATTGACAGAGTGGGGTCTGTTTGCTCTTCCCTGGCAGGGTTACATTGACCGAGTGGGGTCAGTGTGCTCTTAAATGAGGGTGTTACATTGACAGAGTGGGGTCAGTCTGCTCTTCCCTGGGTGGGTTACATTGACTGATTGGGGTCAGTCTGCTCTTCCCTGAGTGTGTTACATTGACAGAGTAGGGTCAATCTGCACTTCCCTGGGTGTGTTACATTGACAGAGTGGGGTCAGTCTGCTCTTGGCTGGGAGGGTTACATTGACAGAGTGGGGTCAGTCTGCTCTTGCCTGAGTGTGTTACATTGACAGAGTGGGGTCAGTCTGCTCTTCTCTGGGTGTGTTACATTGACAGAGTGGGGTCAGTCTGCTCTTCCCTGGGCGTGTTACATTGAAAGAGTGGGGTCAGTCTGCTCTTGCCTGAGGGTGTTACATTGACAGAGTGGGGTCAGTCTGCTCTTCAGTGGGTGTGTTACATTGACTGAGTGGTGTCAGTCTGCTCTTCCCTGGGTGTGTCACATTGTCAGATTAGAGTCAGTCTGCTCTTCCGTGGGTGTGTTACATTGACAGAGTGCGGTCAGTCTACTCTTCCTTGGGTGGGTTACATTGACAGAGTGGGGTCAGTCTGCTCTTCCCTGGGTGTGTTACATTGACAGAGTGAGGTCAGTCTGCTCTTCCCTGGGTGTGTTACATTGACAGAGTGGGGTCAGTCTGCTCTTCCCTGGGTGTCTCACATTGACAGAGTTGGGTCAGTCTGCTCTTCCCTGGGTGTGTTACATTGACAGAGTGGGGTCAGTCTGCTCTTCTCTGGGTGTGTTGTATTGACAGACTGGGGTCAGTCTGCTCTTCCCTGGGTGTGTTACATTGACAGAGTGGGGTCAGTCTGCTCTTCCCTGGGCGTGTTACATTGACAGAGTGGGGTCAGTCTGCTCTTGCCTGAGTGTGTTACATTGACAGAGTGGGGTCAGTCTGCTCTTCCCTGGGTGTGTTACATTGTCAGATTAGAGTCAGTCTGGTCTTCCCTGGGTGTGTTACATTGACAGAGTGGGGTTAGTCAGCTCTTCCCTGGGCGTGTTACATTGACAGAGTGGGGTCAGTCTGCTCTTACCTGAGGGTGTTACATTGACAGAGTGGGGTCAGTCTGCTCTTCCCTGGGTGTGTTACATTGACAGAGTGAGGTCAGTCTGCTCTTCCCTGGGTGTGTTATATTGACAGAGTGGGGTCACTCTGCTCTTCCCTGGGTGTATCACATTGACAGCGTTGGGTCAGTCTGCTCTTCCCTGGGTGTGTTACATTGACAGAGTGGGGTCAGTCTGCTCTTCCCTGGGTGTGTTACATTGACAGAGTGAGTTCATTCTGCGCTTCCCTGGTTGGGTTACGTTAACAGAGTTGGGTCAGTCTGCTCTTCCCTGGGTGTGTTACATTGACAGAGTGGGGTCAGTCTGCTCTTCCCAGGGTGTGTTACATTGACAGACTGGGGTCAGTCTGCTCTTCCCTGGGAGGGTTACATTGACTGAGTGGGGTCAGTCTGCTCTTCCCTGGGTGTGTTACATTGTCAGATTAGAGTCAGTCTGGTCTTCCCTGGGTGTGTTACATTTACAGAGTGGGGTCAGTCTGCACTTGCCAGGGTGTGTTGCATTGACAGAGTGGGGTCAGTCTGCTCTTCCCTGTGTGTGTTACATTGACAGAGTGGGGTCAGTCTGCTCTTCCCTGAGTGTATTACATTGACACAGTGGGTTCAGTGGGATCTTCCCTGGTTGTGTTATATTGACAGAGTGGGGTCAGTCTGCTCTTCCCTGAGTGTGTTACATTGACACAGTGGGTTCAGCCTGCTCTTCCCTGGGTGTGTTACATTGACAGAGTGATGTCAGTCTGCTCTTGCCTAGGTGTGTTACTTTGAGAGAGTGGGGTCAGTCTGCTCTTCCCTGGGTGTGTTACATTGACAGAGTGAGGTCAGTCTGCTCTTTCCTGGGTGTGTTACATTGACAGAGTGGGGTCTGTTTGCTCTTCCCTGGGAGGGTTACATTGACCGAGTGGGGTCAGTCTGCTCTTCCCTGAGTGTGTTACATTGACACAGTGGGGTCAGTCTGCTCTTCCCTGGGTGTGTTACATTGACACAGTGGGGTCAGTCTGCTCTTCCCTGGGTGTGTTACATTGACAGAGTGGGGTCAGTCTGCTCTTCCCTAGGTGTGTTACATGGACAAAGTGCGGTCAGTCTGCTCATCCCTGGTCGGGTTACTTTGACAGAGTGGGGTCAGTCTGCTCTTCCCTGGGTGTGTTACATGGACAGAGTGGGGTCAGTTGGCTCATCCCTGGGTGGGTTCCATTGACAGAGTGGGGTCAGTCTGCTCATCCCTGGGTGGGTTACATTAACAGAGTGTGGTCTGTCTGCTCTTCCCTGGGTGTGTTACATTGACAGAGTTAGGTCAGTTTGCTCTTCCCTGGGTGTGTTACATTGACAGAGTGGGGTCAGTTTGCTCATCCCTGGGTGGGTTCCATTGACAGAGTGGGGTCAGTCTGCTCATCCCTGGTCGGGTTACTTTGACAGAGTGGGGTCAGTCTGCTCTTCCCTGGGTGTGTCACATTGACAGAGTGGGGTCAGTCTGCTCTTCACTGGATGTGTTACATTGACAGAGTGAGGTCAGTCTGCTCTTCCCTGGGTGTGTTCCATTGACAGAGTGGGGTCTGTTTGCTCTTCCCTGGCAGGGTTACATTGACCGAGTGGGGTCAGTGTGCTCTTAAATGAGGGTGTTACATTGACAGAGTGGGGTCAGTCTGCTCTTCCCTGGGTGGGTTACATTGACTGATTGGGGTCAGTCTGCTCTTCCCTGAGTGTGTTACATTGACAGAGTAGGGTCAATCTGCACTTCCCTGGGTGTGTTACATTGACAGAGTGGGGTCAGTCTGCTCTTGGCTGGGAGGGTTACATTGACAGAGTGGGGTCAGTCTGCTCTTGCCTGAGTGTGTTACATTGACAGAGTGGGGTCAGTCTGCTCTTCCCTGGGTGTGTTACATTGACAGAGTGGGGTCAGTCTGCTCTTCCCTGGGCGTGTTACATTGACAGAGTGGGGTCAGTCTGCTCTTGCCTGAGGGTGTTACATTGACAGAGTGGGGTCAGTCTGCTCTTCAGTGGGTGTGTTACATTGACTGAGTGGTGTCAGTCTGCTCTTCCCTGGGTGTGTCACATTGTCAGATTAGAGTCAGTCTGCTATTCCGTGGGTGTGTTACATTGACAGAGTGTGGTCAGTCTACTCTTCCTTGGGTGGGTTACATTGACAGAGTGGGGTCAGTCTGCTCTTCCCTGGGTGTGTTACATTGACAGAGTGAGGTCAGTCTGCTCTTCCCTGGGTGTGTTACATTGACAGAGTGGGGTCAGTCTGCTCTTCCCTGGGTGTGTTACATTGACAGAGTGGGGTCAGTCTGCTCTTCCCTGGGTGTGTTACATTGACAGAGTGGGGTCAGTCTGCTCTTCTCTGGGTGTGTTACATTGACAGACTGGGGTCAGTCTGCTCTTCCCTGGGTGTGTTACATTGACAGAGTGGGGTCAGTCTGCTCTTCCCTGGGCGTGTTACATTGACAGAGTGGGGTCAGTCTGCTCTTGCCTGAGGGTGTTACATTGACAGAGTGGGGTCAGTCTGCTCTTCCCTGGGTGTGTTACATTGTCAGATTAGAGTCAGTCTGGTCTTCCCTGGGTGTGTTACATTGACAGAGTGGGGTTAGTCAGCTCTTCCCTGGGCGTGTTACATTGACAGAGTGGGGTCAGTCTGCTCTTAACTGAGGGTGTTACATTGACAGAGTGGGGTCAGTCTGCTCTTCCCTGGGTGTGTTACATTGACAGAGTGGGGTCAGTCTAAAGTTCCTTGGGTGGGTTACATTGACAGAGTGGGGTCAGTCTGCTCTTCCCTGGGTGTTTTACATTGACAGAGTGAGGTCAGTCTGCTCGTCCCTGGGTGTGTCACATTGACAGAGTGTGGTCAGTCTGCTCTTCCCTTGGTGTGTTACATTGACAGAGTGGGGTCAGTCTGCTCTTCCCTTGGTGTGTTACATTGACAGAGTGGGGTCAGTCTGCTCTTCCCTGGGTGGGGTATATTGACAGAGTGGGGTCAGTCTGCTCTTCCCTGTGTGTGTTAAATTGACAGAGTCGGGTCAGTCTGCTCTTCCCTAGGTGTGTTACATTGACAGAGTGGGGTCAGTCTTCTCTTCCCTGGGTGTGTTACATTGACAGAGGGGTGTCAGTCTGCTCTTCCCTGGGTGGGTTACATTGACAGAGTTGGGTCAGTCTGCTCTTCCCTGGGTGGTTTACATTGACTGAGTGGGGTCAGTCTGCTCTTCGCTGGGAGGGTTACATTGACTGAGTGGGGTCAGTCTGCTCTTCCCTGGGTATGTTACATTGACAGAGTGGGGTCAGTCTGCTCTTCCCTGGCTGTGTTACATTGACAGAGTGGGGTAAGTCTGCTCTTCCCTGGGCGTGTTACATTGACAGAGTGGGGTCAGTCTGCTCTTCTCTGGGTGTGTTACATTGACAGAGTGGGGTCAGTCTGCTCTTCAGTGGGTGTGTTACATTGACTGAGTGGGGTCAGTCTGCTCTTCCCTGGGTGTGTCACATTGTCAGATTAGAGTCAGTCTGCTCTTCCCTGGGTGTGTTACATTGACAGTGTGGGGTCAGTCTACTCTTCCTTGGGTGGGTTACATTGACAGAGTGGGGTCAGTCTGCTCTTCCCTGGGTGTGTTACATTGACAGAGTGAGGTCAGTCTGCTCTTCCCTGGGTGTGTTATATTGACAGAGTGGGGTCACTCTGCTCTTCCCTAGGTGTATCACATTGACAGCGTTGGGTCAGTCTGCTCTTCCCTGGGTGTGTTACATTGACAGAGTGGGGTCAGTCTGCTCTTCCCTGGGTGTGTTACATTGACAGAGTGAGTTCATTCTGCGCTTCCCTGGTTGGGTTACGTTAACAGAGTTGGGTCAGTCTGCTCTTCCCTGGGTGTGTTACATTGACAGAGTGGGGTCAGTCTGCTCTTCCCTGGGTGTGTTACATTGACAGACTGGGGTCAGTCTGCTCTTCCCTGGGAGGGTTACATTGACTGAGTGGGGTCAGTCTGCTCTTCCCTGGGTGTGTTACATTGTCAGATTAGAGTCAGTCTGGTCTTCCCTGGGTGTGTTACATTTACAGAGTGGGGTCAGTCTGCACTTGCCAGGGTGTGTTGCATTGACAGAGTGGGGTCAGTCTGCTCTTCCCTGTGTGTGTTACATTGACAGAGTGGGGTCAGTCTGCTCTTCCCTGAGTGTATTACATTGACACAGTGGGTTCAGTGGGATCTTCCCTGGTTGTGTTATATTGACAGAGTGGGGTCAGTCTGCTCTTCCCTGAGTGTGTTACATTGACACAGTGGGTTCAGCCTGCTCTTCCCTGGGTGTGTTACATTGACAGAGTGATGTCAGTCTGCTCTTGCCTAGGTGTGTTACTTTGAGAGAGTGGGGTCAGTCTGCTCTTCCCTGGGTGTGTTACATTGACAGAGTGAGGTCAGTCTGCTCTTTCCTGGGTGTGTTACATTGACAGAGTGGGGTCTGTTTGCTCTTCCCTGGGAGGGTTACATTGACCGAGTGGGGTCAGTCTGCTCTTCCCTGAGTGTGTTACATTGACACAGTGGGGTCAGTCTGCTCTTCCCTGGGTGTGTTACATTGACACAGTGGGGTCAGTCTGCTCTACCCTGGGTGTGTTACATTGACAGAGTGGGGTCAGTCTGTTCTTCCCTAGGTGTGTTACATGGACAAAGTGTGGTCAGTCTGCTCATCCCTGGTCGGGTTACTTTGACAGAGTGGGGTCAGTCTGCTCTTCCCTGGGTGTGTTACATGGACAGAGTGGGGTCAGTTGGCTCATCCCTGGGTGGGTTCCATTGACAGAGTGGGGTCAGTCTGCTCATCCCTGGGTGGGTTACATTAACAGAGTGTGGTCTGTCTGCTCTTCCCTGGGTGTGTTACATTGACAGAGTTAGGTCAGTTTGCTCTTCCCTGGGTGTGTTACATTGACAGAGTGGGGTCAGTTTGCTCATCCCTGGGTGGGTTCCATTGACAGAGTGGGGTCAGTCTGCTCATCCCTGGTCGGGTTACTTTGACAGAGTGGGGTCAGTCTGCTCTTCCCTGGGTGTGTCACATTGACAGAGTGGGGTCAGTCTGCTCTTCACTGGATGTGTTACATTGACAGAGTGAGGTCAGTCTGCTCTTCCCTGGGTGTGTTCCATTGACAGAGTGGGGTCTGTTTGCTCTTCCCTGGCAGGGTTACATTGACCGAGTGGGGTCAGTGTGCTCTTAAATGAGGGTGTTACATTGACAGAGTGGGGTCAGTCTGCTCTTCCCTGGGTGGGTTACATTGACTGATTGGGGTCAGTCTGCTCTTCCCTGAGTGTGTTACATTGACAGAGTAGGGTCAATCTGCTCTTCCCAGGGTGTGTTACATTGACAGACTGGGGTCAGTCTGCTCTTCCCTGGGAGGGTTACATTGACTGAGTGGGGTCAGTCTGCTCTTCCCTGGGTGTGTTACATTGTCAGATTAGAGTCAGTCTGGTCTTCCCTGGGTGTGTTACATTTACAGAGTGGGGTCAGTCTGCACTTGCCAGGGTGTGTTGCATTGACAGAGTGGGGTCAGTCTGCTCTTCCCTGTGTGTGTTACATTGACAGAGTGGGGTCAGTCTGCTCTTCCCTGAGTGTATTACATTGACACAGTGGGTTCAGTGGGATCTTCCCTGGTTGTGTTATATTGACAGAGTGGGGTCAGTCTGCTCTTCCCTGAGTGTGTTACATTGACACAGTGGGTTCAGCCTGCTCTTCCCTGGGTGTGTTACATTGACAGAGTGATGTCAGTCTGCTCTTGCCTAGGTGTGTTACTTTGAGAGAGTGGGGTCAGTCTGCTCTTCCCTGGGTGTGTTACATTGACAGAGTGAGGTCAGTCTGCTCTTTCCTGGGTGTGTTACATTGACAGAGTGGGGTCTGTTTGCTCTTCCCTGGGAGGGTTACATTGACCGAGTGGGGTCAGTCTGCTCTTCCCTGAGTGTGTTACATTGACACAGTGGGGTCAGTCTGCTCTTCCCTGGGTGTGTTACATTGACACAGTGGGGTCAGTCTGCTCTTCCCTGGGTGTGTTACATTGACAGAGTGGGGTCAGTCTGCTCTTCCCTAGGTGTGTTACATGGACAAAGTGGGGTCAGTCTGCTCATCCCTGGTCGGGTTACTTTGACAGAGTGGGGTCAGTCTGCTCTTCCCTGGGTGTGTTACATGGACAGAGTGGGGTCAGTTGGCTCATCCCTGGGTGGGTTCCATTGACAGAGTGGGGTCAGTCTGCTCATCCCTGGGTGGGTTACATTAACAGAGTGTGGTCTGTCTGCTCTTCCCTGGGTGTGTTACATTGACAGAGTTAGGTCAGTTTGCTCTTCCCTGGGTGTGTTACATTGACAGAGTGGGGTCAGTTTGCTCATCCCTGGGTGGGTTCCATTGACAGAGTGGGGTCAGTCTGCTCATCCCTGGTCGGGTTACTTTGACAGAGTGGGGTCAGTCTGCTCTTCCCTGGGTGTGTCACATTGACAGAGTGGGGTCAGTCTGCTCTTCACTGGATGTGTTACATTGACAGAGTGAGGTCAGTCTGCTCTTCCCTGGGTGTGTTCCATTGACAGAGTGGGGTCTGTTTGCTCTTCCCTGGCAGGGTTACATTGACCGAGTGGGGTCAGTGTGCTCTTAAATGAGGGTGTTACATTGACAGAGTGGGGTCAGTCTGCTCTTCCCTGGGTGGGTTACATTGACTGATTGGGGTCAGTCTGCTCTTCCCTGAGTGTGTTACATTGACAGAGTAGGGTCAATCTGCACTTCCCTGGGTGTGTTACATTGACAGAGTGGGGTCAGTCTGCTCTTGGCTGGGAGGGTTACATTGACAGAGTGGGGTCAGTCTGCTCTTGCCTGAGTGTGTTACATTGACAGAGTGGGGTCAGTCTGCTCTTCCCTGGGTGTGTTACATTGACAGAGTGGGGTCAGTCTGCTCTTCCCTGGGCGTGTTACATTGACAGAGTGGGGTCAGTCTGCTCTTGCCTGAGGGTGTTACATTGACAGAGTGGGGTCAGTCTGCTCTTCAGTGGGTGTGTTACATTGACTGAGTGGTGTCAGTCTGCTCTTCCCTGGGTGTGTCACATTGTCAGATTAGAGTCAGTCTGCTCTTCCGTGGGTGTGTTACATTGACAGAGTGTGGTCAGTCTACTTTTCCTTGAGTGGGTTACATTGACAGAGTGGGGTCAGTCTGCTCTTCCCTGGGTGTGTTACATTGACAGAGTGAGGTCAGTCTGCTCTTCCCTGGGTGTGTTACATTGACAGAGTGGGGTCAGTCTGCTCTTCCCTGGGTGTGTTACATTGACAGAGTGGGGTCAGTCTGCTCTTCCCTGGGTGTGTTACATTGACAGAGTGGGGTCAGTCGGCTCTTCTCTGGGTGTGTTACATTGACAGACTGGGGTCAGTCTGCTCTTCCCTGGGTGTGTTACATTGACAGAGTGGGGTCAGTCTGCTCTTCCCTGGGCGTGTTACATTGACAGAGTGGGGTCAGTCTGCTCTTGCCTGAGGGTGTTACATTGACAGAGTGGGGTCAGTCTGCTCTTCCCTGGGTGTGTTACATTGTCAGATTAGAGTCAGTCTGGTCTTCCCTGGGTGTGTTACATTGACAGAGTGGGGTTAGTCAGCTCTTCCCTGGGCGTGTTACATTGACAGAGTGGGGTCAGTCTGCTCTTAACTGAGGGTGTTACATTGACAGAGTGGGGTCAGTCTGCTCTTCCCTGGGTGTGTTACATTGACAGAGTGGGGTCAGTCTAAAGTTCCTTGGGTGGGTTACATTGACAGAGTGGGGTCAGTCTGCTCTTCCCTGGGTGTTTTACATTGACAGAGTGAGGTCAGTCTGCTCGTCCCTGGGTGTGTCACATTGACAGAGTGTGGTCAGTCTGCTCTTCCCTTGGTGTGTTACATTGACAGAGTGGGGTCAGTCTGCTCTTCCCTTGGTCTGTTACATTGACAGAGTGGGGTCAGTCTGCTCTTCCCTGGGTGGGGTATATTGACAGAGTGGGGTCAGTCTGCTCTTCCCTGTGTGTGTTAAATTGACAGAGTCGGGTCAGTCTGCTCTTCCCTAGGTGTGTTACATTGACAGAGTGGGGTCAGTCTTCTCTTCCCTGGGTGTGTTACATTGACAGAGGGGTGTCAGTCTGCTCTTCCCTGGGTGGGTTACATTGACAGAGTTGGGTCAGTCTGCTCTTCCCTGGGTGGTTTACATTGACAGAGTGGGGTCAGTCTGCTCTTCGCTGGGACGGTTACATTGACTGAGTGGGGTCAGTCTGCTCTTCCCTGGGTATGTTACATTGACAGAGTGGGGTCAGTCTGCTCTTCCCTGGCTGTGTTACATTGACAGAGTGGGGTAAGTCTGCTCTTCCCCGGGCGTGTTACATTGACAGAGAGTGGTCAGTCTGCTCTTGCCTGAGGGTGTTACATTGACAGAGTGGGGTCAGTCTGCTCTTCAGTGGGTGTGTTACATTGACTGAGTGGGGTCAGTCTGCTCTTCCCTGGGTGTGTCACATTGTCAGATTAGAGTCAGTCTGCTCTTCCCTGGGTGTGTTACATTGACAGTGTGGGGTCAGTCTACTCTTCCTTGGGTGGGTTACATTGACAGAGTGGGGTCAGTCTGCTCTTCCCTGGGTGTGTTACATTGACAGAGTGAGGTCAGTCTGCTCTTCCCTGGGTGTGTTATATTGACAGAGTGGGGTCACTCTGCTCTTCCCTAGGTGTATCACATTGACAGCGTTGGGTCAGTCTGCTCTTCCCTGGGTGTGTTACATTGACAGAGTGGGGTCAGTCTGCTCTTCCCTGGGTGTGTTACATTGACAGAGTGAGTTCATTCTGCGCTTCCCTGGTTGGGTTACGTTAACAGAGTTGGGTCAGTCTGCTCTTCCCTGGGTGTGTTACATTGACAGAGTGGGGTCAGTCTGCTCTTCCCTGGGTGTGTTACATTGACAGACTGGGGTCAGTCTGCTCTTCCCTGGGAGGGTTACATTGACTGAGTGGGGTCAGTCTGCTCTTCCCTGGGTGTGTTACATTGTCAGATTAGAGTCAGTCTGGTCTTCCCTGGGTGTGTTACATTTACAGAGTGGGGTCAGTCTGCACTTGCCAGGGTGTGTTGCATTGACAGAGTGGGGTCAGTCTGCTCTTCCCTGTGTGTGTTACATTGACAGAGTGGGGTCAGTCTGCTCTTCCCTGAGTGTATTACATTGACACAGTGGGTTCAGTGGGATCTTCCCTGGTTGTGTTATATTGACAGAGTGGGGTCAGTCTGCTCTTCCCTGAGTGTGTTACATTGACACAGTGGGTTCAGCCTGCTCTTCCCTGGGTGTGTTACATTGACAGAGTGATGTCAGTCTGCTCTTGCCTAGGTGTGTTACTTTGAGAGAGTGGGGTCAGTCTGCTCTTCCCTGGGTGTGTTACATTGACAGAGTGAGGTCAGTCTGCTCTTTCCTGGGTGTGTTACATTGACAGAGTGGGGTCTGTTTGCTCTTCCCTGGGAGGGTTACATTGACCGAGTGGGGTCAGTCTGCTCTTCCCTGAGTGTGTTACATTGACACAGTGGGGTCAGTCTGCTCTTCCCTGGGTGTGTTACATTGACACAGTGGGGTCAGTCTGCTCTACCCTGGGTGTGTTACATTGACAGAGTGGGGTCAGTTGGCTCATCCCTGGGTGGGTTCCATTGACAGAGTGGGGTCAGTCTGCTCATCCCTGGGTGGGTTACATTAACAGAGTGTGGTCTGTCTGCTCTTCCCTGGGTGTGTTACATTGACAGAGTGATGTCAGTCTGCTCTTGCCTAGGTGTGTTACTTTGAGAGAGTGGGGTCAGTCTGCTCTTCCCTGGGTGTGTTACATTGACAGAGTGAGGTCAGTCTGCTCTTTCCTGGGTGTGTTACATTGACAGAGTGGGGTCTGTTTGCTCTTCCCTGGGAGGGTTACATTGACCGAGTGGGGTCAGTCTGTTCTTCCCTAGGTGTGTTACATGGACAAAGTGTGGTCAGTCTGCTCATAACTGGTCGGGTTACTTTGACAGAGTGGGGTCAGTCTGCTCTTCCCTGGGTGTGTTACATGGACAGAGTGGGGTCAGTTGGCTCATCCCTGGGTGGGTTCCATTGACAGAGTGTGGTCTGTCTGCTCTTCCCTGGGTGTGTTACATTGACAGAGTGGGGTCAGTCTGCTCTTCACTGGATGTGTTACATTGACAGAGTGAGGTCAGTCTGCTCTTCCCTGGGTGTGTTCCATTGACAGAGTGGGGTCTGTTTGCTCTTCCCTGGCAGGGTTACATTGACCGAGTGGGGTCAGTGTGCTCTTAAATGAGGGTGTTACATTAACAGAGTGGGGTCAGTCTGCTCTTCCCTGGGTGGGTTACATTGACTGATTGGGGTCAGTCTGCTCTTCCCTGAGTGTGTTACATTGACAGAGTAGGGTCAATCTGCACTTCCCTGGGTGTGTTACATTGACAGAGTGGGGTCAGTCTGCTCTTGGCTGGGAGGGTTACATTGACAGAGTGGGGTCAGTCTGCTCTTGCCTGAGTGTGTTACATTGACAGAGTGGGGTCAGTCTGCTCTTCCCTGGGTGTGTTACATTGACAGAGTGGGGTCAGTCTGCTCTTCCCTGGGCGTGTTACATTGACAGAGTGGGGTCAGTCTGCTCTTGCCTGAGGGTGTTACATTGACAGAGTGGGGTCAGTCTGCTCTTCAGTGGGTGTGTTACATTGACTGAGTGGTGTCAGTCTGCTCTTCCCTGGGTGTGTCACATTGTCAGATTAGAGTCAGTCTGCTCTTCCGTGGGTGTGTTACATTGACAGAGTGCGGTCAGTCTACTCTTCCTTGGGTGGGTTACATTGACAGAGTGGGGTCAGTCTGCTCTTCCCTGGGTGTGTTACATTGACAGAGTGAGGTCAGTCTGCTCTTCCCTGGGTGTGTTACATTGACAGAGTGGGGTCAGTCTGCTCTTCCCTGGGTGTCTCACATTGACAGAGTTGGGTCAGTCTGCTCTTCCCTGGGTGTGTTACATTGACAGAGTGGGGTCAGTCTGCTCTTCTCTGGGTGTGTTACATTGACAGACTGGGGTCAGTCTGCTCTTCCCTGGAAGGGTTACATTGACTGAGTGGGGTCAGTCTGCTCTTCCCTGGGTGTGTTACATTGACAGATTAGAGTCAGTCTGCTCTTCCCTGGGTGTGTTACATTGTCAGATTAGAGTCAGTCTGCTCTTCCCTGTGTGTGTTACATTTACAGAGTGGGGTCAGTCTGCACTTGCCAGGGTGTGTTACATTGACAGAGTGGGGTCAGTCTGCTCTTCCCTCTGTGTGTTACATTGACAGAGTGGGGTCAGTCTGCTCTTCCCTGAGTGTGTTACATTGACACAGTGGGGTCAGTGGGATCTTCCCTGGTTGTGTTACATTGACAGAGTGGGGTCAGTCTGCTCTTCCCTGAGTGTGTTACATTGACACAGTGGGGTCAGTTGGATCTTCCCTGGGTGTGTTACATTGACAGAGTGGGGTCAGTCTGCTCTTCCCTGGGCGTGTTACATTGACAGAGTGGCTCAGTCTGCTCTTGCCTGAGGGTGTTACATTGACAGTGTGGGGTCAGTCTGCTCTTCCCTGGGCGTGTTACATTGACAGAGTGGGGTCAGTCTGCTCTTAACTGAGGGTGTTACATTGACAGAGTGGGGTCAGTCTGCTCTTCCCTGGGTGTGTTACATTGACAGAGTGCGGTCAGTCTACTCTTCCTTGGGTGGGTTACATTGACAGAGTGGGGTCAGTCTGCTCTTCCCTGGGTGTCTCACATTGACAGAGTTGGGTCAGTCTGCTCTTCCCTGGGTGTGTTACATTGACAGAGTGGGGTCAGTCTGCTCTTCCCTGGGTGTGTTACATTGACAGAGTGGGGTCAGTGTGCTCTTCCCTGGGTGTGTTACATTGACATAGTGAGTTCATTCTGCTCTTCCCTGGGTGTGTTACATTGACAGAGTGCGGTCAGTCTACTCTTCCTTGGGTGGGTTACATTGACAGAGTGGGGTCAGTCTGCTCTTCCCTGGGTGTCTCACATTGACAGAGTTGGGTCAGTCTGCTCTTCCCTGGGTGTGTTACATTGACAGAGTGGGGTCAGTCTGCTCTTCTCTGGGTGTGTTACATTGACAGACTGGGGTCAGTCTGCTCTTCCCTGGGAGGGTTACATTGACTGAGTGGGGTCAGTCTGCTCTTCCCCGGGTGTGTTACATTGACAGATTAGAGTCAGTCTGCTCTTCCCTGGGTGTGTTTCATTGTCAGATATTAGTCAGTCTGCTCTTCCCTGGGTGTGTTACATTTACAGAGTGGGGTCAGTCTGCACTTGCCAGGGTGTGTTACATTGACTGAGTGGGGTCAGTCTGCTCTTCCCTGGGTGTGTTACATTGACAGTGTGGGGTCAGTCTACTCTTCCTTGGGTGGGTTACATTGACAGAGTGGGGTCAGTCTGCTCTTCCCTGGGTGTGTTACATTGACAGAGTGAGGTCAGTCTGCTCTTCCCTGGGTGTGTTATATTGACAGAGTGGTGTCACTCTGCTCTTCCCTGGGTGTCTCACATTGACAGAGTTTGGTCAGTCTGCTCTTCCCTGGGTGTGTTACATTGACAGAGTGGGGTCAGTCTGCTCTTCCCTGGGTGTGTTACATTGACAGAGTGAGTTCATTCTGCGCTTCCCTGGTTGGGTTACTTTAACAGAGTTGGGTCAGTCTGCTCTTCCCTGGGTGTGTTACATTGACAGAGTGGGGTCAGTCTGCTCTTCCCTGGGTGTGTTACATTGACAGACTGGGGTCAGTCTGCTCTTCCCTGGGAGGGTTACATTGACTGAGTGGGGTCAGTCTGCTCTTCCCTGGGTGTGTTACATTGTCAGATTAGAGTCAGTCTGGTCTTCCCTGGCTGTGTTACATTTACAGAGTGGGGTCAGTCTGCACTTGCCAGGGTGTGTTGCATTGACAGAGTGGGGTCAGTCTGCTCTTCCCTGTGTGTGTTACATTGACACGGTGGGTTCAGTGGGATCTTCCCTGGTTGTGTTATATTGACAGAGTGGGGTCAGTCTGCTCTTCCCTGAGTGTGTTACATTGACACAGTGGGTTCAGCCTGCTCTTCCCTGGGTGTGTTACATTGACAGAGTGATGTCAGTCTGCTCTTGCCTAGGTGTGTTACTTTGAGAGAGTGGGGTCAGTCTGCTCTTCCCTGGGTGTGTTACATTGACAGAGTGAGGTCAGTCTGCTCTTTCCTGGGTGTGTTACATTGACAGAGTGGGGTCTGTTTGCTCTTCCCTGGGTGTGTTACATTGACAGAGTGGGGTCTGTTTGCTCTTCCCTGGGAGGGTTACATTGACCGAGTGGGGTCAGTCTGCTCTTCCCTGAGTGTGTTACATTGACACAGTGGGGTCAGTCTGCTCTTCCCTGGGTGTGTTACATTGACACAGTGGGGTCAGTCTGCTCTTCCCTGGGTGTGTTACATTGACAGAGTGGGGTCAGTCTGCTCTTCCCTAGGTGTGTTACATGGACAAAGTGGGGTCAGTCTGCTCATCCCTGGTCGGGTTACTTTGACAGAGTGGGGTCAGTCTGCTCTTCCCTGGGTGTGTTACATGGACAGAGTGGGGTCAGTTGGCTCATCCCTGGGTGGGTTCCATTGACAGAGTGGGGTCAGTCTGCTCATCCCTGGGTGGGTTACATTAACAGAGTGTGGTCTGTCTGCTCTTCCCTGGGTGTGTTACATTGACAGAGTTAGGTCAGTTTGCTCTTCCCTGGGTGTGTTACATTGACAGAGTGGGGTCAGTTTGCTCATCCCTGGGTGGGTTCCATTGACAGAGTGGGGTCAGTCTGCTCATCCCTGGTCGGGTTACTTTGACAGAGTGGGGTCAGTCTGCTCTTCCCTGGGTGTGTCACATTGACAGAGTGGGGTCAGTCTGCTCTTCACTGGATGTGTTACATTGACAGAGTGAGGTCAGTCTGCTCTTCCCTGGGTGTGTTCCATTGACAGAGTGGGGTCTGTTTGCTCTTCCCTGGCAGGGTTACATTGACCGAGTGGGGTCAGTGTGCTCTTAAATGAGGGTGTTACATTGACAGAGTGGGGTCAGTCTGCTCTTCCCTGGGTGGGTTACATTGACTGATTGGGGTCAGTCTGCTCTTCCCTGAGTGTGTTACATTGACAGAGTAGGGTCAATCTGCACTTCCCTGGGTGTGTTACATTGACAGAGTGGGGTCAGTCTGCTCTTGGCTGGGAGGGTTACATTGACAGAGTGGGGTCAGTCTGCTCTTGCCTGAGTGTGTTACATTGACAGAGTGGGGTCAGTCTGCTCTTCCCTGGGTGTGTTACATTGACAGAGTGGGGTCAGTCTGCTCTTCCCTGGGCGTGTTACATTGACAGAGTGGGGTCAGTCTGCTCTTGCCTGAGGGTGTTACATTGACAGAGTGGGGTCAGTCTGCTCTTCAGTGGGTGTGTTACATTGACTGAGTGGTGTCAGTCTGCTCTTCCCTGGGTGTGTCACATTGTCAGATTAGAGTCAGTCTGCTCTTCCGTGGGTGTGTTACATTGACAGAGTGTGGTCAGTCTACTCTTCCTTGGGTGGGTTACATTGACAGAGTGGGGTCAGTCTGCTCTTCCCTGGGTGTGTTACATTGACAGAGTGAGGTCAGTCTGCTCTTCCCTGGGTGTGTTACATTGACAGAGTGGGGTCAGTCTGCTCTTCCCTGGGTGTGTTACATTGACAGAGTGGGGTCAGTCTGCTCTTCCCTGGGTGTGTTACATTGACAGAGTGGGGTCAGTCGGCTCTTCTCTGGGTGTGTTACATTGACAGACTGGGGTCAGTCTGCTCTTCCCTGGGTGTGTTACATTGACAGAGTGGGGTCAGTCTGCTCTTCCCTGGGCGTGTTACATTGACAGAGTGGGGTCAGTCTGCTCTTGCCTGAGGGTGTTACATTGACAGAGTGGGGTCAGTCTGCTCTTCCCTGGGTGTGTTACATTGTCAGATTAGAGTCAGTCTGGTCTTCCCTGGGTGTGTTACATTGACAGAGTGGGGTTAGTCAGCTCTTCCCTGGGCGTGTTACATTGACAGAGTGGGGTCAGTCTGCTCTTAACTGAGGGTGTTACATTGACAGAGTGGGGTCAGTCTGCTCTTCCCTGGGTGTGTTACATTGACAGAGTGCGGTCAGTCTACTCTTCCTTGGGTGGGTTACATTGACAGAGTGGGGTCAGTCTGCTCTTCCCTGGGTGTGTTACATTGACAGAGTTGGGTCAGTCTGCTCTTCCCTGGGTGTGTTACATTGACAGAGTGGGGTCAGTCTGCTCTTCCCTGGGTGTGTTACATTGACAGAGTGGGGTCAGTGTGCTCTTCCCTGGGTGTGTTACATTGACATAGTGAGTTCATTCTGCTCTTCCCTGGGTGTGTTACATTGACAGAGTGCGGTCAGTCTACTCTTCCTTGGGTGGGTTACATTGACAGAGTGGGGTCAGTCTGCTCTTCCCTGGGTGTCTCACATTGACAGAGTTGGGTCAGTCTGCTCTTCCCTGGGTGTGTTACATTGACAGAGTGGGGTCAGTCTGCTCTTCTCTGGGTGTGTTACATTGACAGACTGGGGTCAGTCTGCTCTTCCCTGGGAGGGTTACATTGACTGAGTGGGGTCAGTCTGCTCTTCCCCGGGTGTGTTACATTGACAGATTAGAGTCAGTCTGCTCTTCCCTGGGTGTGTTTCATTGTCAGATATTAGTCAGTCTGCTCTTCGCTGGGTGTGTTACATTTACAGAGTGGGGTCAGTCTGCACTTGCCAGGGTGTGTTACATTGACTGAGTGGGGTCAGTCTGCTCTTCCCTGGGTGTGTTACATTGACAGTGTGGGGTCAGTCTACTCTTCCTTGGGTGGGTTACATTGACAGAGTGGGGTCAGTCTGCTCTTCCCTGGGTGTGTTACATTGACAGAGTGAGGTCAGTCTGCTCTTCCCTGGGTGTGTTATATTGACAGAGTGGGGTCACTCTGCTCTTCCCTGGGTGTCTCACATTGACAGAGTTTGGTCAGTCTGCTCTTCCCTGGGTGTGTTACATTGACAGAGTGGGGTCAGTCTGCTCTTCCCTGGGTGTGTTACATTGACAGAGTGAGTTCATTCTGCGCTTCCCTGGTTGGGTTACTTTAACAGAGTTGGGTCAGTCTGCTCTTCCCTGGGTGTGTTACATTGACAGAGTGGGGTCAGTCTGCTCTTCCCTGGGTGTGTTACATTGACAGACTGGGGTCAGTCTGCTCTTCCCTGGGAGGGTTACATTGACTGAGTGGGGTCAGTCTGCTCTTCCCTGGGTGTGTTACATTGTCAGATTAGAGTCAGTCTGGTCTTCCCTGGCTGTGTTACATTTACAGAGTGGGGTCAGTCTGCACTTGCCAGGGTGTGTTGCATTGACAGAGTGGGGTCAGTCTGCTCTTCCCTGTGTGTGTTACATTGACACGGTGGGTTCAGTGGGATCTTCCCTGGTTGTGTTATATTGACAGAGTGGGGTCAGTCTGCTCTTCCCTGAGTGTGTTACATTGACACAGTGGGTTCAGCCTGCTCTTCCCTGGGTGTGTTACATTGACAGAGTGATGTCAGTCTGCTCTTGCCTAGGTGTGTTACTTTGAGAGAGTGGGGTCAGTCTGCTCTTCCCTGGGTGTGTTACATTGACAGAGTGAGGTCAGTCTGCTCTTTCCTGGGTGTGTTACATTGACAGAGTGGGGTCTGTTTGCTCTTCCCTGGGTGTGTTACATTGACAGAGTGGGGTCTGTTTGCTCTTCCCTGGGAGGGTTACATTGACCGAGTGGGGTCAGTCTGCTCTTCCCTGAGTGTGTTACATTGACACAGTGGGGTCAGTCTGCTCTTCCCTGGGTGTGTTACATTGACACAGTGGGGTCAGTCTGCTCTTCCCTGGGTGTGTTACATTGACAGAGTGGGGTCAGTCTGCTCTTCCCTAGGTGTGTTACATGGACAAAGTGGGGTCAGTCTGCTCATCCCTGGTCGGGTTACTTTGACAGAGTGGGGTCAGTCTGCTCTTCCCTGGGTGTGTTACATGGACAGAGTGGGGTCAGTTGGCTCATCCCTGGGTGGGTTCCATTGACAGAGTGGGGTCAGTCTGCTCATCCCTGGGTGGGTTACATTAACAGAGTGTGGTCTGTCTGCTCTTCCCTGGGTGTGTTACATTGACAGAGTTAGGTCAGTTTGCTCTTCCCTGGGTGTCTCACATTGACAGAGTTGGGTCAGTCTGCTCTTCCCTGGGTGTGTTACATTGACAGAGTGGGGTCAGTCTGCTCTTCCCTGGGTGTGTTACATTGACAGAGTGGGGTCAGTGTGCTCTTCCCTGGGTGTGTTACATTGACATAGTGAGTTCATTCTGCTCTTCCCTGGGTGTGTTACATTGACAGAGTGCGGTCAGTCTACTCTTCCTTGGGTGGGTTACATTGACAGAGTGGGGTCAGTCTGCTCTTCCCTGGGTGTCTCACATTGACAGAGTTGGGTCAGTCTGCTCTTCCCTGGGTGTGTTACATTGACAGAGTGGGGTCAGTCTGCTCTTCCCTGGGTGTGTTACATTGACAGAGTGGGGTCAGTGTGCTCTTCCCTGGGTGTGTTACATTGACATAGTGAGTTCATTCTGCTCTTCCCTGGGTGTGTTACATTGACAGAGTGCGGTCAGTCTACTCTTCCTTGGGTGGGTTACATTGACAGAGTGGGGTCAGTCTGCTCTTCCCTGGGTGTCTCACATTGACAGAGTTGGGTCAGTCTGCTCTTCCCTGGGTGTGTTACATTGACAGAGTGGGGTCAGTCTGCTCTTCTCTGGGTGTGTTACATTGACAGACTGGGGTCAGTCTGCTCTTCCCTGGGAGGGTTACATTGACTGAGTGGGGTCAGTCTGCTCTTCCCCGGGTGTGTTACATTGACAGATTAGAGTCAGTCTGCTCTTCCCTGGGTGTGTTTCATTGTCAGATATTAGTCAGTCTGCTCTTCCCTGGGTGTGTTACATTTACAGAGTGGGGTCAGTCTGCACTTGCCAGGGTGTGTTACATTGACTGAGTGGGGTCAGTCTGCTCTTCCCTGGGTGTGTTACATTGACAGTGTGGGGTCAGTCTACTCTTCCTTGGGTGGGTTACATTGACAGAGTGGGGTCAGTCTGCTCTTCCCTGGGTGTGTTACATTGACAGAGTGAGGTCAGTCTGCTCTTCCCTGGGTGTGTTATATTGACAGAGTGGGGTCACTCTGCTCTTCCCTGGGTGTCTCACATTGACAGAGTTTGGTCAGTCTGCTCTTCCCTGGGTGTGTTACATTGACAGAGTGGGGTCAGTCTGCTCTTCCCTGGGTGTGTTACATTGACAGAGTGAGTTCATTCTGCGCTTCCCTGGTTGGGTTACTTTAACAGAGTTGGGTCAGTCTGCTCTTCCCTGGGTGTGTTACATTGACAGAGTGGGGTCAGTCTGCTCTTCCCTGGGTGTGTTACATTGACAGACTGGGGTCAGTCTGCTCTTCCCTGGGAGGGTTACATTGACTGAGTGGGGTCAGTCTGCTCTTCCCTGGGTGTGTTACATTGTCAGATTAGAGTCAGTCTGGTCTTCCCTGGCTGTGTTACATTTACAGAGTGGGGTCAGTCTGCACTTGCCAGGGTGTGTTGCATTGACAGAGTGGGGTCAGTCTGCTCTTCCCTGTGTGTGTTACATTGACACGGTGGGTTCAGTGGGATCTTCCCTGGTTGTGTTATATTGACAGAGTGGGGTCAGTCTGCTCTTCCCTGAGTGTGTTACATTGACACAGTGGGTTCAGCCTGCTCTTCCCTGGGTGTGTTACATTGACAGAGTGATGTCAGTCTGCTCTTGCCTAGGTGTGTTACTTTGAGAGAGTGGGGTCAGTCTGCTCTTCCCTGAGTGTGTTACATTGACACAGTGGGTTCAGCCTGCTCTTCCCTGGGTGTGTTACATTGACAGAGTGATGTCAGTCTGCTCTTGCCTAGGTGTGTTACTTTGAGAGAGTGGGGTCAGTCTGCTCTTCCCTGGGTGTGTTACATTGACAGAGTGAGGTCAGTCTGCTCTTTCCTGGGTGTGTTACATTGACAGAGTGGGGTCTGTTTGCTCTTCCCTGGGTGTGTTACATTGACAGAGTGGGGTCTGTTTGCTCTTCCCTGGGAGGGTTACATTGACCGAGTGGGGTCAGTCTGCTCTTCCCTGAGTGTGTTACATTGACACAGTGGGGTCAGTCTGCTCTTCCCTGGGTGTGTTACATTGACACAGTGGGGTCAGTCTGCTCTTCCCTGGGTGTGTTACATTGACAGAGTGGGGTCAGTCTGCTCTTCCCTAGGTGTGTTACATGGACAAAGTGGGGTCAGTCTGCTCATCCCTGGTCGGATTACTTTGACAGAGTGGGGTCAGTCTGCTCTTCCCTGGGTGTGTTACATGGACAGAGTGGGGTCAGTTGGCTCATCCCTGGGTGGGTTCCATTGACAGAGTGGGGTCAGTCTGCTCATCCCTGGGTGGGTTACATTAACAGAGTGTGGTCTGTCTGCTCTTCCCTGGGTGTGTTACATTGACAGAGTTAGGTCAGTTTGCTCTTCCCTGGGTGTGTTACATTGACAGAGTGGGGTCAGTTTGCTCATCCCTGGGTGGGTTCCATTGACAGAGTGGGGTCAGTCTGCTCATCCCTGGTCGGGTTACTTTGACAGAGTGGGGTCAGTCTGCTCTTCCCTGGGTGTGTCACATTGACAGAGTGGGGTCAGTCTGCTCTTCACTGGATGTGTTACATTGACAGAGTGAGGTCAGTCTGCTCATCCCTGGTCGGGTTACTTTGACAGAGTGGGGTCAGTCTGCTCTTCCCTGGGTGTGTTACATGGACAGAGTGGGGTCAGTTGGCTCATCCCTGGGTGGGTTACATTGACCGAGTGGGGTCAGTGTGCTCTTAAATGAGGGTGTTACATTAACAGAGTGGGGTCAGTCTGCTCTTCCCTGGGTGGGTTACATTGACTGATTGGGGTCAGTCTGCTCTTCCCTGAGTGTGTTACATTGACAGAGTAGGGTCAATCTGCTCTTCCCAGGGTGTGTTACATTGACAGACTGGGGTCAGTCTGCTCTTCCCTGGGAGGGTTACATTGACTGAGTGGGGTCAGTCTGCTCTTCCCTGGGTGTGTTACATTGTCAGATTAGAGTCAGTCTGGTCTTCCCTGGGTGTGTTACATTTACAGAGTGGGGTCAGTCTGCACTTGCCAGGGTGTGTTGCATTGACAGAGTGGGGTCAGTCTGCTCTTCCCTGTGTGTGTTACATTGACAGAGTGGGGTCAGTCTGCTCTTCCCTGAGTGTATTACATTGACACAGTGGGTTCAGTGGGATCTTCCCTGGTTGTGTTATATTGACAGAGTGGGGTCAGTCTGCTCTTCCCTGAGTGTGTTACATTGACACAGTGGGTTCAGCCTGCTCTTCCCTGGGTGTGTTACATTGACAGAGTGATGTCAGTCTGCTCTTGCCTAGGTGTGTTACTTTGAGAGAGTGGGGTCAGTCTGCTCTTCCCTGGGTGTGTTACATTGACAGAGTGAGGTCAGTCTGCTCTTTCCTGGGTGTGTTACATTGACAGAGTGGGGTCTGTTTGCTCTTCCCTGGGAGGGTTACATTGACCGAGTGGGGTCAGTCTGCTCTTCCCTGAGTGTGTTACATTGACACAGTGGGGTCAGTCTGCTCTTCCCTGGGTGTGTTACATTGACACAGTGGGGTCAGTCTGCTCTTCCCTGGGTGTGTTACATTGACAGAGTGGGGTCAGTCTGCTCTTCCCTAGGTGTGTTACATGGACAAAGTGGGGTCAGTCTGCTCATCCCTGGTCGGGTTACTTTGACAGAGTGGGGTCAGTCTGCTCTTCCCTGGGTGTGTTACATGGACAGAGTGGGGTCAGTTGGCTCATCCCTGGGTGGGTTCCATTGACAGAGTGGGGTCAGTCTGCTCATCCCTGGGTGGGTTACATTAACAGAGTGTGGTCTGTCTGCTCTTCCCTGGGTGTGTTACATTGACAGAGTTAGGTCAGTTTGCTCTTCCCTGGGTGTGTTACATTGACAGAGTGGGGTCAGTTTGCTCATCCCTGGGTGGGTTCCATTGACAGAGTGGGGTCAGTCTGCTCATCCCTGGTCGGGTTACTTTGACAGAGTGGGGTCAGTCTGCTCTTCCCTGGGTGTGTCACATTGACAGAGTGGGGTCAGTCTGCTCTTCACTGGATGTGTTACATTGACAGAGTGAGGTCAGTCTGCTCTTCCCTGGGTGTGTTCCATTGACAGAGTGGGGTCTGTTTGCTCTTCCCTGGCAGGGTTACATTGACCGAGTGGGGTCAGTGTGCTCTTAAATGAGGGTGTTACATTGACAGAGTGGGGTCAGTCTGCTCTTCCCTGGGTGGGTTACATTGACTGATTGGGGTCAGTCTGCTCTTCCCTGAGTGTGTTACATTGACAGAGTAGGGTCAATCTGCACTTCCCTGGGTGTGTTACATTGACAGAGTGGGGTCAGTCTGCTCTTGGCTGGGAGGGTTACATTGACAGAGTGGGGTCAGTCTGCTCTTGCCTGAGTGTGTTACATTGACAGAGTGGGGTCAGTCTGCTCTTCCCTGGGTGTGTTACATTGACAGAGTGGGGTCAGTCTGCTCTTCCCTGGGCGTGTTACATTGACAGAGTGGGGTCAGTCTGCTCTTGCCTGAGGGTGTTACATTGACAGAGTGGGGTCAGTCTGCTCTTCAGTGGGTGTGTTCCATTGACTGAGTGGTGTCAGTCTGCTCTTCCCTGGGTGTGTCACATTGTCAGATTAGAGTCAGTCTGCTCTTCCGTGGGTGTGTTACATTGACAGAGTGTGGTCAGTCTACTCTTCCTTGGGTGGGTTACATTGACAGAGTGGGGTCAGTCTGCTCTTCCCTGGGTGTGTTACATTGACAGAGTGAGGTCAGTCTGCTCTTCCCTGGGTGTGTTACATTGACAGAGTGGGGTCAGTCTGCTCTTCCCTGGGTGTGTTACATTGACAGAGTGGGGTCAGTCTGCTCTTCCCTGGGTGTGTTACATTGACAGAGTGGGGTCAGTCGGCTCTTCTCTGGGTGTGTTACATTGACAGACTGGGGTCAGTCTGCTCTTCCCTGGGTGTGTTACATTGACAGAGTGGGGTCAGTCTGCTCTTCCCTGGGCGTGTTACATTGACAGAGTGGGGTCAGTCTGCTCTTGCCTGAGGGTGTTACATTGACAGAGTGGGGTCAGTCTGCTCTTCCCTGGGTGTGTTACATTGTCAGATTAGAGTCAGTCTGGTCTTCCCTGGGTGTGTTACATTGACAGAGTGGGGTTAGTCAGCTCTTCCCTGGGCGTGTTACATTGACAGAGTGGGGTCAGTCTGCTCTTAACTGAGGGTGTTACATTGACAGAGTGGGGTCAGTCTGCTCTTCCCTGGGTGTGTTACATTGACAGAGTGGGGTCAGTCTAAAGTTCCTTGGGTGGGTTACATTGACAGAGTGGTGTAAGTCTGCTCTTCCCTGGGTGTTTTACATTGACAGAGTGAGGTCAGTCTGCTCGTCCCTGGGTGTGTCACATTGACAGAGTGTGGTCAGTCTGCTCTTCCCTTGGTGTGTTACATTGACAGAGTGGGGTCAGTCTGCTCTTCCCTTGGTCTGTTACATTGACAGAGTGGGGTCAGTCTGCTCTTCCCTGGGTGGGGTATATTGACAGAGTGGGGTCAGTCTGCTCTTCCCTGTGTGTGTTAAATTGACAGAGTCGGGTCAGTCTGCTCTTCCCTAGGTGTGTTACATTGACAGAGTGGGGTCAGTCTTCTCTTCCCTGGGTGTGTTACATTGACAGAGGGGTGTCAGTCTGCTCTTCCCTGGGTGGGTTACATTGACAGAGTTGGGTCAGTCTGCTCTTCCCTGGGTGGTTTACATTGACAGAGTGGGGTCAGTCTGCTCTTCGCTGGGACGGTTACATTGACTGAGTGGGGTCAGTCTGCTCTTCCCTGGGTATGTTACATTGACAGAGTGGGGTCAGTCTGCTCTTCCCTGGCTGTGTTACATTGACAGAGTGGGGTAAGTCTGCTCTTCCCTGGGCGTGTTACATTGACAGAGAGTGGTCAGTCTGCTCTTGCCTGAGGGTGTTACATTGACAGAGTGGGGTCAGTCTGCTCTTCAGTGGGTGTGTTACATTGACTGAGTGGGGTCAGTCTGCTCTTCCCTGGGTGTGTCACATTGTCAGATTAGAGTCAGTCTGCTCTTCCCTGGGTGTGTTACATTGACAGTGTGGGGTCAGTCTACTCTTCCTTGGGTGGGTTACATTGACAGAGTGGGGTCAGTCTGCTCTTCCCTGGGTGTGTTACATTGACAGAGTGAGGTCAGTCTGCTCTTCCCTGGGTGTGTTATATTGACAGAGTGGGGTCACTCTGCTCTTCCCTAGGTGTATCACATTGACAGCGTTGGGTCAGTCTGCTCTTCCCTGGGTGTGTTACATTGACAGAGTGGGGTCAGTCTGCTCTTCCCTGGGTGTGTTACATTGACAGAGTGAGTTCATTCTGCGCTTCCCTGGTTGGGTTACGTTAACAGAGTTGGGTCAGTCTGCTCTTCCCTGGGTGTGTTACATTGACAGAGTGGGGTCAGTCTGCTCTTCCCTGGGTGTGTTACATTGACAGACTGGGGTCAGTCTGCTCTTCCCTGGGAGGGTTACATTGACTGAGTGGGGTCAGTCTGCTCTTCCCTGGGTGTGTTACATTGTCAGATTAGAGTCAATCTGGTCTTCCCTGGGTGTGTTACATTTACAGAGTGGGGTCAGTCTGCACTTGCCAGGGTGTGTTGCATTGACAGAGTGGGGTCAGTCTGCTCTTCCCTGTGTGTGTTACATTGACAGAGTGGGGTCAGTCTGCTCTTCCCTGAGTGTATTACATTGACACAGTGGGTTCAGTGGGATCTTCCCTGGTTGTGTTATATTGACAGAGTGGGGTCAGTCTGCTCTTCCCTGAGTGTGTTACATTGACACAGTGGGTTCAGCCTGCTCTTCCCTGGGTGTGTTACATTGACAGAGTGATGTCAGTCTGCTCTTGCCTAGGTGTGTTACTTTGAGAGAGTGGGGTCAGTCTGCTCTTCCCTGGGTGTGTTACATTGACAGAGTGAGGTCAGTCTGCTCTTTCCTGGGTGTGTTACATTGACAGAGTGGGGTCTGTTTGCTCTTCCCTGGGAGGGTTACATTGACCGAGTGGGGTCAGTCTGCTCTTCCCTGAGTGTGTTACATTGACACAGTGGGGTCAGTCTGCTCTTCCCTGGGTGTGTTACATTGACACAGTGGGGTCAGTCTGCTCTACCCTGGGTGTGTTACATTGACAGAGTGGGGTCAGTTGGCTCATCCCTGGGTGGGTTCCATTGACAGAGTGGGGTCAGTCTGCTCATCCCTGGGTGGGTTACATTAACAGAGTGTGGTCTGTCTGCTCTTCCCTGGGTGTGTTACATTGACAGAGTGATGTCAGTCTGCTCTTGCCTAGGTGTGTTACTTTGAGAGAGTGGGGTCAGTCTGCTCTTCCCTGGGTGTGTTACATTGACAGAGTGAGGTCAGTCTGCTCTTTCCTGGGTGTGTTACATTGACAGAGTGGGGTCTGTTTGCTCTTCCCTGGGAGGGTTACATTGACCGAGTGGGGTCAGTCTGTTCTTCCCTAGGTGTGTTACATGGACAAAGTGTGGTCAGTCTGCTCATAACTGGTCGGGTTACTTTGACAGAGTGGGGTCAGTCTGCTCTTCCCTGGGTGTGTTACATGGACAGAGTGGGGTCAGTTGGCTCATCCCTGGGTGGGTTCCATTGACAGAGTGTGGTCTGTCTGCTCTTCCCTGGGTGTGTTACATTGACAGAGTGGGGTCAGTCTGCTCTTCACTGGATGTGTTACATTGACAGAGTGAGGTCAGTCTGCTCTTCCCTGGGTGTGTTCCATTGACAGAGTGGGGTCTGTTTGCTCTTCCCTGGCAGGGTTACATTGACCGAGTGGGGTCAGTGTGCTCTTAAATGAGGGTGTTACATTAACAGAGTGGGGTCAGTCTGCTCTTCCCTGGGTGGGTTACATTGACTGATTGGGGTCAGTCTGCTCTTCCCTGAGTGTGTTACATTGACAGAGTAGGGTCAATCTGCACTTCCCTGGGTGTGTTACATTGACAGAGTGGGGTCAGTCTGCTCTTGGCTGGGAGGGTTACATTGACAGAGTGGGGTCAGTCTGCTCTTGCCTGAGTGTGTTACATTGACACAGTGGGGTCAGTCTGCTCTTCCCTGAGTGTGTTACATTGACAGAGTGGGGTCAGTCTGCTCTTCCCTGGGCGTGTTACATTGACAGAGTGGGGTCAGTCTGCTCTTGCCTGAGGGTGTTACATTGACAGAGTGGGGTCAGTCTGCTCTTCAGTGGGTGTGTTACATTGACTGAGTGGTGTCAGTCTGCTCTTCCCTGGGTGTGTCACATTGTCAGATTAGAGTCAGTCTGCTCTTCCGTGGGTGTGTTACATTGACAGAGTGCGGTCAGTCTACTCTTCCTTGGGTGGGTTACATTGACAGAGTGGGGTCAGTCTGCTCTTCCCTGGGTGTGTTACATTGACAGAGTGAGGTCAGTCTGCTCTTCCCTGGGTGTGTTACATTGACAGAGTGGGGTCAGTCTGCTCTTCCCTGGGTGTCTCACATTGACAGAGTTGGGTCAGTCTGCTCTTCCCTGGGTGTGTTACATTGACAGAGTGGGGTCAGTCTGCTCTTCTCTGGGTGTGTTACATTGACAGACTGGGGTCAGTCTGCTCTTCCCTGGAAGGGTTACATTGACTGAGTGGGGTCAGTCTGCTCTTCCCTGGGTGTGTTACATTGACAGATTAGAGTCAGTCTGCTCTTCCCTGGGTGTGTTACATTGTCAGATTAGAGTCAGTCTGCTCTTCCCTGGGTGTGTTACATTTACAGAGTGGGGTCAGTCTGCACTTGCCAGGGTGTGTTACATTGACAGAGTGGGGTCAGTCTGCTCTTCCCTCTGTGTGTTACATTGACAGAGTGGGGTCAGTCTGCTCTTCCCTGAGTGTGTTACATTGACACAGTGGGGTCAGTGGGATCTTCCCTGGTTGTGTTACATTGACAGAGTGGGGTCAGTCTGCTCTTCCCTGAGTGTGTTACATTGACACAGTGGGGTCAGTTGGATCTTCCCTGGGTGTGTTACATTGACAGAGTGGGGTCAGTCTGCTCTTCCCTGGGCGTGTTACATTGACAGAGTGGCTCAGTCTGCTCTTGCCTGAGGGTGTTACATTGACAGTGTGGGGTCAGTCTGCTCTTCAGTGGGTGTGTGATATTGACTAAGTGGGGTCAGTCTGCTCTTCCCTGGGTGTGTCACATTGTCAGATTAGAGTCAGTCTGCTCTTCCCTGGGTGTGTTACATTGACAGAGTGCGGTCAGTCTACTCTTCCTTGGGTGGGTTACATTGACAGAGTGGGGTCAGTCTGCTCTTCCCTGGGTGTCTCACATTGACAGAGTTGGGTCAGTCTGCTCTTCCCTGGGTGTGTTACATTGACAGAGTGGGGTCAGTCTGCTCTTCCCTGGGTGTGTTACATTGACAGAGTGGGGTCAGTGTGCTCTTCCCTGGGTGTGTTACATTGACATAGTGAGTTCATTCTGCTCTTCCCTGGGTGTGTTACATTGACAGAGTGCGGTCAGTCTACTCTTCCTTGGGTGGGTTACATTGACAGAGTGGGGTCAGTCTGCTCTTCCCTGGGTGTCTCACATTGACAGAGTTGGGTCAGTCTGCTCTTCCCTGGGTGTGTTACATTGACAGAGTGGGGTCAGTCTGCTCTTCTCTGGGTGTGTTACATTGACAGACTGGGGTCAGTCTGCTCTTCCCTGGGAGGGTTACATTGACTGAGTGGGGTCAGTCTGCTCTTCCCCGGGTGTGTTACATTGACAGATTAGAGTCAGTCTGCTCTTCCCTGGGTGTGTTTCATTGTCAGATATTAGTCAGTCTGCTCTTCCCTGGGTGTGTTACATTTACAGAGTGGGGTCAGTCTGCACTTGCCAGGGTGTGTTACATTGACTGAGTGGGGTCAGTCTGCTCTTCCCTGGGTGTGTTACATTGACAGTGTGGGGTCAGTCTACTCTTCCTTGGGTGGGTTACATTGACAGAGTGGGGTCAGTCTGCTCTTCCCTGGGTGTGTTACATTGACAGAGTGAGGTCAGTCTGCTCTTCCCTGGGTGTGTTATATTGACAGAGTGGGGTCACTCTGCTCTTCCCTGGGTGTCTCACATTGACAGAGTTTGGTCAGTCTGCTCTTCCCTGGGTGTGTTACATTGACAGAGTGGGGTCAGTCTGCTCTTCCCTGGGTGTGTTACATTGACAGAGTGAGTTCATTCTGCGCTTCCCTGGTTGGGTTACTTTAACAGAGTTGGGTCAGTCTGCTCTTCCCTGGGTGTGTTACATTGACAGAGTGGGGTCAGTCTGCTCTTCCCTGGGTGTGTTACATTGACAGACTGGGGTCAGTCTGCTCTTCCCTGGGAGGGTTACATTGACTGAGTGGGGTCAGTCTGCTCTTCCCTGGGTGTGTTACATTGTCAGATTAGAGTCAGTCTGGTCTTCCCTGGCTGTGTTACATTTACAGAGTGGGGTCAGTCTGCACTTGCCAGGGTGTGTTGCATTGACAGAGTGGGGTCAGTCTGCTCTTCCCTGTGTGTGTTACATTGACACGGTGGGTTCAGTGGGATCTTCCCTGGTTGTGTTATATTGACAGAGTGGGGTCAGTCTGCTCTTCCCTGAGTGTGTTACATTGACACAGTGGGTTCAGCCTGCTCTTCCCTGGGTGTGTTACATTGACAGAGTGATGTCAGTCTGCTCTTGCCTAGGTGTGTTACTTTGAGAGAGTGGGGTCAGTCTGCTCTTCCCTGGGTGTGTTACATTGACAGAGTGAGGTCAGTCTGCTCTTTCCTGGGTGTGTTACATTGACAGAGTGGGGTCTGTTTGCTCTTCCCTGGGAGGGTTACATTGACCGAGTGGGGTCAGTCTGCTCTTCCCTGAGTGTGTTACATTGACACAGTGGGGTCAGTCTGCTCTTCCCTGGGTGTGTTACATTGACACAGTGGGGTCAGTCTGCTCTTCCCTGGGTGTGTTACATTGACAGAGTGGGGTCATTCTGCTCTTCCCTAGGTGTGTTACATGGACAAAGTGGGGTCAGTCTGCTCATCCCTGGTCGGGTTACTTTGACAGAGTGGGGTCAGTCTGCTCTTCCCTGGGTGTGTTACATGGACAGAGTGGGGTCAGTTGGCTTATCCCTGGGTGGGTTCCATTGACAGAGTGGGGTCAGTCTGCCCATCCCTGGGTGGGTTACATTAACAGAATGTGGTCAGTCTGCTCTTCCCTGGGTGTGTTACATTGACAGAGTTAGGTCAGTTTGCTCTTCCCTGGGTGTGTTACATGGACAGAGTGGGGTCAGTTTGCTCATCCCTGGGTGGGTTCCATTGACAGAGTGGGGTCAGTCTGCTCATCCCTGGTCGGGTTACTTTGACAGAGTGGGGTCAGTCTGCTCTTCCCTGGATGTGTTACATTGACAGAGTGAGGTCAGTCTGCTCTTCCCTGGGTGTGTTCCATTGACAGAGTGGGGTCTGTTTGCTCTTCCCTGGCAGGGTTACATTGACCGAGTGGGGTCAGTGTGCTCTTAAATGAGTGGGTTACATTGACAGAGTGGGGTCAGTCTGCTCTTCCCTGGGTGGGTTACATTGACTGATTGGGGTCAGTGTGCTCTTCGCTGGGAGGGTTACATTGACTGAGTGGGGTCAGTGTGCTCTTCACTGGGAGGGTTACATTGACTGAGTGGGTTCAGTCTGCTCTTCCCTGGGTATGTTACATTGACAGAGTGGGGTCAGTCTGCTCTTCCCTGGGTGTGTTACATTGACAGAGTGGGGTTAGTCAGCTCTTCCCTGGGCGTGTTACATTGACAGAGTGGGGTCAGTCTGCTCTTGCCTGAGGGTGTTACATTGACAGAGTGGGGTCAGTCTGCTCTTCAGTGGGTGTGTTACATTGACTGAGTGGGGTCAGTCTGCTCTTCCCTGGGTGTGTCACATTGTCAGATTAGAGTAGTCTGCTCTTCCCTGGGTGTGTTACATTGACAGAGTGGGGTCAGTCTACTCTTCCTTGGGTGGGTTACATTGACAGAGTGGGGTCAGTCTGCTCTTCCCTGGGTGTGTTACATTGACAGAGTGAGGTCAGTCTGCTCTTCCCTGGGTGTGTTATATTGACAGAGTGGGGTCACTCTGCTCTTCCCTGGGTGTCTCACATTGACAGAGTTGGGTCAGTCTGCTCTTCCCTGGGTGTGTTACATTGACAGAGTGGGGTCAGTCTGCTCTTCCCTGGGTGTGTTACATTGACAGAGTGAGTTCATTCTGCGCTTCCCTGGTTGGGTTACGTTAACAGAGTTGGGTCAGTCTGCTCTTCCCTGGGTGTGTTACATTGACAGAGTGGGGTCAGTCTGCTCTTCCCTGGGTGTGTTACATTGACAGACTGGGGTAAGTCTGCTCTTCCCTGGGAGGGTTACATTGACTGAGTGGGGTCAGTCTGCTCTTCCCTGGGTGTGTTACATTGTCAGATTAGAGTCAGTCTGGTCTTCCCTGGGTGTGTTACATTTACAGAGTGGGGTCAGTCTGCACTTGCCAGGGTGTGTTGCATTGACAGAGTGGGGTCAGTCTGCTCTTCCCTGTGTGTGTTACATTGACAGAGTGGGGTCAGTCTGCTCTTCCCTGAGTGTATTACATTGACACAGTGGGTTCAGTGGGATCTTCCCTGGTTGTGTTATATTGACAGAGTGGGGTCAGTCTGCTCTTCCCTGAGTGTGTTACATTGACACAGTGGGTTCAGCCTGCTCTTCCCTGGGTGTGTTACATTGACAGAGTGATGTCAGTCTGCTCTTGCCGAGGTGTGTTACTTTGAGAGAGTGGGGTCAGTCTGCTCTTCCCTGGGTGTGTTACATTGACAGAGTGAGGTCAGTCTGCTCTTTCCTGGGTGTGTTACATTGACAGAGTGGGGTCTGTTTGCTCTTCCCTGGGAGGGTTACATTGACCGAGTGGGGTCAGTCTGCTCTTCCCTGAGTGTGTTACATTGACACAGTGGGGTCAGTCTGCTCTTCCCTGGGTGTGTTACATTGACACAGTGGGGTCAGTCTGCTCTTCCCTGGGTGTGTTACATTGACAGAGTGGGGTCAGTCTGCTCTTCCCTAGGTGTGTTACATGGACAAAGTGGGGTCAGTCTGCTCATCCCTGGTCGGGTTACTTTGACAGAGTGGGGTCAGTCTGCTCTTCCCTGGGTGTGTAACATGGACAGAGTGGGGTCAGTCTGCTCATCCCTGGGTGGGTTACATTAACAGAGTGTGGTCTGTCTGCTCTTCCCTGGGTGTGTTACATTGACAGAGTTAGGTCAGTTTGCTCTTCCCTGGGTGTGTTACATGGACAGAGTGGGGTCAGTTTGCTCATCCCTGGGTGGGTTCCATTGACAGAGTGGGGTCAGTCTGCTCATCCCTGGTCGGGTTACTTTGACAGAGTGGGGTCAGTCTGCTCTTCCCCGGGTGTGTCACATTGACAGAGTGGGGTCAGTCTGCTCTTCACTGGATGTGTTACATTGACAGAGTGAGGTCAGTCTGCTCTTCCCTGGGTGTGTTCCATTGACAGAGTGGGGTCTGTTTGCTCTTCCCTGGCAGGGTTACATTGACCGAGTGGGGTCAGTGTGCTCTTAAATGAGTGGGTTACATTGACAGAGTGGGGTCAGTCTGCTCTTCCCTGGGTGGGTTACATTGACTGATTGGGGTCAGTCTGCTCTTCCCTGAGTGTGTTACATTGACAGAGTAGGGTCAATCTGCACTTCCCTGGGTGTGTTACATTGACAGAGTGGGGTCAGTCTGCTCTTCTCTGGGAGGGTTACATTGACTGAGTGGGGTCAGTCTGCTCTTCGCTGGGAGGGTTACATTGACTGAGTGGGGTCAGTCTGCTCTTCCCTGGGTATGTTACATTGACAGAGTGGGGTCAGTCTGCTCTTCCCTGGGTGTGTTACATTGACAGAGTGGGGTTAGTCAGCTCATCCCTGGGCGTGTTACATTGACAGAGTGGGGTCAGTCTGCTCTTGCCTGAGGGTGTTACATTGACAGAGTGGGGTCAGTCTGCTCTTCAGTGGGTGTGTTACATTGCCTGAGTGGGGTCAGTCTGCTCTTCCCTGGGTGTGTCACATTGTCAGATTAGAGTAGTCTGCTCTTCCCTGGGTGTGTTACATTGACAGAGTGGGGTCAGTCTACTGTTCCTTGGGTGGGTTACATTGACAGAGTGGGGTCAGTCTGCTCTTCCCTGGGTGTGTTACATTGACAGAGTGAGGTCAGTCTGCTCGTCCCTGGGTGAGTTACATTGACAGAGTGTGGTCAGTCTGCTCTTCCCTTGGTGTGTTACATTGACAGAGTGGGGTCAGTCTGCTCTTCCCTGGGTGGGGTATATTGACAGAGTGGGGTCAGTCTGCTCTTCCCTGTGTGTGTTAAATTGACAGAGTCGGGTCAGTCTGCTCTTCCCTAGGTGTGTTACATTGACAGAGTGGGGTCAGTCTTCTCTTCCCTGGGTGTGTTACATTTACAGAGGGGTGTCAGTCTGCTCTTCCCTGGGTGGGTTACATTGACAGAGTTGGGTCTGTCTGCTCTTCCCTGGGTGGTTTACATTGACTGAGTGGGGTCAGTCTGCTCTTCGCTGGGAGGGTTACATTGACTGAGTGGGGTCAGTCTGCTCTTCCCTGGGTATGTTACATTGACAGAGTGGGGTCAGTCTGCTCTTCCCTGGCTGTTTTACATTGACAGAGTGGGGTAAGTCTGCTCTTCCCTGGGCGTGTTACATTGACAGAGAGTGGTCAGTCTGCTCTTGCCTGAGGGTGTTACATTGACAGAGTGGGGTCAGTCTGCTCTTCCCTGGGTGGGTTACATTGACTGATTGGGTTCAGTCTGCTCTTCCCTGAGTGTGTTACATTGACAGAGTAGGGTCAATCTGCACTTCCCTGGGTGTGTTACATTGACAGAGTGGGGTCAGTCTGCTCTTGGCTGGGAGGGTTACATTGACAGAGTGGGGTCAGTCTGCTCTTGCCTGAGTGTGTTACATTGACACAGTGGGGTCAGTCTGCTCTTCCCTGGGTGTGTTACATTGACACAGTGGGGTCAGTCTGCTCTTCCCTGGGCGTGTTACATTGACAGAGTGGGGTCAGTCTGCTCTTGCCTGAGGGTGTTACATTGACAGAGTGGGGTCAGTCTGCTCTTCAGTGGGTGTGTTACATTGACTGAGTGGGGTCAGTCTCCTCTTCCCTGGGTGTGTCACATTGTCAGATTAGAGTCAGTCTGCTCTTCCCTGGGTGTGTTACATTGACAGAGTGCGGTCAGTCTACTCTTCCTTGGGTGGGTTACATTGACAGAGTGGGGTCAGTCTGCTCTTCCCTGGGTGTGTTACATTGACAGAGTGAGGTCAGTCTGCTCTTCCCTGGGTGTGTTACATTGACAGAGTGGGGTCAGTCTGCTCTTCCCTGGGTGTCTCACATTGACAGAGTTGGGTCAGTCTGCTCTTCCCTGGGTGTGTTACATTGACAGAGTGGGGTCAGTCTGCTCTTCTCTGGGTGTGTTACATTGACATACTGGGGTCAGTCTGCTCTTCCCTGGGAGGGTTACATTGACTGAGTGGGGTCAGTCTGCTCTTCCCTGGGTGTGTTACATTGACAGATTAGAGTCAGTCTGCTCTTCCCTGGGTGTGTTACATTGTCAGATTAGAGTCAGTCTGCTCTTCCCTGGGTGTGTTACATTTACAGAGTGGGGTCAGTCTGCACTTGCCAGGGTGTGTTACATTGACAGAGTGGGGTCAGTCTGCTCTTCCCTCTGTGTGTTACATTGACAGAGTGGGGTCAGTCTGCTCTTCCCTGAGTGTGTTACATTGACACAGTGGGGTCAGTGGGATCTTCCCTGGTTGTGTTACATTGACAGAGTGGGGTCAGTCTGCTCTTCCCTGAGTGTGTTACATTGACACAGTGGGGTCAGTTGGATCTTCCCTGGGTGTGTTACATTGACAGAGTGGGGTCAGTCTGCTCTTCCCTGGGCGTGTTACATTGACAGAGTGGCTCAGTCTGCTCTTGCCTGAGGGTGTTACATTGACAGTGTGGGGTCAGTCTGCTCTTCAGTGGGTGTGTGATATTGACTAAGTGGGGTCAGTCTGCTCTTCCCTGGGTGTGTCACATTGTCAGATTAGAGTCAGTCTGCTCTTCCCTGGGTGTGTTACATTGACAGAGTGCGGTCAGTCTACTCTTCCTTGGGTGGGTTACATTGACAGAGTGGGGTCAGTCTGCTCTTCCCTGGGTGTCTCACATTGACAGAGTTGGGTCAGTCTGCTCTTCCCTGGGTGTGTTACATTGACAGAGTGGGGTCAGTCTGCTCTTCCCTGGGTGTGTTACATTGACAGAGTGGGGTCAGTGTGCTCTTCCCTGGGTGTGTTACATTGACATAGTGAGTTCATTCTGCTCTTCCCTGGGTGTGTTACATTGACAGAGTGCGGTCAGTCTACTCTTCCTTGGGTGGGTTACATTGACAGAGTGGGGTCAGTCTGCTCTTCCCTGGGTGTCTCACATTGACAGAGTTGGGTCAGTCTGCTCTTCCCTGGGTGTGTTACATTGACAGAGTGGGGTCAGTCTGCTCTTCTCTGGGTGTGTTACATTGACAGACTGGGGTCAGTCTGCTCTTCCCTGGGAGGGTTACATTGACTGAGTGGGGTCAGTCTGCTCTTCCCCGGGTGTGTTACATTGACAGATTAGAGTCAGTCTGCTCTTCCCTGGGTGTGTTTCATTGTCAGATATTAGTCAGTCTGCTCTTCCCTGGGTGTGTTACATTTACAGAGTGGGGTCAGTCTGCACTTGCCAGGGTGTGTTACATTGACAGAGTGAGGTCAGTGTGCTCTTCTCTGGGTGTTTTAGATTGACAGAGTGGGGTCAGTCTGCTTTTCCCTGGGTGTGTTACATTGACAGAAAGGGGTCAGTCTGCTCTTCCCTGGGTGTGTTACATTGACAGATTGTGGTTAGTCTGCTCTTCCCTGGGTATGTTACATTGACACAGTGTGGTCAATCTGAACGAACACTGGGTGTGTCACATTGACAGAAAGGGGTCAGTCTGCTCTTCCCTGGGTGCTACATTGACAGAGTGGGGTCAGTCTGCTCTTGCTGGTGGTAATTCATTGACTGAGTGGGGTCAGTCTGGTCTTCCCTGAGTGTGTTACTTTGACAGAGTGGGGTCAGTCTGCTCTTCCCTGGGTGTGTTACATTGACAGAGTGGGTTCAGTCTGCTCTTCCCTGGGTGTGTTATATTGACAGAGTGAGGTCAGTCTGCTCTTCCCTGGGTGTTACATGGACAGAGTGGGGTCAGTTTGCTCATCCCTGGGTGGGTTCCATTGACAGAGTGGGGTCAGTCTGCTCATCCCTGGTCGGGTTACTTTGACAGAGTGGGGTCAGTCTGCTCTTCCCTGGGTGTTACATTGACAGAGTGGGGTCAGTCTGCACTTCCCTGGGTGTGTTACATTGACAGAGTGGGGTCAGTCTGCTCTTCCCTGGGTGTGTTACATTGACAGAGTGAGGTCAGTCTGCTATTCACTGGGTGTGTTACATTGACAGAGTGGGGTCAGTCTGCTCTTACCTGGGTGTGTTACACTGACAGAATCGGGTCAGTCTGCTCTTCACTGGGTGTGGTACATTGACCAAATCGGGTCAGTCTGCTGTTCCCTGGGTGTGTTACATTGACAGAGTGGGTCAGTCTGCTTTTCCCTGGGTGTGTTAGATTGACAGAGTGGGGTCAGTCTGCTTTTCCCTGGGTGTGTTAGATTGACAGAGTGGGGTCAGTCTGCTTTTCCCTGGGTGTGTTACATTGACAGAGTGGGGTCAGTCTGCTCTTCCCTGGGTTTGTAAGATTGACAGAGTGGGGTCAGTCTGCTCTTCCCTGGGTGCGTTACATTGACAGAGAGAGGTCAGTCTTCTCTTCCTTGGTTGTGTTACATTGACAGAGTGAGGTCAGTGTGCTCTTCACTGGGTGTGTTAGATTGACAGAGTGGGGTCAGTCTGCTTTTCCCTGGGTGTGTTACATTGACAGAGTGGTGTCAGTCTGCTCTTCCCTGGGTGTGTTACATTGTCAGACTAGGGTCAGTCTGCCCTTCCCTGTGTTTGTTACATTGACAGAGTGAGGTCAGTCTGCTCTTCCCTGGGTGTGTTAGATTGACAGAGTGGGGTCTGTCTGCTCTTCCCTGGGTGTGTTACATTGACAGAGTGGGGTCAGTCTGCTTTTCCCTGGGTGTGTTAGATTGACTAGTGGGGTCAGTCTGCTTTTCCCTGGGTGTGTTAGATTGACAGATTGGGGTCAGTCTGCTTTTCCCTGGGTGTGTTACATTGACAGAGTGGGGTGAGTCTGCTATTCCCTGGGTTTGTAAGATTGACAGAGTGGAGTCAGTCTGCTCTTCCCTGGGTGCGTTACATTGACAGAGAGAGGTCAGTCTGCTCTTCCTTGGTTGTGTTACATTGACAGAGTGAGGTCAGTGTGCTCTTCACTGGGTGTGTTAGATTGACAGAGTGGGGTCAGTCTGCTTTTCCCTGGGTGTGTTACATTGACAGAGTGGTGTCAGTCTGCTCTTCCCTGGGTGTGTTACATTGACAGAATATGGTCAGTCTGCTCTTCCCTGGGTGTGTTACATTGACAGAGTGAGGTCAGTGTGCTCTTCCCTGGGTGTGTTAGATTGACAGAGTGGGGTCAGTCTGCTTTTCCCTGGGTGTGTTACATTGAGAGAGTGGTGTCAGTCTGCTCTTCCCTGGGTGTGTTACATTGACAGAATGTGGTTAGTCTGCTCTTCCCTGGGTGTGTTACATTGACAGAGTGGGGTCAGTCTGCTCTTCCCTGGGAGGGTTACATTGACAGAGTGGGGTCAGTCTTCTCCTCCCTGGGCGTGTTAGATTGACAGAGTGGGGTCAGTCTGCTTTTCCCAGGGCGTGTTGCATTGACAGAGTGAGGTCAGTCTGCTCTTCCCTGGGTGTGTTACATTGACAGAGTGAGGTCAGTCTGCTCTTACCTCGGAGTGTTATATTGACAGATTGCGGTTAGTCTGCTCTTCCCTGGGTATGTTACATTGACACAGTGTGGTCAATCTGAACTAACACTGGGTGTGTCACATTGACAGAAAGGGGTCAGTCTGCTCTTCCCTGGGTGTTACATTGACAGAGTGGGGTCAGTCTGCTCTTCGCTGGTGGTAATTCATTGACTGAGTGGGGTCAGTCTGATCTTCCCTGAGTGTGTTACTTTGACAGACTGGGGTCAGTCTGCTCTTCCCTGGGTGTGTTACATTGACAGAGTGGGGTCAGTCTGATCTTCCCTGAGTGTGTTACATTGACAGAGTGGGGTCAGTCTGCTCTTCCCTGGGTGTGTTACATTGACAGAGTGGGTTCAGTCTGCTCTTCCCTGGGTGTGTTACATTGACAGAGTGAGGTCAGTCTGCTCTTCCCTGGGTGTTACATTGACAGAGTGGGGTCAGTCTGCTCTTCCCTGGGTGTGTTACATTGACAGAGTGGGGTCAGTCTGCTCTTCCCTGGGTGTGTTACATTGACAGAGTGGGGTCAGTCTGCTCTTCCCTGGGTGTTTTACATTGACAGAGTGAGGTCAGTCTGCTCTTCCTTGGGTGTGTTACATGGACAGAGTGAGGTCAGTCTGCTCTTACCTGGGTGTGTTACATTGACAGAGTGGGGTCAGTCTGGTCTTCCCTGGGTGTGTTACATTGACAGAGTGGTGTCAGTCTGCTATTCACTGGGTGTGTTACATTGACAGTGTGGGGTCAGTCTGTTTTTTTTTACCTGGTTTGGTGACATTGACAGAGTGGGGTCAGTCTGGTCTTCCCTGGGTGGGTTACAATGACAGAGTGGGGTCAGTCTGCTCTTCGCTGGGTGTTACATTGACAGAGTCGTGTCAGTCTGCTCTTCCCTGGGCGTGTTGCATTGACAGAGTGAGGTCAGTGTGCTCTTCCCTGGGTGTGTTAGATTGACAGAGTGGGGTCTGTCTGCTTTTCCCTGGGTGTGTTACATTGACAGAGTGGTGTCAGTCTGCTCTTCCCTGGGTGTGTTACATTGACAGATTGCGGTTAGTCTGCTCTTCCCTGGGTATGTTACATTGACACAGTGGGGTCAATCTGAACGAACACTGGGTGTGTCACATTGACAGAAAGGGGTCAGTCTGCTCTTCCCTGGGTGTTACATTGACAGAGTGGGGTCAGTCTGCTCTTCCCTGGGCGTGTTGCATTGACAGAGTGAGGTCAGTCTGCTCTTCCCTGGGTGTGTTAGATTGACAGAGTGGGGTCTGTCTGCTTTTCCCTGGGTGTGTTACATTGACAGAGTGGTGTCAGTCTGCTCTTCCCTGGGTGTGTTACATTGACAGATTGCGGTTAGTCTGCTCTTCCCTGGGTATGTTACATTGACACAGTGGGGTCAATCTGAACGAACACTGGGTGTGTCACATTGACAGAAAGGGGTCAGTCTGCTCTTCCCTGGGTGTTACATTGACAGAGTGGGGTCAGTCTGCTCTTCCCTGGGTGTGTTACATTGACAGAGTGGGGTCAGTCTGCTCTTCCCTGGGTGTGTTACATTGACAGAGTGGGGTCAGCTGCTCTTCCCTGGGTGTGTTACACTGACAGAGTGGGTTCAGTCTGCTCTTCCCTGGGTGTGTTACATTGACAGAGTGAGATCAGTCTGCTCTTCCCTGGGTGTTACATTGACAGAGTGGGGTCAGTCTGCTCTTCCCTGGGTGTGTTACATTGACAGAGTGGGGTCAGTCTGCTCTTCCCTGGGTGTGTTACATTGACAGAGTGAGGTCAGTCTGCTATTCACTGGGTGTGTTACATTGACAGAGTGGGGTCAGTCTGCTCTTACCTGGGTGTGTTACACTGACAGAATCGGGTCAGTCTGCTCTTCACTGGGTGTGGTACATTGACCAAATCGGGTCAGTCTGCTGTTCCCTGGGTGTGTTACATTGACAGAGTGGGGTCAGTCTGCTTTTCCCTGGGTGTGTTAGATTGACAGAGTGGGGTCAGTCTGCTTTTCCCTGGGTGTGTTAGATTGACAGAGTGGGGTCAGTCTGTTTTTCCCTGGGTGTGTTACATTGACAGAGTGGGGTCAGTCTGCTCTTCCCTGGGTTTGTAAGATTGACAGAGTGGGGTCAGTCTGCTCTTCCCTGGGTGTGTTACATTGACAGACTGGGGTCAGTCTGCCCTTCCCTGTGTTTGTTACATTGACAGAGTGAGGTCAGTCTGCTCTTCCCTGGGTGTGTTAGATTGACAGAGTGGGGTCAGTCTGCTCTTCCCTGGGTGTTACATTGACAGAGTGGGGTCAGTCTGCTCTTCCCTGGGAGTGTTACATTGACAGAGTGAGGTCAGTCTGCTATTCACTGGTTGTGTTACATTGACAGAGTGGGTTCAGTCTGCTCTTCCCTGGGTGTGTTACATTGACAGAGTGAGGTCAGTCTGCTCTTCCCTGGGTGTGTTAGATTGACAGAGTGGTGTCAGTCTGCTCTTCCCTGGGTGTGTTACATTGTCAGACTGGGGTAAGTCTGCCCTTCCCTATGTTTGTTACATTGACAGAGTGAGGTCAGTCTGCTCTTCCCTGGGTGTGTTAGATTGACAGAGTGGGGTCAGTCTGCTGTTCCCTGGGTGTGGTAAATTGACAGAGGGTGAGGTCAGTCTGCTCTTCCCTGGGTGTGTTACATTGACGGTGTGAGGTCCGTCTGCTCTTCCCTGGTGGCTTACATTGACAGAGTGAGGTCAGTCTATTCTTCCCTGGGTGTGTTACATTGACAGAGTGAGGTCAGTGTGCTCTTCACTGGGTGTGTTCGATTGACAGAGTGGTGTCAGTCTGCTCTTCCCTGGGTGTGTTACATTGACAGAATGTGGTCAGTCTGCTCTTCCCTGGGTGTGTTACATTGACAGAGTGAGGTCAGTGTGCTCTTCCCTGGGTGTGTTAGATTGACAGTGTGGGGTCAGTCTGCTTTTCCCTGGGTGTGTTACATTGACAGAGTGTTGTCAGTCTGCTCTTCCCTGGGTGTGTTACATTGACAGAATGTGGTTAGTCTGCTCTTCCCTGGGTGTGTTACATTGACAGAGTGGGGTCAGTCTGCTCTTCCCTGGGAGGGTTACATTGACAGAGTGGGGTCAGTCTTCTCTTCCCTGGGTGTGTTAGATTGACAGAGTGGGGTCAGTCTGCTTTTCCCTGGGCGTGTTGCATTGACAGAGTGAGGTCAGTCTGCTCTTCCCTGGGTGTGTTACATTGACGGAGTGAGGTCAGTCTGCTCTTACCTCGGAGTGTTACATTGACAGATTGCAGTTAGTCTGCTCTTCCCTGGGTATGTTACATTGACACATTGTGGTCAATCTGAACGAACACTGGGTGTGTCACATTGACAGAAAGGGGTCAGTCTGCTCTTCCCTGGGTGTTACATTGACAGAGTGGGGTCAGTCTGCTCTTCCCTGGGTGTGTTACATTGACACAGTGGGGTCAGTCTGCTCTTCCCTGGGAGGGTTACATTGACAGAGTTAGGTCAGTCTGCTCTTCCCTGGGTGTGTTACATTGACAGAGTGGGGTCAGTCTGCTCTTCGCTGGTGGTAATTCATTGACTGAGTGGGGTCAGTCTGATCTTCCCTGATTGTATTACATTGACAGAGTGGGGTCAGTCTGCTCTTCCCTGGGTGTGTTACATTGACAGAGTGGGTTCAGTCTGCTCTTCCCTGGGTGTGTTACATTGACAGAGTGAGGTCAGTCTGCTCTTCCCTGGGTGTTACATTGACAGAGTGGGGTCAGTCTGCTCTTCCCTGGGTGTGTTACATTGACAGAGTGGGGTCAGTCTGCTCTTCCCTGGGTGTGTTACATTGACAGAGTGAGGTCAGTCTGCTCTTCCCTGGGTGTTTTACATTGACAGAGTGAGGTCAGTCTGCTCTTCCTTGGGTGTGTTACATTGACAGAGAGAGGTCAGTCTGCTCTTACCTGGGTGTGTTACATTGACAGAGTGGGGTCAGTCTGGTCTTCCCTGGGTGTGTTACATTGACAGAGTGGTGTCAGTCTGCTATTCACTGGGTGTGTTACATTGACAGTGTGGGGTCAGTCTGTTTTTTTTTACCTGGTTTGGTGACATTGACAGAGTGAGGTCAGTGTGCTCTTCCCTGGGTGTGTTAGATTGACAGAGTGTGGTCAGTCTGCTTTTCCCTGGGTGTGTTACATTGACAGAGTGGTGTCAGTCTGCTCTTCCCTGGGTGTGTTACACTGACAGATTGCGGTTAGTCTGCTCTTCCCTGGGTGTGTTACATTGACAGAGTGGTGTCAGTCTGCTCTTCCCTGGGTGTGTTAGATTGACAGAGTGGTGTCAGTCTGCTCTTCCCTGGGTGTGTTACATTGTCAGACTGGGGTCAGTCTGCCCTTCCCTGTGTTTGTTACATTGACAGAGTGAGGTCAGTCTGCTCTTCCCTGGGTGTGTTAGATTGACAGAGTGGGGTCAGTCTGCTGTTCCCTGGGTGTGGTAAATTGACAGAGGGTGAGGTCAGTCTGCTCTTCCCTGGGTGTGTTACATTGACGGTGTGAGGTCCGTCTGCTCTTCCCTGGTGGCTTACATTGACAGAGTGAGGTCAGTCTATTCTTCCCTGGGTGTGTTACATTGACAGAGTGAGGTCAGTGTGCTCTTCACTGGGTGTGTTCGATTGACAGAGTGGTGTCAGTCTGCTCTTCCCTGGATGTGTTACATTGACAGAATGTGGTCAGTCTGCTCTTCCCTGGGTGTGTTACATTGACAGAGTGAGGTCAGTGTGCTCTTCCCTGGGTGTGTTAGATTGACAGAGTGGGGTCAGTCTGCTTTTCCCTGGGTGTGTTACATTGACAGAGTGGTGTCAGTCTGCTCTTCCCTGGGTGTGTTACATTGACAGAATGTGGTTAGTCTGCTCTTCCCTGGGTGTGTTACATTGACAGAGTGGGGTCAGTCTGCTCTTCCCTGGGAGGGTTACATTGACAGAGTGGGGTCAGTCTTCTCTTCCCTGGGTGTGTTAGATTGACAGAGTGGGGTCAGTCTGCTTTTCCCTGGGCGTGTTGCATTGACAGAGTGAGGTCAGTCTGCTCTTCCCTGGGTGTGTTACATTGACGGAGTGAGGTCAGTCTGCTCTTACCTCGGAGTGTTACATTGACAGATTGCGGTTAGTCTGCTCTTCCCTGGGTATGTTACATTGACACAGTGTGGTCAATCTGAACCAACACTGGGTGTGTCACATTGACAGAAAGGGGTCAGTCTCCTCTTCCCTGGGTGTTACATTGACAGAGTGGGGTCAGTCTGCTCTTCCCTGGGTGTGTTACATTGACACAGTGGGGTCAGTCTGCTCTTCCCTGGGAGGGTTACATTGACAGAGTTGGGTCAGTCTGCTCTTCCCTGGATGTGTTACATTGACAGAGTGGGGTCAGTCTGCTCTTCGCTGGTGGTAATTCATTGACTGAGTGGGGTCAGTCTGATCTTCCCTGAGTGTGTTACATTGACAGAGTGGGGTCAGTCTGCTCTTCCCTGGGTGTGTTACATTGACAGAGTGGGTTCAGTCTGCTCTTCCCTGGGTGTGTTACATTGACAGAGTGAGGTCAGTCTGCTCTTCCCTGGGTGTTACATTGACAGAGTGGGGTCAGTCTGCTCTTCCCTGGGTGTGTTACATTGACAGAGTGGGGTCAGTCTGCTCTTCCCTGGGTGTGTTACATTGACAGAGTGAGGTCAGTCTGCTCTTCCCTGGGTGTTTTACATTGACAGAGTGAGGTCAGTCTGCTCTTCCTTGGGTGTGTTACATTGACAGAGTGAGGTCAGTCTGCTCTTACCTGGGTGTGTTACATTGACAGAGTGGGTTCAGTCTGGTCTTCCCTGGGTGTGTAACATTGACAGAGTGGTGTCAGTCTGCTATTCACTGGGTGTGTTACATTGACAGTGTGGGGTCAGTCTGTTTTTTTTTACCTGGTTTGGTGACATTGACAGAGTGGGGTCAGCCTGGTCTTCCCTGGGTGGGTTACAATGACAGAGTGGGGTCAGTCTGCTCTTCGCTGGGTGTTACATTGACAGAGTCGGGTCAGTCTGCTCTTCCCTGGGCGTGTTGCATTGACAGAGTGAGGTCAGTGTGCTCTTCCCTGGGTGTGTTAGATTGACAGAGTGGGGTCAGTCTGCTTTTCCCTGGGTGTGTTACATTGACAGAGTGGTGTCAGTCTGCTCTTCCCTGGGTGTGTTACATTGACAGAATATGGTCAGTCTGCTCTTCCCTGGGTATGTTACATTGACACAGTGGGGTCAATCTGAACGAACACTGGGTGTGTCACATTGACAGAAAGGGGTCAGTCTGCTCTTCCCTGGGTGTTACATTGACAGAGTGGGGTCAGTCTGCTCTTCCCTGGGTGTGTTACATTGACAGAGTGGGGTCAGTCTGCTCTTCCCTGGGTGTGTTACATTGACAGAGTGGGGTCAGCTGCTCTTCCCTGGGTGTGTTACATTGACAGAGTGGGTTCAGTCTGCTCTTCCCTGGGTGTGTTACATTGACAGAGTGAGATCAGTCTGCTCTTCCCTGGGTGTTACATTGACAGAGTGGGGTCAGTCTGCTCTTCCCTGGGTGTGTTACATTGACAGAGTGGGGTCAGTCTGCTCTTCCCTGGGTGTGTTACATTGACAGAGTGAGGTCAGTCTGCTATTCACTGGGTGTGTTACATTGACAGAGTGGGGTCAGTCTGCTCTTACCTGGGTGTGTTACACTGACAGAATCGGGTCAGTCTGCTCTTCACTGGGTGTGGTACATTGACCAAATCGGGTCAGTCTGCTGTTCCCTGGGTGTGTTACATTGACATAGTGGGGTCAGTCTGCTTTTCCCTGGGTGTGTTAGATTGACAGAGTGGGGTCAGTCTCCTTTTCCCTGGGTGTGTTAGATTGACAGAGTGGGGTCAGTCTGCTTTTCCCTGGGTGTGTTACATTGACAGAGTGGGGTCAGTCTGCTCTTCCCTGGGTTTGTAAGATTGACAGAGTGGGGTCAGTCTGCTCTTCCCTGGGTGCGTTACATTGACAGAGAGAGGTCAGTCTTCTCTTCCTTGGTTGTGTTACATTGACAGAGTGATGTCAGTGTGCTCTTCACTGGGTGTGTTAGATTGACAGAGTGGGGTCAGTCTGCTTTTCCCTGGGTGTGTTACATTGACAGAGTGGTGTCAGTCTGCTCTTCCCTGGGTGTGTTACATTGTCAGACTGGGGTCAGTCTGCCCTTCCCTGTGTTTGTTACATTGACAGAGTGAGGTCAGTCTGCTCTTCCCTGGGTGTGTTAGATTGACAGAGTGGGGTCAGTCTGCTCTTCCCTGGGTGTGTTACATTGACAGAGTGGGGTCAGTCTGCTTTTCCCTGGGTGTGTTAGATTGACAGAGTGGGGTCAGTCTGCTTTTCCCTGGGTGTGTTAGATTGACAGAGTAGGGTCAGTCTGCTTTTCCCTGGGTGTGTTACATTGACAGAGTGGGGTCAGTCTGCTCTTCACTGGGTTTGTAAGATTGACAGAGTGGGGTCAGTCTGCTCTTCCCTGGGTGTGTTACATTGACAGAGAGAGGTCAGTCTGCTCTTCCTTGGTTGTGTTACATTGACAGAGTGAGGTCAGTGTGCTCTTCACTGGGTGTGTTAGATTGACAGAGTGGGGTCAGTCTGCTTTTCCCTGGGTGTGTTACATTGACGGAGTGGTGTCAGTCTGCTCTTCCCTGGGTGTGTTACATTGACAGAATGTGGTCAGTCTGCTCTTCCCTGGGTCTGTTACATTGACAGAGTGAGGTCAGTGTGCTCTTCCCTGGGTGTGTTAGATTGACAGAGTGGGATCAGTCTGCTTTTCCCTGGGTGTGTTACATTGACAGAGTGGTGTCAGTCTGCTCTTCCTTGGTTGTGTTACATTGACAGAGTGAGGTCAGTGTGCTCTTCACTGGGTGTGTTAGATTGACAGAGTGGTGTCAGTCTGCTCTTCCCTGGGTGTGTTACATTGACGGTGTGAGGTCCGTCTGCTGTTGCCTGGTGGTTTACATTGACAGAGTGAGGTCAGTCTATTCTTCCCTGGGTGTGTTACATTGACAGAGTGAGGTCAGTCTGCTCTTCCCTGGGTGTGTTAGATTGACAGAGTTGGGTCAGTCTGCTCTTCCCTGGGTGTGTTACATTGACAGAGTGGGGTCAGTCTGCTTTTCCCTGTGTGTGTTAGATTGACAGAGTGGGGTCAGTCTGCTTTTCCCTGGGTGTGTTACATTGACAGAGTGGGGTCAGTCTGCTCTTCCCTGGGTTTGTAAGATTGACAGAGTGGGGTCAGTCTGCTCTACACTGGGTGTGTTACATTGCCAGATTGGTTCAGTCTGCTCTTCCCTGGGTGCGTGACATTGACAGAGTGAGGTCAGTCTGCTCTTCCCTGGTTGTGTTACATTGACAGAGTGAGGTCAGTGTGCTCTTCCCTGGGTGTGTTAGATTGACACAGTGGGGTCAGTCTGCTTTTCCCTGGGTGTGTTACATTGACAGAGTGAGGTCAGTCTGCTCTTACCTGGGTGTGTTAGATTGACAGAGTTGGGTCAGTCTGCTCTTCCCTGGGTGTGTTACATTGACAGAGTGGGGTCAGTCTGCTTTTCCCTGTGTGTGTTAGATTGACAGAGTGGGGTCAGTCTGCTTTTCCCTGGGTGTGTTACATTGACAGAGTGAGGTCAGTCTGCTCTTACCTGGGTGTGTTACATTGACAGAGTGAGGTCAGTCTGCTCTTACCTGGGTGTGTTACATTGACAGAGTGGGGTCGGTCTGGTCTTCCCTGGGTGTGTTACAATGACAGAGTGGGGTCAGTCTGCTCTTCGCTGGTTGTGATTCATTGACTGAGTGGAGTCAGTGAGTTCTTCCCTGGGTGTGTTACATTGACAGAATGAGGTCAGTCTGCTCTTCCCTGGGTGGGTTACATTGACGGTGTGAGGTCCGTCTGCTCTTGCCTGGTGGCTTACATTGACAGAGTGAGGTCAGTCTATTCTTCCCTGGGTGTGTTACATTGTCAGACTGGTGTCAGTCTGCCCTTCCCTGGGTGTGTTACATTGACAGAGTGAGGTCAGTCTGCTCTTCCCTGGGTGTGTTACATTGACAGAGTGAGGTCAGTCTGCTCTTCCCTGGGTGTTTTACATTGACAGAGTGAGGTCAGTCTGCTCTTCCTTGTTTGTGTTACATTGACAGAGTGAGGTCAGTCTGCTCTTACCTGGGTGTGTTACATTGACAGAGTGGGTTCAGTCTGGTCTTCCCTGGGTGTGTTACATTGACAGAGTGGTGTCAGTCTGCTATTCACTGAGTGTGTTACATTGACAGTGTGGGGTCAGTCTGTTTTTTATTACCTGGTTTGGTGACATTGACAGAGTGGGGTCAGTCTGGTCTTCCCTGGGTGGGTTACAATGACAGAGTGGGGTCAGTCTGCTCTTCGCTGGGTGTTACATTGACAGAGTCGGGTCAGTCTGCTCTTCCCTGGGCGTGTTGCATTGACAGAGTGAGGTCAGTGTGCTCTTCCCTGGGTGTGTTAGATTGACAGAGTGGGGTCAGTCTGCTTTTCCCTGGGTGTGTTACATTGACAGAGTGGTGTCAGTCTGCTCTACCCTGGGTGTGTTACATTGACAGATTGCGGTTAGTCTGCTCTTCCCTGGGTATGTTACATTGACACAGTGGGGTCAATCTGAACGAACACTGGGTGTGTCACATTGACAGAAAGGGGTCAGTCTGCTCTTCCCTGGGTGTTACATTGACAGAGTGGGGTCAGTCTGCTCTTCCCTGGGTGTGTTACATTGACAGAGTGGGGTCAGTCTGCTCTTCCCTGGGTGTGTTACATTGACAGAGTGGGGTCAGCTGCTCTTCCCTGGGTGTGTTACATTGACAGAGTGGGTTCAGTCTGCTCTTCCCTGGGTGTGTTACATTGACAGAGTGAGATCAGTCTGCTCTTCCCTGGGTGTTACATTGACAGAGTGGGGTCAGTCTGCTCTTCCATGGGTGTGTTACATTGACAGAGTGGGGTCAGTCTGCTCTTCCCTGGGTGTGTTACATTGACAGAGTGAGGTCAGTCTGCTATTCACTGGGTGTGTTACATTGACAGAGTGGGGTCAGTCTGCTCTTACCTGGGTGTGTTACACTGACTGAATCGGGTCAGTCTGCTCTTCACTGGGTGTGGTACATTGACCAAATCGGGTCAGTCTGCTGTTCCCTGGGTGTGTTACATTGACATAGTGGGGTCAGTCTGCTTTTCCCTGGGTGTGTTAGATTGACAGAGTGGGGTCAGTCTCCTTTTCCCTGGGTGTGTTAGATTGACAGAGTGGGGTCAGTCTGCTTTTCCCTGGGTGTGTTACATTGACAGAGTGGGGTCAGTCTGCTCTTCCCTGGGTTTGTAAGATTGACAGAGTGGGGTCAGTCTGCTCTTCCCTGGGTGCGTTACATTGACAGAGAGAGGTCAGTCTTCTCTTCCTTGGTTGTGTTACATTGACAGAGTGAGGTCAGTGTGCTCTTCACTGGGTGTGTTAGATTGACAGAGTGGGGTCAGTCTGCTTTTCCCTGGGTGTGTTACATTGACAGAGTGGTGTCAGTCTGCTCTTCCCTGGGTGTGTTACATTGTCAGACTGGGGTCAGTCTGCCCTTCCCTGTGTTTGTTACATTGACAGAGTGAGGTCAGTCTGCTCTTCCCTGGGTGTGTTAGATTGACAGAGTGGGGTCAGTCTGCTCTTACCTGGGTGTGTTACACTGACAGAATCGGGTCAGTCTGCTCTTCACTGGGTGTGGTACATTGACCAAATCGGGTCAGTCTGCTGTTCCCTGGGTGTGTTACATTGACATAGTGGGGTCAGTCTGCTTTTCCCTGGGTGTGTTAGATTGACAGAGTGGGGTCAGTCTCCTTTTCCCTGGGTGTGTTAGATTGACAGAGTGGGGTCAGTCTGCTTTTCCCTGGGTGTGTTACATTGACAGAGTGGGGTCAGTCTGCTCTTCCCTGGGTTTGTAAGATTGACAGAGTGGGGTCAGTCTGCTCTTCCCTGGGTGCGTTACATTGACAGAGAGAGGTCAGTCTTCTCTTCCTTGGTTGTGTTACATTGACAGAGTGAGGTCAGTGTGCTCTTCACTGGGTGTGTTAGATTGACAGAGTGGGGTCAGTCTGCTTTTCCCTGGGTGTGTTACATTGACAGAGTGGTGTCAGTCTGCTCTTCCCTGGGTGTGTTACATTGTCAGACTGGGGTCAGTCTGCCCTTCCCTGTGTTTGTTACATTGACAGAGTGAGGTCAGTCTGCTCTTCCCTGGGTGTGTTAGATTGACAGAGTGGGGTCAGTCTGCTCTTCCCTGGGTGTGTTACATTGACAGAGTGGGGTCAGTCTGCTTTTCCCTGGGTGTGTTAGATTGACAGAGTGGGGTCAGTCTGCTTTTCCCTGGGTGTGTTAGATTGACAGAGTGGGGTCAGTCTGCTTTTCCCTGGGTGTGTTACATTGACAGAGTGGGGTCAGTCTGCTCTTCACTGGGTTTGTAAGATTGACAGAGTGGGGTCAGTCTGCTCTTCCCTGGGTGTGTTACATTGACAGAGAGAGGTCAGTCTGCTCTTCCTTGGTTGTGTTACATTGACAGAGTGAGGTCAGTGTGCTCTTCACTGGGTGTGTTAGATTGACAGAGTGGGGTCAGTCTGCTTTTCCCTGGGTGTGTTACATTGACGGAGTGGTGTCAGTCTGCTCTTCCCTGGGTGTGTTACATTGACAGAATGTGGTCAGTCTGCTCTTCCCTGGGTGTGTTACATTGACAGAGTGAGGTCAGTGTGCTCTTCCCTGGGTGTGTTAGATTGACAGAGTGGGGTCAGTCTGCTTTTCCCTGGGTGTGTTACATTGACAGAGTGGTGTCAGTCTGCTCTTCCCTGGGTGTGTTACATTGACGGTGTGAGGTCCGTCTGCTCTTGCCTGGTGGTTTACATTGACAGAGTGAGGTCAGTCTATTCTTCCCTGGGTGTGTTACATTGACAGAGTGAGGTCAGTCTGCTCTTCCCTGGGTGTGTTAGATTGACAGAGTTGGGTCAGTCTGCTCTTCCCTGGGTGTGTTACATTGACAGAGTGGGGTCAGTCTGCTTTTCCCTGTTTGTGTTAGATTGACAGAGTGGGGTCAGTCTGCTTTTCCCTGCGTGTGTTACATTGACAGATTGGGGTCAGTCTGCTCTTCCCTGGGTTTGTAAGATTGACAGAGTGGGGTCAGTCTGCTCTACACTGGGTGTGTTACATTGCCAGATTGGTTCAGTCTGCTCTTCCCTGGGTGCGTGACATTGACAGAGTGAGGTCAGTCTGCTCTTCCCTGGTTGTGTTACATTGACAGAGTGAGGTCAGTGTGCTCTTCGCTGGGTGTGTTAGATTGACAGAGTGGGGTCAGTCTGCTTTTCCCTGGGTGTGTTACATTGACAGAGTGAGGTCAGTCTGCTCTTCCCTGGGTGTTACATTGACAGAGTGGGGTCAGTCTGCTCTTCCCTGGGTGTGTAACATTGACAGAGTGGGGTCAGTCTGCTCTTCCCTGGGTGCGTTACATTGACAGAGTGAGGTCAGTCTGCTCTTCCCTGGGGGTTTTACATTGACAGAGTGAGGTCAGTCTGCTCTACCCTGGGTGTGTTACATTGACAGAGTGAGGTCAGTCTGCTCTTACCTGGGTGTGTTACATTGACAGAGTGGGGTCGGTCTGGTCTTCCCTGGGTGTGTTACAATGACAGAGTGGGGTCAGTCTGCTCTTCGCTGGTTGTGATTCATTGACTGAGTGGAGTCAGTGAGTTCTTCCCTGGGTGTGTTACATTGACAGAATGAGGTCAGTCTGCTCTTCCCTGGGTGGGTTACATTGACGGTGTGAGGTCCGTCTGCTCTTGCCTGGTGGCTTACATTGACAGAGTGAGGTCAGTCTATTCTTCCTTGGGTGTGTTACATTGTCAGACTGGTGTCAGTCTGCCCTTCCCTGGGTGTGTTACATTGACAGAGTGAGGTCAGTCTGCTCTTCCCTGGGTGTGTTAGATTGACAGAGTGGGGTCAGTCTGCTCTTCCCTGGGTGTGTTACATTGACAGAGTGGGGTCAGTCTGCTCTTCCCTGGGTTTGTAATATTGACAGAGTGAGGTCAGTCTGCTCTTCACTGGGTGTGTTACATTGACAGATTGGTTCAGTCTGCTCTTCCCTGGGTGCGTTACATTGACAGAGTGAGGTCAGTTTGCTCTTCCCTGGTTGTGTTACATTGACAGAGTGAGGTCAGTGTGCTCTTCCCTGGGTGTGTTAGATTGACAGAATGTGGTCAGTCTGCTCTCCCCTGGGTGTGTTACATTGACAGAGTGAGGTCAGTGTGCTCTTCCCTGGGTGTGTTAAATTGACAGAGTGGTGTCAGTCTGCTTTACCCTGGGTGTGTTAAATTGACAGAGTGGTGTCAGTCTGCTCTTCCCTGGGTGTGTTACATTGACAGAATGTGGTTAGTCTGCCCTTCCCTGGGTGTGTTACATTGACAGAGTGGGGTCAGTCTGCTCTTCCCTTGGTGGGTTACATTGACAGAGTGGGGTCAGTCTTCTCTTCCCTGGGTGTGTTAGATTGACAGAGTGGGGTCAGTCTGCTTTTCCCTGGGCGTGTTACATTGACAGAGTTAGGTCAGTCTGCTCTTCCCTGGGTGTGTTACATTGACAGAGTGAGGTCAGTCTGCTCTTACCTCGGAGTGTTACATTGACAGATTGCGGTTAGTCTGCTCTTCCCTGGGTATGATACATTGACACAGTGGGGTCAATCTGAACGAACAATGGGTGTGTCACATTGACAGAAAGGGGTCAGTCTGCTCTTCCCTGGGTGTTACATTGACAGAGTGGGGTCAGTCTGCTCTTCCCTGGGTGTGTTACATTGACAGAGTGGGGTCAGTCTGCTCTTCCCTGGGTATGTTACATTGACAGAGTGGGGTAAGTCTGCTCTTCCCTGGGTGTGTTACATTGACAGACTGGGTTCAGTCTGCTCTTCCCTGGGTGTGTTACATTGACAGAGTGAGGTCAGTCTGCTCTTCCCTGGGTGTTACATTGACAGAGTGGGGTCAGTCTGCTCTTCCCTGGGTGTGTTACATTGACAGAGTGAAGTCAGTCTGCTCTTCCCTGGGTGTTTTACATTGACAGAGTGAGGTCAGTCTGCTCTTCCCTGGGTGTGTTACATTGGCAGTTTGGGGACAGTCTGCTCTTCCCTGGGTGTGTTACATTGACAGAGTGGGGTCAGTCTGGTCTTCCCTGGGTGTTTTACATTGACAGAGTGGGGTCAGTCTGCTATTCACTGGGTGTGTTACATTGACAGTGTGGGGTCAGTCTGTTTTTTTTTACCTGGGTGGGTTACATTGACAGAGTTGGGTCAGTCTGCTCTTCGCTGGTTGTGATTCATTGACTGAGTGGGGTCAGTGTGTTCTTCCCTGGGTGTGTTACATTGACAGAGTGAGGTCAGTCTGATCTTCCCTGGGTGTGTTACAATGACAGAGTGGGGTCAGTGTGCTTTTCCCTGGGTGTGTTAGATTGACAGAGTGGGGTCAGTCGTCTTTTCCCTGGGTGTGTTAGATTGACAGAGTGGGGTCAGTCTGCTTTTCCCTGGGTGTGTTACATTGACAGAGTGGGGTCAGTCTGCTCTTCCCTGGGTTTGTAAGATTGACAGAGTGGGGTCAGTCTGCTCTTCACTGGGTGTGTTACATTGACAGATTGGTTCAGTCTGCTCTTCCCTGGGTGCGTTACATTGACAGAGTGAGGACAGTCTGCTCTTCCCTGGTTGTGTTAGATTGACAGAGTGGGGTCAGTCGTCTTTTCCCTGGATGTGTTAGATTGACAGAGTGGGGTCAGTCTGCTTTTCCCTGGGTGTGTTACATTGACAGAGTGAGGTCAGTGTGCTCTTCCCTGGGTGTGTTAGATTGACAGAATGTGGTCAGTCTGCTCTCCCCTGGGTGTGTTACATTGACAGAGTGAGGTCAGTGTGCTCTTCCCTGGGCGTGTTAGATTGACAGAATGTGGTCAGTCTGCTCTCCCCTGGGTGTGTTACATTGACAGAGTGGGGTCAGTCTGCTCTTCCCTGGGTGGGGTACATTGTCAGAGTGGGGTCAGTCTTCTCTTCCCTAGATGTGTTAGATTAACAGAGTGGGGTCCGTCTGCTTTTCCCTGGGCGTGTTACATTGACAGAGTTAGGTCAGTCTGCTCTTCCCTGAGTGTGTTACATTGACAGAGTGAGGTCAGTCTGCTCTTACCTCGGAGTGTTACATTGACAGATTGCGGTTAGTCTGCTCTTCCCTGGGTATGATACATTGACACAGTGGGGTCAATCTGAACGAACACTGGGTGTGTCACATTGACAGAAAGGGGTCAGTCTGCTCTTCCCTGGGTGTTACATTGACAGAGTGGGGTCAGTCTGCTCTTCCCTGGGTGTGTTACATTGACAGAGTGGGGTCAGTCTGCTCTTCCCTGGGTGTGTTACATTGACAGAGTGGGGTCAGTCTGCTCTTCCCTGGGTGAGTTACATTGAGAGAGTGGGTTCAGTCTGCTCTTCCCTGGGTGTGTTACATTGACAGAGTGAGGTCAGTCTGCTCTTCCCTGGGTTTTACATTGACAGAGTGGGGTCAGTCTGCTCTTCCCTGGGTGTGTTACATTGACAGAGTGGGGTCAGTCTGCTCTTCCCTGGGTGTGTTACATTGACAGAGTGGGGACAGTCTGCTCTTCCCTGGGTGTGTTACATTGACAGAGTGGGTTCAGTCTGCTCTTCCCTGGGTGTGGTACATTGACAGATTGATGTCAGTCTGCTCTTCCCTGGGTGTTACATTGACAGAGTGGGGTCAGTCTGCTCATCCCTGGGTGTGTTACATTGACAGAGTGGGGTCAGTCTGCTCTTCCCTGGGTGTGTTACATTGACAGAGTGAGGTCAGTCTGCTCTTACCTGGGTGTGTTACATAGGCAGAGTGGGGTCAGTCTGGTCTTCCCTGGGTGTGTTACATTGACAGAGTGGGGTCAGTCTGCTATTCACTGGGTGTGTTACATTGACAGTGTGGGTTCAGTCTGTTTTTTTTTACCTGGGTGGGTTACATTGACAGAGTTGGGTCAGTCTGCTCTTCGTTGGTTGTGATTCATTGACTGAGTGGGGTCAGTGTGTTCTTCCCTGGGTGTGTTACATTTACAGAGTGAGGTCAGTCTGATCTTCCCTGGGTGTGTTACAATGACAGTGTGGAGTCAGACTGCTCTTCCATGGGTGTGTTACATTGACAGAATTGGGTCAGTCGGCTCTTCCCTGGGTGTGTTACATTGACAGAGTGTGGTCAGTCTGGTCTTCCCTGGGTCTGATACATTGACAGAGTGGGTTCAGTCTGCTCTTCCCTGGGTCTGTTACATTGACACTGTGAGGTCAGTCTGCTCTTCCTTGGGTCCGCAACATTGACAGTGTGAGGTCAGTCTGCTCTTCCCTGTGTATGTTACATTGATAGAGTGGGGTCAATCTGATCTTCTCTGGGTGTGTTATATTGACAGAGTGGGTTCAGTCTGTTCTTCCCTGAGTGTGTTACATTGACAGAGTGAGGTCAGTCTCCTCTTCCCTGGGTGTTACATTGACAGAGAGGGGTCAGTCTGCTCTTCCCTGGGTGTGTTACATTGACAGAGTGGGGTCAGTCTGCTCTTCCCTGGGTGTGTTACATTGACAGAGTGAGGTCAGTCTGCTCTTCCTTGGGTATGTTACATTGACAGTGTGAGGTCAGTCTGCTCTTCCCTGTGTATGTTACATTGATAGAGTGGGGTCAATCTGATCTTCTCTGGGTGTGTTATATTGACAGAGTGGGTTCAGTCTGTTCTTCCCTGATTGTGTTACATTGACAGAGTGAGGTCAGTCTCCTCTTCCCTGGGTGTTACATTGACAGAGAGGGGTCAGTCTGCTCTTCCCTGGGTGTGTTACATTGGCACAGTGGGGTCAGTCTGGTCTTCCCTGGGTGTGTTACATTGACAGAGTGGGGTCAGTCTGCTATTCACTGGGTGTGTTACATTGACAGTGTGGGGTCAGTCTGTTTTTTTTCACCTGGGTGGGTTACATTGACCGAGTGGGGTCAGTCTGGTCTTCCCTCGGTGGGTTACAATGACAGAGTGGGGTCAGTCTGCTCTTCGCTGGTTGTGATTCATTGACTGAGTCGGGTCAGTGTGTTCTTCCCTGGGTGTGTTACATTGACAGAGTGAGGTCATGTCTGATCTTCCCTGGGTGTGTTACAATGACAGTGTGGAGTCAGTCTGCTCTTCCATGGGTGTGTTACATTGACAGAATAGGGTCAGTCTGCTCTTCCCTGGGTGTGTTACATTGACAGAGTGGGGTCAGTCTGGTCTTCCCTGGGTCTGATACATTGACAGAGTGGGGTCAGTCTGCTCTTCCCTGGGTCTGTTACATTGACAGTGTGAGGTCAGTCTGCTCTTCCTTGGGTCTGTTACATTGACAGTGTGAGGTCAGTCTGCTCTTCCCTGTGTATGTTACATTGATAGAGTGGGGTCAATCTGATCTTCTCTGGGTGTGTTATATTGACAGAGTGGGTTCAGTCTGTTCTTCCCTGAGTGTGTTACATTGACAGAGTGAGGTCAGTCTGCTATTCACTGGGTGTGTTACATTCACAGAGTGGGGTCAGTCTGCTCTTACCTGGGTGTGTTACACTGACAGAGTCGGGTCAGTCTGCTCTTCACTGGGTGTGGTACATTGACCGAATCGGGTCAGTCTGCTGTTCCCTGGGTGTGATACATTAATAGAGGGTGAGGTCAGTCTGCTCTTCCCTGGGTGTGTTACATTGACGGTGTGAGGTCCGTCTGCTCTTCCCTGGTGGCTTACATTGACAGAGTGAGGTCAGTCTATTCTTCCCTGGGTGTGTTACATTGTCAGACTGGGGTCAGTCTGCCCTTCCCTGGGTGTGTTACATTGACAGAGTGAGGTCAGTCTGCTCTTCCCTGGGTGTGTTAGATTGACAGAGTGGGATCAGTCTGCTCTTCCCTGGGTGTGTTACATTGACAGAGTGGGGTCAGTCTGCTTTTCCCTGGGTGTGTTAGATTGACAGAGTGGGGTCAGTCTGCTTTTCCCTGGGTGTGTTAGATTGACAGAGTGGGGTCAGTCTGCTCTTCCCTGGGTTTGTAAGATTGACAGAGTGGGGTCAGTCTGCTCTTCACTGGGTGTGTTACATTGACAGATTGGTTCAGTCTGCTCTTCCCTGGGTGCGTTACATTCACAGAGTGAGGTCAGTCTGCTCTTCCCTGGTTGTGTTACATTGACAGAGTGAGGTCAGTGTGCTCTTCCCTGGGTGTGTTAGATTGACAGAGTGGGGTCAGTCTGCTTTTCCCTGGGTGTGTTACATTGACAGAGTGGTGTCAGTCTGCTCTTCCCTGGGTGTGTTACATTGACAGAGTGAGGTCAGTCTGCTCTTCCCTGGGTGTTACATTGACAGAGTGGGGTCAGGCTGCTCTTCCCTGGCTGTGTTACATTGACAGAGTGAGGTCAGTCTGCTCTTCCTTGGGTGTGTTACATTGACAGAGTGAGGTCAGTGTGTTCTTCCCTGGGTGTGTTGCATTGACAGAGTGAGGTCAGTCTGATCTTCCCTGGGTGGGTTACATTGACAGAGTGGGGTCAGTCTGGTCTTCCCTGGGTGTGTTACATTGACAGTGTGGGTTCAGTCTGTTTTTTTTTACCTGGGTGGGTTACATTGACAGAGTGTGGTCAGTCTGGTCTTCCCTGGGTGGGTAACAATGACAGAGTGGGGTCTGTCTGCTCTTCGCTGGTTGTGATTCATTGACTGAGTGGGGTCAGTGTGTTCTTCCCTGGGTGTGTTACATTGACAGAGTGGGGTCAGTCTGGTCTTCCCTGGGTGGGTTACAATGACAGTGTGGAGTCAGTCTGCTCTTCCATGGGTGTGTTACATTGACAGAATGGGGTCAGTCTACTCTTCCCTGGGTGTGTTACATTGACAGAGTGGGGTCAGTCAGGTCTACCCGGGGTCTGTTACATTGACAGTGTGAGGTCAGTCTGCTCTTCCTTGGGTCTGTGACATTGACAGTGTGAGGTCAGTCTGCACTGACCTGTGTATGTTACATTGATAGAGTGGGGTCAATCTGATCTTCTCTGGGTGTGTTATATTGACAGAGTGGGTTCAGTCTGTTCTTCCCTGAGTGTGTTACATTGACAGAGTGAGGTCAGTCTGCTATTCACTGGGTGTGTTACATTGACAGAGTGGGGTCAGTCTGCCCTTACCTGGGTGTGTTACACTGACAGAGTCGGGTCAGTCTGCTCTTCACTGGGTGTGGTACTTTGACCGAATCGGGTCAGTCTGCTGTTCCCTGGGTGTGGTACATTGACAGAGCGTGAGGTCAGTCTGCTCTTCCCTGGGTGTGTTACATTGACGGTGTGAGGTCCGTCTGCTCTTGCCTGGTGGCTTACATTGACAGAGTGAGGTCAGTCTATTGTTCCCTGGGTGTGTTATATTGTCAGACTGGGGTCAGTCTGCCCTTCCCTGGGTGTGTTACATTGACAGAGTGAGGTCAGTCTGCTCTTCCCTGGGTGTGTTAGATTGACAGAGTGGGGTCAGTCTGCTCTTCCCTGGGTGTGTTACATTGACAGAGTGGGGTCAGTCTGCTTTTCCCTGGGTGTGTTAGATTGATAGAGTGGGGTCAGTCTGCTTTTCCCTGGGAGTTAGATTGACAGAGTGAGGTCAGTCTGCTTTTCCCTGTGTGTGTTACATTGACAGAGTGGGGTCAGTCTGGTCTTCCCTGGGTTTGTAAGATTGACAGAGTGAGGTCAGTCTGCTCTTCACTGGGTGTGTTACATTGACAGATTGGTTCAGTCTGCTCTTCCCTGGGTGCATGACATTGACAGAGTGAGGTCAGTCTGCTCTTCCCTGGTTGTGTTACATTGACAGAGTGAGGTCAGTGTGCTCTTCCCTGGGTGTGTTAGATTGACAGAGTGGGGTCAGTCTGCTATTCCCTGGGTGTGTTACATTGACAGAGTGGTGTCAGTCTGCTCTTCCCTGGGTGTGTTACATTGACAGAATGTGGTCAGTCTGCTCTCCCCTGGGTGTGTTACATTGACAGAGTGAGGTCAGTGTGCTCTTCCCTGGGTGTGTTAAATTGACAGAGTGGGGTCAGTCTGCTTTTCCCTGGGTGTGTTTCATTGACAGAGTGGTGTCAGTCTGCTCTTCCCTGGGTGTGTTACATTGACAGAATGTGGTTAGTCTGCTCTTCCCTAGGTGTGTTCCATTGACAGAGTGTGGTCAGTCTGCTCTTCCCTGGGTGGGTTACATTGACAGAGTGGGGTCAGTCTTCTCTTCCCTGGGTGTGTTAGATTGACAGAGTGAGGTCAGTCTGCTTTTCCCTGGGCGTGTTACATTGACAGAGTTAGGTCAGTCTGCTCTTCCCTGGGTGTGTTACATTGACAGAGTGAGGTCAGTCTGCTCTTACCTCGGAGTGTTACATTGACAGATTGCGGTTAGTCTGCTCTTCCCTGGGTATGTTACATTGACACAGTGGGGTCAATCTGAACGGACATTGGGTGTGTTACATTGACAGAGTGGGGTCAGTGTGCTTTTCCCTGGGTGTGTTAGATTGACAGAGTGGGGTCAGTCGTCTTTTCCCTGGGTGTGTTAGATTGACAGAGTGGGGTCAGTCTGCTTTTCCCTGGGGTGTGTTACATTGACAGAGTGGGGTCAGTCTGCTCTTCCCTGGGTTTGTAAGATTGACAGAGTGGGGTCAGTCTGCTCTTCACTGGGTGTGTTACATTGACAGATTGGTTCAGTCTGCTCTTCCCTGGGTGCGTTACATTGACAGAGTGAGGACAGTCTGCTCTTCCCTGGTTGTGTTAGATTGACAGAGTGGGGTCAGTCGTCTTTTCCCTGGATGTGTTAGATTGACAGAGTGGGGTCAGTCTGCTTTTCCCTGGGTGTGTTACATTGACAGAGTGAGGTCAGTGTGCTCTTCCCTGGGTGTGTTAGATTGACAGAATGTGGTCAGTCTGCTCTCCCCTGGGTGTGTTACATTGACAGAGTGAGGTCAGTGTGCTCTTCCCTGGGTGTGTTAGATTGACAGAATGTGGTCAGTCTGCTCTCCCCTGGGTGTGTTACATTGACAGAGTGGGGTCAGTCTGCTCTTCCCTGGGTGGGGTACATTGTCAGAGTGGGGTCAGTCTTCTCTTCCCTAGGTGTGTTAGATTAACAGAGTGGGGTCCGTCTGCTTTTCCCTGGGCGTGTTACATTGACAGAGTTAGGTCAGTCTGCTCTTCCCTGAGTGTGTTACATTGACAGAGTGAGGTCAGTCTGCTCTTACCTCGGAGTGTTACATTGACAGATTGCGGTTAGTCTGCTCTTCCCTGGGTATGATACATTGACACATTGGGGTCAATCTGAACGAACACTGGGTGTGTCACATTGACAGAAAGGGGTCAGTCTGCTCTTCCCTGGGTGTGTTACATTGACAGAGTGGGGTCAGTCTGTTCTTCCCTGGGTGTGTTACATTGACAGAGTGGGGTCAGTCTGCTCTTCCCTGGGTGTGTTACATTGACAGAGTGGGGTCAGTCTGCTCTTCCCTGGGTGAGTTACATTGAGAGAGTGGGTTCAGTCTGCTCTTCCCTGGGTGTGTTACATTGACAGAGTGAGGTCAGTCTGCTCTTCCCTGGGTTTTACATTGACAGAGTGGGGTCAGTCTGCTCTTCCCTGGGTGTGTTACATTGACAGAGTGGGGTCAGTCTGCTCTTCCCTGGGTGTGTTACATTGACAGAGTGGGGACAGTCTGCTCTTCCCTGGGTGTGTTACATTGACAGAGTGGGTTCAGTCTGCTCTTCCCTGGGTGTGTTACATTGACAGAGTGGGGTCAGTCTGCTATTCACTGGGTGTGTTACATTGACAGTGTGGGTTCAGTCTGTTTTTTTTTACCTGGGTGGGTTACATTGACAGAGTTGGGTCAGTCTGCTCTTCGTTGGTTGTGATTCATTGACTGAGTGGGGTCAGTGTGTTCTTCCCTGGGTGTGTTACATTGACAGAGTGAGGTCAGTCTGATCTTCCCTGGGTGTGTTACAATGACAGTGTGGAGTCAGTCTGCTCTTCCATGGGTGTGTTACATTGACAGAATTGGGTCAGTCGGCTCTTCCCTGGGTGTGTTACATTGACAGAGTGGGGTCAGTCTGGTCTTCCCTGGGTCTGATACATTGACAGAGTGGGTTCAGTCTGCTCTTCCCTGGGTCTGTTACATTGACACTGTGAGGTCAGTCTGCTCTTCCTTGGGTCCGTTACATTGACAGTGTGAGGTCAGTCTGCTCTTCCCTGTGTATGTTACATTGATAGAGTGGGGTCAATCTGATCTTCTCTGGGTGTGTTATATTGACAGAGTGGGTTCAGTCTGTTCTTCCCTGAGTGTGTTACATTGACAGAGTGAGGTCAGTCTCCTCTTCCCTGGGTGTTACATTGACAGAGAGGGGTCAGTCTGCTCTTCCCTGGGTGTGTTACATTGACAGAGTGGGGTCAGTCTGCTCTTCCCTGGGTGTGTTACATTGACAGAGTGAGGTCAGTCTGCTCTTCCTTGGGTATGTTACATTGACAGAGTGAGGTCAGTCTGCTCTTACCTGGGTGTGTTACATTGGCACAGTGGGGTCAGTCTGGTCTTCCCTGGGTGTGTTACATTGACAGAGTGGGGTCAGTCTGCTATTCACTGGGTGTGTTACATTGACAGTGTGGGGTCAGTCTGTTTATTTTCACCTGGGTGGGTTACATTGACAGAGTGGGGTCAGTCTGGTCTTCCCTCGGTGGGTTACAATGACAGAGTGGGGTCAGTCTGCTCTTCGCTGGTTGTGATTCATTGACTGAGTCGGGTCAGTGTGTTCTTCCCTGGGTGTGTTACATTGACAGAGTGAGGTCATGTCTGATCTTCCCTGGGTGTGTTACAATGACAGTGTGGAGTCAGTCTGCTCTTCCATGGGTGTGTTACATTGACAGAATAGGGTCAGTCTGCTCTTCCCTGGGTGTGTTACATTGACAGAGTGGGGTCAGTCTGGTCTTCCCTGGGTCTGATACATTGACAGAGTGGGGTCAGTCTGCTCTTCCCTGGGTCTGTTACATTGACAGTGTGAGGTCAGTCTGCTCTTCCTTGGGTCTGTTACATTGACAGTGTGAGGTCAGTCTGCTCTTCCCTGTGTATGTTACATTGATAGAGTGGGGTCAATCTGATCTTCTCTGGGTGTGTTATATTGACAGAGTGGGTTCAGTCTGTTCTTCCCTGAGTGTGTTACATTGACAGAGTGAGGTCAGTCTGCTATTCACTGGGTGTGTTACATTCACAGAGTGGGGTCAGTCTGCTCTTACCTGGGTGTGTTACACTGACAGAGTCGGGTCAGTCTGCTCTTCACTGGGTGTGGTACATTGACCGAATCGGGTCAGTCTGCTGTTCCCTGGGTGTGATACATTAATAGAGGGTGAGGTCAGTCTGCTCTTCCCTGGGTGTGTTACATTGACGGTGTGAGGTCCGTCTGCTCTTCCCTGGTGGCTTACATTGACAGAGTGAGGTCAGTCTATTCTTCCCTGGGTGTGTTACATTGTCAGACTGGGGTCAGTCTGCCCTTCCCTGGGTGTGTTACATTGACAGAGTGAGGTCAGTCTGCTCTTCCCTGGGTGTGTTAGATTGACAGAGTGGGATCAGTCTGCTCTTCCCTGGGTGTGTTACATTGACAGAGTGGGGTCAGTCTGCTTTTCCCTGGGTGTGTTAGATTGACAGAGTGGGGTCAGTCTGCTTTTCCCTGGGTGTGTTAGATTGACAGAGTGGGGTCAGTCTGCTTTTCCCTGGGTGTGTTAGATTGACAGAGTGGGGTCAGTCTGCTTTTCCCTGGGTGTGTTAGATTGACAGAGTGGGGTCAGTCTGCTCTTCCCTGGGTTTGTAAGATTGACAGAGTGGGGTCAGTCTGCTCTTCACTGGGTGTGTTACATTGACAGATTGGTTCAGTCTGCTTTTCCCTGGGTGTGTTACATTGACAGAGTGGTGTCAGTCTGCTCTTCCCTGGGTGTGTTACATTGACAGAGTGAGGTCAGTCTGCTCTTCCCTGGGTGTTACATTGACAGAGTGGGGTCAGGCTGCTCTTCCCTGGCTGTGTTACATTGACAGAGTGAGGTCAGTCTGCTCTTCCTTGGGTGTGTTACATTGACAGAGTGAGGTCAGTGTGTTCTTCCCTGGGTGTGTTGCATTGACAGAGTGAGGTCAGTCTGATCTTCCCTGGGTGGGTTACATTGACAGAGTGGGGTCAGTCTGGTCTTCCCTGGGTGTGTTACATTGACAGTGTGGGTTCAGTCTGTTTTTTTTTTACCTGGGTGGGTTACATTGACAGAGTGTGGTCAGTCTGGTCTTCCCTGGGTGGGTAACAATGACAGAGTGGGGTCAGTCTGCTCTTCGCTGGTTGTGATTCATTGACTGAGTGGGGTCAGTGTGTTCTTCCCTGGGTGTGTTACATTGACAGAGTGGGGTCAGTCTGGTCTTCCCTGGGTGGGTTACAATGACAGTGTGGAGTCAGTCTGCTCTTCCATGGGTGTGTTACATTGACAGAATGGGGTCAGTCTACTCTTCCCTGGGTGTGTTACATTGACAGAGTGGGGTCAGTCAGGTCTTCCCTGGGTCTGTTACATTGACAGTGTGAGGTCAGTCTGCTCTTCCTTGGGTCTGTGACATTGACAGTGTGAGGTCAGTCTGCACTGACCTGTGTATGTTACATTGATAGAGTGGGGTCAATCTGATCTTCTCTGGGTGTGTTATATTGACAGAGTGGGTTCAGTCTGTTCTTCCCTGAGTGTGTTACATTGACAGAGTGAGGTCAGTCTGCTATTCACTGGGTGTGTTACATTGACAGAGTGGGGTCAGTCTGCCCTTACCTGGGTGTGTTACACTGACAGAGTCGGGTCAGTCTGCTCTTCACTGGGTGTGGTACTTTGACCGAATCGGGTCAGTCTGCTGTTCCCTGGGTGTGGTACATTGACAGAGCGTGAGGTCAGTCTGCTCTTCCCTGGGTGTGTTACATTGACGGTGTGAGGTCCGTCTGCTCTTGCCTGGTGGCTTACATTGACAGAGTGAGGTCAGTCTATTGTTCCCTGGGTGTGTTATATTGTCAGACTGGGGTCAGTCTGCCCTTCCCTGGGTGTGTTACATTGACAGAGTGAGGTCAGTCTGCTCTTCCCTGGGTGTGTTAGATTGACAGAGTGGGGTCAGTCTGCTCTTCCCTGGGTGTGTTACATTGACAGAGTGGGGTCAGTCTGCTTTTCCCTGGGTGTGTTAGATTGATAGAGTGGGGTCAGTCTGCTTTTCCCTGGGAGTTAGATTGACAGAGTGAGGTCAGTCTGCTTTTCCCTGTGTGTGTTACATTGACAGAGTGGGGTCAGTCTGGTCTTCCCTGGGTTTGTAAGATTGACAGAGTGAGGTCAGTCTGCTCTTCACTGGGTGTGTTACATTGACAGATTGGTTCAGTCTGCTCTTCCCTGGGTGCATGACATTGACAGAGTGAGGTCAGTCTGCTCTTCCCTGGTTGTGTTACATTGACAGAGTGAGGTCAGTGTGCTCTTCCCTGGGTGTGTTAGATTGACAGAGTGGGGTCAGTCTGCTATTCCCTGGGTGTGTTACATTGACAGAGTGGTGTCAGTCTGCTCTTCCCTGGGTGTGTTACATTGACAGAATGTGGTCAGTCTGCTCTCCCCTGGGTGTGTTACATTGACAGAGTGAGGTCAGTGTGCTCTTCCCTGGGTGTGTTAAATTGACAGAGTGGGGTCAGTCTGCTTTTCCCTGGGTGTGTTTCATTGACAGAGTGGTGTCAGTCTGCTCTTCCCTGGGTGTGTTACATTGACAGAATGTGGTTAGTCTGCTCTTCCCTAGGTGTGTTACATTGACAGAGTGTGGTCAGTCTGCTCTTCCCTGGGTGGGTTACATTGACAGAGTGGGGTCAGTCTTCTCTTCCCTGGGTGTGTTAGATTGACAGAGTGAGGTCAGTCTGCTTTTCCCTGGGCGTGTTACATTGACAGAGTTAGGTCAGTCTGCTCTTCCCTGGGTGTGTTACATTGACAGAGTGAGGTCAGTCTGCTCTTACCTCGGAGTGTTACATTGACAGATTGCGGTTAGTCTGCTCTTCCCTGGGTATGTTACATTGACACAGTGGGGTCAATCTGAACGGACATTGGGTGTGTTACATTGACAGAGTGGGGTCAGTGTGCTTTTCCCTGGGTGTGTTAGATTGACAGAGTGGGGTCAGTCGTCTTTTCCCTGGGTGTGTTAGATTGACAGAGTGGGGTCAGTCTGCTTTTCCCTGGTGTGTGTTACATTGACAGAGTGGGGTCAGTCTGCTCTTCCCTGGGTTTGTAAGATTGACAGAGTGGGGTCAGTCTGCTCTTCACTGGGTGTGTTACATTGACAGATTGGTTCAGTCTGCTCTTCCCTGGGTGCGTTACATTGACAGAGTGAGGACAGTCTGCTCTTCCCTGGTTGTGTTAGATTGACAGAGTGGGGTCAGTCGTCTTTTCCCTGGATGTGTTAGATTGACAGAGTGGGGTCAGTCTGCTTTTCCCTGGGTGTGTTACATTGACAGAGTGAGGTCAGTGTGCTCTTCCCTGGGTGTGTTAGATTGACAGAATGTGGTCAGTCTGCTCTCCCCTGGGTGTGTTACATTGACAGAGTGAGGTCAGTGTGCTCTTCCCTGGGTGTGTTAGATTGACAGAATGTGGTCAGTCTGCTCTCCCCTGGGTGTGTTACATTGACAGAGTGGGGTCAGTCTGCTCTTCCCTGGGTGGGGTACATTGTCAGAGTGGGGTCAGTCTTCTCTTCCCTAGGTGTGTTAGATTAACAGAGTGGGGTCCGTCTGCTTTTCCCTGGGCGTGTTACATTGACAGAGTTAGGTCAGTCTGCTCTTCCCTGAGTGTGTTACATTGACAGAGTGAGGTCAGTCTGCTCTTACCTCGGAGTGTTACATTGACAGATTGCGGTTAGTCTGCTCTTCCCTGGGTATGATACATTGACACAGTGGGGTCAATCTGAACGAACACTGGGTGTGTCACATTGACAGAAAGGGGTCAGTCTGCTCTTCCCTGGGTGTGTTACATTGACAGAAAGGGGTCAGTCTGCTCTTCCCTGGGTGTGTTACATTGACAGAATGGGGTCAGTCTGCTCTTCCCTGGGTGAGTTACATTGAGAGAGTGGGTTCAGTCTGCTCTTCCCTGGGTGTGTTACATTGACAGAGTGAGGTCAGTCTGCTCTTCCCTGGGTTTTACATTGACAGAGTGGGGTCAGTCTGCTCTTCCCTGGGTGTGTTACATTGACAGAGTGGGGTCAGTCTGCTCTTCCCTGGGTGTGTTACATTGACAGAGTGGGGACAGTCTGCTCTTCCCTGGGTGTGTTACATTGACAGAGTGGGTTCAGTCTGCTCTTCCCTGGGTGTGGTACATTGACAGATTGATGTCAGTCTGCTCTTCCTTGGGTGTTACATTGACAGAGTGGGGTCAGTCTGCTCATCCCTGGGTGTGTTACATTGACAGAGTGGGGTCAGTCTGCTCTTCCCTGGGTGTGTTACATTGACAGAGTGAGGTCAGTCTGCTCTTACCTGGGTGTGTTACATAGGCAGAGTGGGGTCAGTCTGGTCTTCCCTGGGTTTGTTACATTGACAGAGTGGGGTCAGTCTGCTATTCACTGGGTGTGTTACATTGACAGTGTGGGTTCAGTCTGTTTTTTTTTACCTGGGTGGGTTACATTGACAGAGTTGGGTCAGTCTGCTCTTCGTTGGTTGTGATTCATTGACTGAGTGGGGTCAGTGTGTTCTTCCCTGGGTGTGTTACATTGACAGAGTGAGGTCAGTCTGATCTTCCCTGGGTGTGTTACAATGACAGTGTGGAGTCAGTCTGCTCTTCCATGGGTGTGTTACATTGACAGAATTGGGTCAGTCGGCTCTTCCCTGGGTGTGTTACATTGACAGAGTGGGGTCAGTCTGGTCTTCCCTGGGTCTGATACATTGACAGAGTGGGTTCAGTCTGCTCTTCCCTGGGTCTGTTACATTGACACTGTGAGGTCAGTCTGCTCTTCCTTGGGTCCGTTACATTGACAGTGTGAGGTCAGTCTGCTCTTCCCTGTGTATGTTACATTGATAGAGTGGGGTCAATCTGATCTTCTCTGGGTGTGTTATATTGACAGAGTGGGTTCAGTCTGTTCTTCCCTGAGTGTGTTACATTGACAGAGTGAGGTCAGTCTCCTCTTCCCTGGGTGTTACATTGACAGAGAGGGGTCAGTCTGCTCTTCCCTGGGTGTGTTACATTGACAGAGTGGGGTCAGTCTGCTCTTCCCTGGGTGTGTTACATTGACAGAGTGAGGTCAGTCTGCTCTTCCTTGGGTATGTTACATTGACAGAGTGAGGTCAGTCTGCTCTTACCTGGGTGTGTTACATTGGCACAGTGGGGTCAGTCTGGTCTTCCCTGGGTGTGTTACATTGACAGAGTGGGGTCAGTCTGCTATTCACTGGGTGTGTTACATTGACAGTGTGGGGTCAGTCTGTTTATTTTCACCTGGGTGGGTTACATTGACAGAATGGGGTCAGTCTGGTCTTCCCTCGGTGGGTTACAATGACAGAGTGGGGTCAGTCTGCTCTTCGCTGGTTGTGATTCATTGACTGAGTCGGGTCAGTGTGCTCTTCCCTGGGTGTGTTACATTGACAGAGTGAGGTCATGTCTGATCTTCCCTGGGTGTGTTACAATGACAGTGTGGAGTCAGTCTGCTCTTCCATGGGTGTGTTACATTGACAGAATAGGGTCAGTCTGCTCTTCCCTGGGTGTGTTACATTGACAGAGTGGGGTCAGTCTGGTCTTCCCTGGGTCTGATACATTGACAGAGTGGGGTCAGTCTGCTCTTCCCTGGGTCTGTTACATTGACAGTGTGAGGTCAGTCTGCTCTTCCTTGGGTCTGTTACATTGACAGTGTGAGGTCAGTCTGCTCTTCCCTGTGTATGTTACATTGATAGAGTGGGGTCAATCTGATCTTCTCTGGGTGTGTTATATTGACAGAGTGGGTTCAGTCTGTTCTTCCCTGAGTGTGTTACATTGACAGAGTGAGGTCAGTCTGCTATTCACTGGGTGTGTTACATTCACAGAGTGGGGTCAGTCTGCTCTTACCTGGGTGTGTTACACTGACAGAGTCGGGTCAGTCTGCTCTTCACTGGGTGTGGTACATTGACCGAATCGGGTCAGTCTGCTGTTCCCTGGGTGTGATACATTAATAGAGGGTGAGGTCAGTCTGCTCTTCCCTGGGTGTGTTACATTGACGGTGTGAGGTCCGTCTGCTCTTCCCTGGTGGCTTACATTGACAGAGTGAGGTCAGTCTATTCTTCCCTGGGTGTGTTACATTGTCAGACTGGGGTCAGTCTGCCCTTCCCTGGGTGTGTTACATTGACAGAGTGAGGTCAGTCTGCTCTTCCCTGGGTGTGTTAGATTGACAGAGTGGGATCAGTCTGCTCTTCCCTGGGTGTGTTACATTGACAGAGTGGGGTCAGTCTGCTTTTCCCTGGGTGTGTTAGATTGACAGAGTGGGGTCAGTCTGCTTTTCCCTGGGTGTGTTAGATTGACAGAGTGGGGTCAGTCTGCTCTTCCCTGGGTTTGTAAGATTGACAGAGTGGGGTCAGTCTGCTCTTCACTGGGTGTGTTACATTGACAGATTGGTTCAGTCTGCTCTTCCCTGGGTGCGTTACATTGACAGAGTGAGGTCAGTCTGCTCTTCCCTGGTTGTGTTACATTGACAGAGTGAGGTCAGTGTGCTCTTCCCTGGGTGTGTTAGATTGACAGAGTGGGGTCAGTCTGCTTTTCCCTGGGTGTGTTACATTGACAGAGTGGTGTCAGTCTGCTCTTCCCTGGGTGTGTTACATTGACAGAGTGAGGTCAGTCTGCTCTTCCCTGGGTGTTACATTGACAGAGTGGGGTCAGGCTGCTCTTCCCTGGCTGTGTTACATTGACAGAGTGAGGTCAGTGTGTTCTTCCCTGGGTTTGTTGCATTGACAGAGTGAGGTCAGTCTGATCTTCCCTTGGTGGGTTACATTGACAGAGTGGGGTCAGTCTGGTCTTCCCTGGGTGTGTTACATTGACAGTGTGGGTTCAGTCTGTTTTTTTTTACCTGGGTGGGTTACATTGACAGAGTCGGGTCAGTCTGCTCTTCCCTGGGTGTGTTACATTGACAGAGTGAGGTCATGTCTGATCTTCCCTGGGTGTGTTACAATGACAGTGTGGAGTCAGTCTGCTCTTCCATGGGTGTGTTACATTGACAGAATAGGGTCAGTCTGCTCTTCCCTGGGTGTGTTACATTGACAGAGTGGGGTCAGTCTGGTCTTCCCTGGGTCTGATACATTGACAGAGTGGGGTCAGTCTGCTCTTCCCTGGGTCTGTTACATTGACAGTGTGAGGTCAGTCTGCTCTTCCTTGGGTCTGTTACATTGACAGTGTGAGGTCAGTCTGCTCTTCCCTGTGTATGTTACATTGATAGAGTGGGGTCAATCTGATCTTCTCTGGGTGTGTTATATTGACAGAGTGGGTTCAGTCTGTTCTTCCCTGAGTGTGTTACATTGACAGAGTGAGGTCAGTCTGCTATTCACTGGGTGTGTTACATTCACAGAGTGGGGTCAGTCTGCTCTTACCTGGGTGTGTTACACTGACAGAGTCGGGTCAGTCTGCTCTTCACTGGGTGTGGTACATTGACCGAATCGGGTCAGTCTGCTGTTCCCTGGGTGTGATACATTAATAGAGGGTGAGGTCAGTCTGCTCTTCCCTGGGTGTGTTACATTGACGGTGTGAGGTCCGTCTGCTCTTCCCTGGTGGCTTACATTGACAGAGTGAGGTCAGTCTATTCTTCCCTGGGTGTGTTACATTGTCAGACTGGGGTCAGTCTGCCCTTCCCTGGGTGTGTTACATTGACAGAGTGAGGTCAGTCTGCTCTTCCCTGGGTGTGTTAGATTGACAGAGTGGGATCAGTCTGCTCTTCCCTGGGTGTGTTACATTGACAGAGTGGGGTCAGTCTGCTTTTCCCTGGGTGTGTTAGATTGACAGAGTGGGGTCAGTCTGCTTTTCCCTGGGTGTGTTAGATTGACAGAGTGGGGTCAGTCTGCTCTTCCCTGGGTTTGTAAGATTGACAGAGTGGGGTCAGTCTGCTCTTCACTGGGTGTGTTACATTGACAGATTGGTTCAGTCTGCTCTTCCCTGGGTGCGTTACATTGACAGAGTGAGGTCAGTCTGCTCTTCCCTGGTTGTGTTACATTGACAGAGTGAGGTCAGTGTGCTCTTCCCTGGGTGTGTTAGATTGACAGAGTGGGGTCAGTCTGCTTTTCCCTGGGTGTGTTACATTGACAGAGTGGTGTCAGTCTGCTCTTCCCTGGGTGTGTTACATTGACAGAGTGAGGTCAGTCTGCTCTTCCCTGGGTGTTACATTGACAGAGTGGGGTCAGGCTGCTCTTCCCTGGCTGTGTTACATTGACAGAGTGAGGTCAGTGTGTTCTTCCCTGGGTTTGTTGCATTGACAGAGTGAGGTCAGTCTGATCTTCCCTTGGTGGGTTACATTGACAGAGTGGGGTCAGTCTGGTCTTCCCTGGGTGTGTTACATTGACAGTGTGGGTTCAGTCTGTTTTTTTTTACCTGGGTGGGTTACATTGACAGAGTGAGGTCAGTCTGCTCTTCGTTGGGTGTGTTACATTGACAGAGTGAGGTCAGTGTGTTCTTCCCTGGGTTTGTTGCATTGACAGAGTGAGGTCAGTCTGGTCTTCCCTGGGTGGGTAACAATGACAGAGTGGGGTCAGTCTGCTCTTCGCTGGTTGTGATTCATTGACTGAGTGGGGTCAGTGTGTTCTTCCCTGGGTGTGTTACATTGACAGAGTGGGGTCAGTCTGGTCTTCCCTGGGTGGGTTACAATGACAGTGTGGAGTCAGTCTGCTCTTCCATGGGTGTGTTACATTGACAGAATGGGGTCAGTCTACTCTTCCCTGGGTGTGTTACATTGACAGAGTGGGGTCAGTCAGGTCTTCCCTGGGTCTGTTACATTGACAGTGTGAGGTCAGTCTGCTCTTCCTTGGGTCTGTGACATTGACAGTGTGAGGTCAGTCTGCTCTGACCTGTGTATGTTACATTGATAGAGTGGGGTCAATCTGATCTTCTCTGGGTGTGTTATATTGACAGAGTGGGTTCAGTCTGTTCTTCCCTGAGTGTGTGACATTGACAGAGTGAGGTCAGTCTGCTATTCACTGGGTGTGTTACATTGACAGAGTGGGGTCAGTCTGCCCTTACCTGGGTGTGTTACACTGACAGAGTCGGGTCAGTCTGCTCTTCACTGGGTGTGGTACTTTGACCGAATCGGGTCAGTCTGCTGTTCCCTTGGTGTGGTACATTGACAGAGCGTGAGGTCAGTCTGCTCTTCCCTGGGTGTGTTACATTGACGGTGTGAGGTCCGTCTGCTCTTGCCTGGTGGCTTACATTGACAGAGTGAGGTCAGTCTATTCTTCCCTGGGTGTGTTATATTGTCAGACTGGGGTCAGTCTGCCCTTCCCTGGGTGTGTTACATTGACAGAGTGAGGTCAGTCTGCTCTTCCCTGGGTGTGTTAGATTGACAGAGTGGGGTCAGTCTGCTCTTCCCTGGGTGTGTTACATTGACAGAGTGGGGTCAGTCTGCTTTTCCCTGGGTGTGTTAGATTGATAGAGTGGGGTCAGTCTGCTTTTCCCTGGGTGTTAGATTGACAGAGTGAGGTGAGTCTGCTTTTCCCTGTGTGTGTTACATTGACAGAGTGGGGTCAGTCTGGTCTTCCCTGGGTTTGTAAGATTGACAGAGTGAGGTCAGTCTGCTCTTCACTGGGTGTGTTACATTGACAGATTGGTTCAGTCTGCTCTTACCTGGGTGTGTTACATAGGCAGAGTGGGGTCAGTCTGGTCTTCCCTGGGTGTGTTACATTGACAGAGTGGGGTCAGTCTGCTATTCACTGGGTGTGTTACATTGACAGTGTGGGTTCAGTCTGTTTTTTTTTACCTGGGTGGGTTACATTGACAGAGTTGGGTCAGTCTGCTCTTCGTTGGTTGTGATTCATTGACTGAGTGGGGTCAGTGTGTTCTACCCTGGGTGTGTTACATTGACAGAGTGAGGTCAGTCTGATCTTCCCTGGGTGTGTTACAATGACAGTGTGGAGTCAGTCTGCTCTTCCATGGGTGTGTTACATTGACAGAATTGGGTCAGTCGGCTCTTCCCTGGGTGTGTTACATTGACAGAGTGGGGTCAGTCTGGTCTTCCCTGGGTCTGATACATTGACAGAGTGGGTTCAGTCTGCTCTTCCCTGGGTCTGTTACATTGACACTGTGAGGTCAGTCTGCTCTTCCTTGGGTCCGTTACATTGACAGTGTGAGGTCAGTCTGCTCTTCCCTGTGTATGTTACATTGATAGAGTGGCGTCAATCTGATCTTCTCTGGGTGTGTTATATTGACAGAGTGGGTTCAGTCTGTTCTTCCCTGAGTGTGTTACATTGACAGAGTGAGGTCAGTCTCCTCTTCCCTGGGTGTTACATTGACAGAGAGGGGTCAGTCTGCTCTTCCCTGGGTGTGTTACATTGACAGAGTGGGGTCAGTCTGCTCTTCCCTGGGTGTGTTACATTGACAGAGTGAGGTCAGTCTGCTCTTCCTTGGGTATGTTACATTGACAGAGTGAGGTCAGTCTGCTCTTACCTGGGTGTGTTACATTGGCACAGTGGGGTCAGTCTGGTCTTCCCTGGGTGTGTTACATTGACAGAGTGGGGTCAGTCTGCTATTCACTGGGTGTGTTACATTGACAGTGTGGGGTCAGTCTGTTTATTTTCACCTGGGTGGGTTACATTGACAGAGTGGGGTCAGTCTGGTCTTCCCTCGGTGGGTTACAATGACAGAGTGGGGTCAGTCTGCTCTTCGCTGGTTGTGATTCATTGACTGAGTCGGGTCAGTGTGTTCTTCCCTGGGTGTGTTACATTGACAGAGTGAGGTCATGTCTGATCTTCCCTGGGTGTGTTACAATGACAGTGTGGAGTCAGTCTGCTCTTCCATGGGTGTGTTACATTGACAGAATAGGGTCAGTCTGCTCTTCCCTGGGTGTGTTACATTGACAGAGTGGGGTCAGTCTGGTCTTCCCTGGGTCTGATACATTGACAGAGTGGGGTCAGTCTGCTCTTCCCTGGGTCTGTTACATTGACAGTGTGAGGTCAGTCTGCTCTTCCTTGGGTCTGTTACATTGACAGTGTGAGGTCAGTCTGCTCTTCCCTGTGTATGTTACATTGATAGAGTGGGGTCAATCTGATCTTCTCTGGGTGTGTTATATTGACAGAGTGGGTTCAGTCTGTTCTTCCCTGAGTGTGTTACATTGACAGAGTGAGGTCAGTCTGCTATTCACTGGGTGTGTTACATTCACAGAGTGGGGTCAGTCTGCTCTTACCTGGGTGTGTTACACTGACAGAGTCGGGTCAGTCTGCTCTTCACTGGGTGTGGTACATTGACCGAATCGGGTCAGTCTGCTGTTCCCTGGGTGTGATACATTAATAGAGGGTGAGGTCAGTCTGCTCTTCCCTGGGTGTGTTACATTGACGGTGTGAGGTCCGTCTGCTCTTCCCTGGTGGCTTACATTGACAGAGTGAGGTCAGTCTATTCTTCCCTGGGTGTGTTACATTGTCAGACTGGGGTCAGTCTGCCCTTCCCTGGGTGTGTTACATTGACAGAGTGAGGTCAGTCTGCTCTTCCCTGGGTGTGTTAGATTGACAGAGTGGGATCAGTCTGCTCTTCCCTGGGTGTGTTACATTGACAGAGTGGGGTCAGTCTGCTTTTCCCTGGGTGTGTTAGATTGACAGAGTGGGGTCAGTCTGCTTTTCCCTGGGTGTGTTAGATTGACAGAGTGGGGTCAGTCTGCTCTTCCCTGGGTTTGTAAGATTGACAGAGTGGGGTCAGTCTGCTCTTCACTGGGTGTGTTACATTGACAGATTGGTTCAGTCTGCTCTTCCCTGGGTGCGTTACATTGACAGAGTGAGGTCAGTCTGCTCTTCCCTGGTTGTGTTACATTGACAGAGTGAGGTCAGTGTGCTCTTCCCTGGGTGTGTTAGATTGACAGAGTGGGGTCAGTCTGCTTTTCCCTGGGTGTGTTACATTGACAGAGTGGTGTCAGTCTGCTCTTCCCTGGGTGTGTTACATTGACAGAGTGAGGTCAGTCTGCTCTTCCCTGGGTGTTACATTGACAGAGTGGGGTCAGGCTGCTCTTCCCTGGCTGTGTTACATTGACAGAGTGAGGTCAGTGTGTTCTTCCCTGGGTTTGTTGCATTGACAGAGTGAGGTCAGTCTGATCTTCCCTGGGTGGGTTACATTGACAGAGTGGGGTCAGTCTGGTCTTCCCTGGGTGTGTTACATTGACAGTGTGGGTTCAGTCTGTTTTTTTTTACCTGGGTGGGTTACATTGACAGAGTGAGGTCAGTCTGCTCTTCGTTGGGTGTGTTACATTGACAGAGTGAGGTCAGTGTGTTTTTCCCTGGGTTTGTTGCATTGACAGAGTGAGGTCAGTCTGGTCTTCCCTGGGTGGGTAACAATGACAGAGTGGGGTCAGTCTGCTCTTCGCTGGTTGTGATTCATTGACTGAGTGGGGTCAGTGTGTTCTTCCCTGGGTGTGTTACATTGACAGAGTGGGGTCAGTCTGGTCTTCCCTGGGTGGGTTACAATGACAGTGTGGAGTCAGTCTGCTCTTCCATGGGTGTGTTACATTGACAGAATGGGGTCAGTCTACTCTTCCCTGGGTGTGTTACATTGACAGAGTGAGGTCAGTCTCCTCTTCCCTGGGTGTTACATTGACAGAGAGGGGTCAGTCTGCTCTTCCCTGGGTGTGTTACATTGACAGAGTGGGGTCAGTCTGCTCTTCCCTGGGTGTGTTACATTGACAGAGTGAGGTCAGTCTGCTCTTCCTTGGGTATGTTACATTGACAGAGTGAGGTCAGTCTGCTCTTACCTGGGTGTGTTACATTGGCACAGTGGGGTCAGTCTGGTCTTCCCTGGGTGTGTTACATTGACAGAGTGGGGTCAGTCTGCTATTCACTGGGTGTGTTACATTGACAGTGTGGGGTCAGTCTGTTTATTTTCACCTGGGTGGGTTACATTGACAGAGTGGGGTCAGTCTGGTCTTCCCTCGGTGGGTTACAATGACAGAGTGGGGTCAGTCTGCTCTTCGCTGGTTGTGATTCATTGACTGAGTCGGGTCAGTGTGCTCTTCCCTGGGTGTGTTACATTGACAGAGTGAGGTCATGTCTGATCTTCCCTGGGTGTGTTACAATGACAGTGTGGAGTCAGTCTGCTCTTCCATGGGTGTGTTACATTGACAGAATAGGGTCAGTCTGCTCTTCCCTGGGTGTGTTACATTGACAGAGTGGGGTCAGTCTGGTCTTCCCTGGGTCTGATACATTGACAGAGTGGGGTCAGTCTGCTCTTCCCTGGGTCTGTTACATTGACAGTGTGAGGTCAGTCTGCTCTTCCTTGGGTCTGTTACATTGACAGTGTGAGGTCAGTCTGCTCTTCCCTGTGTATGTTACATTGATAGAGTGGGGTCAATCTGATCTTCTCTGGGTGTGTTATATTGACAGAGTGGGTTCAGTCTGTTCTTCCCTGAGTGTGTTACATTGACAGAGTGAGGTCAGTCTGCTATTCACTGGGTGTGTTACATTCACAGAGTGGGGTCAGTCTGCTCTTACCTGGGTGTGTTACACTGACAGAGTCGGGTCAGTCTGCTCTTCACTGGGTGTGGTACATTGACCGAATCGGGTCAGTCTGCTGTTCCCTGGGTGTGATACATTAATAGAGGGTGAGGTCAGTCTGCTCTTCCCTGGGTGTGTTACATTGACGGTGTGAGGTCCGTCTGCTCTTCCCTGGTGGCTTACATTGACAGAGTGAGGTCAGTCTATTCTTCCCTGGGTGTGTTACATTGTCAGACTGGGGTCAGTCTGCCCTTCCCTGGGTGTGTTACATTGACAGAGTGAGGTCAGTCTGCTCTTCCCTGGGTGTGTTAGATTGACAGAGTGGGATCAGTCTGCTCTTCCCTGGGTGTGTTACATTGACAGAGTGGGGTCAGTCTGCTTTTCCCTGGGTGTGTTAGATTGACAGAGTGGGGTCAGTCTGCTTTTCCCTGGGTGTGTTAGATTGACAGAGTGGGGTCAGTCTGCTCTTCCCTGGGTTTGTAAGATTGACAGAGTGGGGTCAGTCTGCTCTTCACTGGGTGTGTTACATTGACAGATTGGTTCAGTCTGCTCTTCCCTGGGTGCGTTACATTGACAGAGTGAGGTCAGTCTGCTCTTCCCTGGTTGTGTTACATTGACAGAGTGAGGTCAGTGTGCTCTTCCCTGGGTGTGTTAGATTGACAGAGTGGGGTCAGTCTGCTTTTCCCTGGGTGTGTTACATTGACAGAGTGGTGTCAGTCTGCTCTTCCCTGGGTGTGTTACATTGACAGAGTGAGGTCAGTCTGCTCTTCCCTGGGTGTTACATTGACAGAGTGGGGTCAGGCTGCTCTTCCCTGGCTGTGTTACATTGACAGAGTGAGGTCAGTGTGTTCTTCCCTGGGTTTGTTGCATTGACAGAGTGAGGTCAGTCTGATCTTCCCTTGGTGGGTTACATTGACAGAGTGGGGTCAGTCTGGTCTTCCCTGGGTGTGTTACATTGATAGTGTGGGTTCAGTCTGTTTTTTTTTACCTGGGTGGGTTACATTGACAGAGTGAGGTCAGTCTGCTCTTCGTTGGGTGTGTTACATTGACAGAGTGAGGTCAGTGTGTTCTTCCCTGGGTTTGTTGCATTGACAGAGTGAGGTCAGTCTGGTCTTCCCTGGGTGGGTAACAATGACAGAGTGGGGTCAGTCTGCTCTTCGCTGGTTGTGATTCATTGACTGAGTGGGGTCAGTGTGTTCTTCCCTGGGTGTGTTACATTGACAGAGTGGGGTCAGTCTGGTCTTCCCTGGGTGGGTTACAATGACAGTGTGGAGTCAGTCTGCTCTTCCATGGGTGTGTTACATTGACAGAATGGGGTCAGTCTACTCTTCCCTGGGTGTGTTACATTGACAGAGTGGGGTCAGTCAGGTCTTCCCTGGGTCTGTTACATTGACAGTGTGAGGTCAGTCTGCTCTTCCTTGGGTCTGTGACATTGACAGTGTGAGGTCAGTCTGCTCTGACCTGTGTATGTTACATTGATAGAGTGGGGTCAATCTGATCTTCTCTGGGTGTGTTATATTGACAGAGTGGGTTCAGTCTGTTCTTCCCTGAGTGTGTTACATTGACAGAGTGAGGTCAGTCTGCTATTCACTGGGTGTGTTACATTGACAGAGTGGGGTCAGTCTGCCCTTACCTGGGTGTGTTACACTGACAGAGTCGGGTCAGTCTGCTCTTCACTGGGTGTGGTACTTTGACCGAATCGGGTCAGTCTGCTGTTCCCTGGGTGTGGTACATTGACAGAGCGTGAGGTCAGTCTGCTCTTCCCTGGGTGTGTTACATTGACGGTGTGAGGTCCGTCTGCTCTTGCCTGGTGGCTTACATTGACAGAGTGAGGTCAGTCTATTCTTCCCTGGGTGTGTTATATTGTCAGACTGGGGTCAGTCTGCCCTTCCCTGGGTGTGTTACATTGACAGAGTGAGGTCAGTCTGCTCTTCCCTGGGTGTGTTAGATTGACAGAGTGGGGTCAGTCTGCTCTTCCCTGGGTGTGTTACATTGACAGAGTGGGGTCAGTCTGCTTTTCCCTGGGTGTGTTAGATTGATAGAGTGGGGTCAGTCTGCTTTTCCCTGGGTGTTAGATTGACAGAGTGAGGTGAGTCTGCTTTTCCCTGTGTGTGTTACATTGACAGAGTGGGGTCAGTCTGGTCTTCCCTGGGTTTGTAAGATTGACAGAGTGAGGTCAGTCTGCTCTTCACTGGGTGTGTTACATTGACAGATTGGTTCAGTCTGCTCTTACCTGGGTGTGTTACATAGGCAGAGTGGGGTCAGTCTGGTCTTCCCTGGGTGTGTTACATTGACAGAGTGGGGTCAGTCTGCTATTCACTGGGTGTGTTACATTGACAGTGTGGGTTCAGTCTGTTTTTTTTTACCTGGGTGGGTTACATTGACAGAGTTGGGTCAGTCTGCTCTTCGTTGGTTGTGATTCATTGACTGAGTGGGGTCAGTGTGTTCTACCCTGGGTGTGTTACATTGACAGAGTGAGGTCAGTCTGATCTTCCCTGGGTGTGTTACAATGACAGTGTGGAGTCAGTCTGCTCTTCCATGGGTGTGTTACATTGACAGAATTGGGTCAGTCGGCTCTTCCCTGGGTGTGTTACATTGACAGAGTGGGGTCAGTCTGGTCTTCCCTGGGTCTGATACATTGACAGAGTGGGTTCAGTCTGCTCTTCCCTGGGTCTGTTACATTGACACTGTGAGGTCAGTCTGCTCTTCCTTGGGTCCGTTACATTGACAGTGTGAGGTCAGTCTGCTCTTCCCTGTGTATGTTACATTGATAGAGTGGCGTCAATCTGATCTTCTCTGGGTGTGTTATATTGACAGAGTGGGTTCAGTCTGTTCTTCCCTGAGTGTGTTACATTGACAGAGTGAGGTCAGTCTCCTCTTCCCTGGGTGTTACATTGACAGAGAGGGGTCAGTCTGCTCTTCCCTGGGTGTGTTACATTGACAGAGTGGGGTCAGTCTGCTCTTCCCTGGGTGTGTTACATTGACAGAGTGAGGTCAGTCTGCTCTTCCTTGGGTATGTTACATTGACAGAGTGAGGTCAGTCTGCTCTTACCTGGGTGTGTTACATTGGCACAGTGGGGTCAGTCTGGTCTTCCCTGGGTGTGTTACATTGACAGAGTGGGGTCAGTCTGCTATTCACTGGGTGTGTTACATTGACAGTGTGGGGTCAGTCTGTTTATTTTCACCTGGGTGGGTTACATTGACAGAGTGGGGTCAGTCTGGTCTTCCCTCGGTGGGTTACAATGACAGAGTGGGGTCAGTCTGCTCTTCGCTGGTTGTGATTCATTGACTGAGTCGGGTCAGTGTGTTCTTCCCTGGGTGTGTTACATTGACAGAGTGAGTTCATGTCTGATCTTCCCTGGGTGTGTTACAATGACAGTGTGGAGTCAGTCTGCTCTTCCATGGGTGTGTTACATTGACAGAATAGGGTCAGTCTGCTCTTCCCTGGGTGTGTTACATTGACAGAGTGGGGTCAGTCTGGTCTTCCCTGGGTCTGATACATTGACAGAGTGGGGTCAGTCTGCTCTTCCCTGGGTCTGTTACATTGACAGTGTGAGGTCAGTCTGCTCTTCCTTGGGTCTGTTACATTGACAGTGTGAGGTCAGTCTGCTCTTCCCTGTGTATGTTACATTGATAGAGTGGGGTCAATCTGATCTTCTCTGGGTGTGTTATATTGACAGAGTGGGTTCAGTCTGTTCTTCCCTGAGTGTGTTACATTGACAGAGTGAGGTCAGTCTGCTATTCACTGGGTGTGTTACATTCACAGAGTGGGGTCAGTCTGCTCTTACCTGGGTGTGTTACACTGACAGAGTCGGGTCAGTCTGCTCTTCACTGGGTGTGGTACATTGACCGAATCGGGTCAGTCTGCTGTTCCCTGGGTGTGATACATTAATAGAGGGTGAGGTCAGTCTGCTCTTCCCTGGGTGTGTTACATTGACGGTGTGAGGTCCGTCTGCTCTTCCCTGGTGGCTTACATTGACAGAGTGAGGTCAGTCTATTCTTCCCTGGGTGTGTTACATTGTCAGACTGGGGTCAGTCTGCCCTTCCCTGGGTGTGTTACATTGACAGAGTGAGGTCAGTCTGCTCTTCCCTGGGTGTGTTAGATTGACAGAGTGGGATCAGTCTGCTCTTCCCTGGGTGTGTTACATTGACAGAGTGGGGTCAGTCTGCTTTTCCCTGGGTGTGTTAGATTGACAGAGTGGGGTCAGTCTGCTTTTCCCTGGGTGTGTTAGATTGACAGAGTGGGGTCAGTCTGCTCTTCCCTGGGTTTGTAAGATTGACAGAGTGGGGTCAGTCTGCTCTTCACTGGGTGTGTTACATTGACAGATTGGTTCAGTCTGCTCTTCCCTGGGTGCGTTACATTGACAGAGTGAGGTCAGTCTGCTCTTCCCTGGTTGTGTTACATTGACAGAGTGAGGTCAGTGTGCTCTTCCCTGGGTGTGTTACATTGACAGAGTGGTGTCAGTCTGCTCTTCCCTGGGTGTGTTACATTGACAGAGTGAGGTCAGTCTGCTCTTCCCTGGGTGTTACATTGACAGAGTGGGGTCAGGCTGCTCTTCCCTGGCTGTGTTACATTGACAGAGTGAGGTCAGTGTGTTCTTCCCTGGGTTTGTTGCATTGACAGAGTGAGGTCAGTCTGATCTTCCCTGGGTGGGTTACATTGACAGAGTGGGGTCAGTCTGGTCTTCCCTGGGTGTGTTACATTGACAGTGTGGGTTCAGTCTGTTTTTTTTTACCTGGGTGGGTTACATTGACAGAGTGAGGTCAGTCTGCTCTTCGTTGGGTGTGTTACATTGACAGAGTGAGGTCAGTGTGTTTTTCCCTGGGTTTGTTGCATTGACAGAGTGAGGTCAGTCTGGTCTTCCCTGGGTGGGTAACAATGACAGAGTGGGGTCAGTCTGCTCTTCGCTGGTTGTGATTCATTGACTGAGTGGGGTCAGTGTGTTCTTCCCTGGGTGTGTTACATTGACAGAGTGGGGTCAGTCTGGTCTTCCCTGGGTGGGTTACAATGACAGTGTGGAGTCAGTCTGCTCTTCCATGGGTGTGTTACATTGACAGAATGGGGTCAGTCTACTCTTCCCTGGGTGTGTTACATTGACAGAGTGGGGTCAGTCAGGTCTTCCCTGGGTCTGTTACATTGACAGTGTGAGGTCAGTCTGCTCTTCCTTGGGTCTGTGACATTGACAGTGTGAGGTCAGTCTGCTCTGACCTGTGTATGTTACATTGATAGAGTGGGGTCAATCTGATCTTCTCTGGGTGTGTTATATTGACAGAGTGGGTTCAGTCTGTTCTTCCCTGAGTGTGTTACATTGACAGAGTGAGGTCAGTCTGCTATTCACTGGGTGTGTTACATTGACAGAGTGGGGTCAGTCTGCCCTTACCTGGGTGTGTTACACTGACAGAGTCGGGTCAGTCTGCTCTTCACTGGGTGTGGTACTTTGACCGAATCGGGTCAGTCTGCTGTTCCCTGGGTGTGGTACATTGACAGAGCGTGAGGTCAGTCTGCTCTTCCCTGGGTGTGTTACATTGACGGTGTGAGGTCCGTCTGCTCTTGCCTGGTGGCTTACATTGACAGAGTGAGGTCAGTCTATTCTTCCCTGGGTGTGTTATATTGTCAGACTGGGGTCAGTCTGCCCTTCCCTGGGTGTGTTACATTGACAGAGTGAGGTCAGTCTGCTCTTCCCTGGGTGTGTTAGATTGACAGAGTGGGGTCAGTCTGCTCTTCCCTGGGTGTGTTACATTGACAGAGTGGGGTCAGTCTGCTTTTCCCTGGGTGTGTTAGATTGATAGAGTGGGGTCAGTCTGCTTTTCCCTGGGTGTTAGATTGACAGAGTGAGGTGAGTCTGCTTTTCCCTGTGTGTGTTACATTGACAGAGTGGGGTCAGTCTGGTCTTCCCTGGGTTTGTAAGATTGACAGAGTGAGGTCAGTCTGCTCTTCACTGGGTGTGTTACATTGACAGATTGGTTCAGTCTGCTCTTTCCTGGGTGCATGACATTGACAGAGTGAGGTCAGTCTGCTCTTCCCTGGTTGTGTTACATTGACAGAGTGAGGTCAGTGTGCTCTTCCCTGGGTGTCTTAGATTGACAGAGTGGGGTCAGTCTGCTATTCCCTGGGTGTGTTACATTGACAGAGTGGTGTCAGTCTGCTCTTCCCTGGGTGTGTTACATTGACAGAATGTGGTTAGTCTGCTCTTCCCTAGGTGTGTTACATTGACAGAGTGTGGTCAGTCTGCTCTTCCCTGGGTGGGTTACATTGACAGAGTGGGGTCAGTCTTCTCTTCCCTGGGTGTGTTAGATTGACAGAGTGAGGTCAGTCTGCTTTTCCCTGGGCGTGTTACATTGACAGAGTTAGGTCAGTCTGCTCTTCCCTGGGTGTGTTACATTGACAGAGTGAGGTCAGTCTGCTCTTACCTCGGAGTGTTACATTGACAGATTGCGGTTAGTCTGCTCTTCCCTGGGTATGTTACATTGACACAGTGGGGTCAATCTGAACGGACATTGTGTGTGTCACATTGACAGAAAGGGGTCAGTCTGCTCTTCCCTGGGTGTTACATTGACAGAGTGGGGTCAGTCTGCTCTTCCCTGTGTGTGTTACATTGACAGAGTGGGGTCAGTCTGCTCTTCCCTGGGTGTGTTACATTGACAGAGTGGGGTCAGTCTGCTCTTCCCTGGGTGTGTTACATTGACAGAGTGGGTTCAGTCTGCTCTTCCCTGAGTGTGTTACATTGACAGAGTGAGGTCAGTCTGCTCTTCCCTGGGTGTTACATTGACAGAGTGGGGCCAGTCTGCTCTTCCCTGGGTGTGTTACATTGACAGAGTGGGGTCAGTCTGCTCTTCCCTGGGTGTGTTACATTGACAGAGTGGGGTCAGTCTGCTCTTCCCTGGGTGTGTTACATTAACAGAGTGGTTTCAGTCTGCTCTTCCCTGAGTGTGTTACATTGACAGAGTGAGGTCAGTCTGCTCTTACCTGGGTGTGTTACATTGACACAGTGGGGTCAATCTGAACGAACACTGGGTGTGTCACATTGACAGAAAGGGGTCAGTCTGCTCTTCCCTGGGTGGGACATTGACAGAGTGGGGTCAGTCTGCTCTTCCCTGGGTGTGTTACATTGACAGAGTGAGGTCAGTCTGCTATTCACTGGTTGTGTTACATTGACAGAGTGGGGTCAGTCTGCTCTTCCCTGGGTGTGTTACACGGACAGAATCGGGTCAGTCTGCTCTTCGCTGGTTGTAATTCATTGACTGAGTGGGGTCAGTCTGATCTTCCCTGGGTGTGTTACATTGACAGAGTGGGGTCAGTCTGCTCTTCCCAGGGTGTGTTACATTGACAGAGTCAGGTCAGTCTGCTATTCACTGGGTGTGTTACATTGACAGAGTGGGGTCAGTCTGCTCTTACCTGGGTGTGTTACACTGACAGAGTCATGTCAGTCTGCTCTTCACTGGGTGTGGTACATTGACCGAATCGGGTCAGTCTGCTGTTCCCTGGGTGTGGTACATTGATAGAGGGTGAGGTCAGTCTGCTCTTCCCTGGGTGTGTTACATTGACGGTGTGAGGTCCGTCTGCTCTTGTCTGGTGGCTTACATTGACAGAGTAAATTCAGTCTATTCTTCCCTGGGTGTGTTACATTGTCAGACTGGGGTCAGTCTGCCCTTCCCTGGGTGTGTTACATTGACAGAGTGAGGTCAGTCTGCTCTTCCCTGGGTGTGTTAGATTGACAGAGTGGGGTCAGTCTGCTCTTCCCTGGGTGTGTTACATTGACAGAGTGGGGTCAGTCTGTTTTTCCCTGGGTGTGTTAGATTGACAGAGTGGGGTCAGTCTGCTTTTCCCTGGGTGTGTTACATTGACAGAGTGGGGTCAGTCTGCTCTTCCCTGGGTTTGTAAGATTGACAGAGTGGGGTCAGTCTGCTCTTCACTGGGTGTGTTACATTGGCAGATTGGTTCAGTCTGCTCTTCCCTGGGTGCGTTACATTGACAGAGTGCGGTCAGTCTGCTCTTCCCTGGTTGTGTTACATTGACAGAGTGAGGTCAGTGTGCTCTTCCCTGGGTGTGTTACATTGACAGAGTGAGGTCAGTCTGCTCTTCCCTGGTTGTGTTACATTGACAGTGTGAGGTCAGTGTGCTCATCCCTGGGTGTGTTACATTGACAGAGTGGGGTCAGTCTGCTCTTCCCTGGTTGTGTTACATTGACAGAGTGGGGTCAGTCTGCTCTTCCCTGGGTGTGTTACACTGACAGCGAGGGGTCAGTCTGGTCTTCGCTGGTGGTAATTCTTTGACTGAGTGGGGTCAGTCTGATCTTCCCTGGGTGTGTTACATTGACAGAATGGTTTCAGTCTGTTCTTCCCTGGGTGGGTTACATTGATAGAGTGGGGTCAGTCTGGTCTTCCCTGATTGTGTTACATTGACAGAGTGGGGTCAGTCTGCTCTTCCCTGGGTGTGTTACACTGACAGCGAGGGGTCAGTCTGCTCTTCGCTGGTGGTAATTCATGGACAGAGTGAGGTCAGTCTGATCTTCCCTGGGTGTGTTACATTGACAGAGTGTGGTCTGTCTATTCTTCCCTGGGTGTGTTACATTGTCAGACTGGGGTCAGTCTGCCCTTCCCTGGGTGTGTTACATTGACAGAGTGAGGTCAGTCTGCTCTTCCCTGGGTGTGTTAGATTGACAGAGTGGGATCAGTCTGCTCTTCCCTGGGTGTGTTACATTGACAGAGTGGGGTCAGTCTGCTTCTCCCTGGGTGTGTTAGATTGACAGAGTGGGGTCAGTCTGCTTTTCCCTGGGTGTGTTAGATTGACAGAGTGGGGTCAGTCTGCTTTTCCCTGGGTGTGTTACATTGACAGAGTGGGGTCAGTCTGCTCTTCCCTGAGTTTGTAAGATTGACAGAGTGGGGTCAGTCTGCTCTTCACTGGGTGTGTTACATTGACAGATTGGTTCAGTCTGCTCTTCCCTGGGTGCGTTACATTGACAGAGTGAGGTCAGTCTGCTCTTCCCTGGTTGTGTTACATTGACAGAGTGAGGTCAGTGTGCTCTTCCCTGGGTGTGTTAGATTGACAGAGTGGGGTCAGTCTGCTTTTCCCTGGGTGTGTTACATTGACAGAGTGGTGTCAGTCTGCTCTTCCCTGGGTGTGTTACATTGACAGAGTGAGGTCAGTCTGCTCTTCCCTGGGTGTTACATTGACAGAGTGGGGTCAGGCTGCTCTTCCCTGGGTGTGTTACATTGACAGAGTGAGGTCAGTCTGCTCTTCCCTGGGTGTTTTACATTGACAAAGTGAGGTCAGTCTGCTCTTCCTTGGGTGTGTTACATTGACAGAGTGAGGTCAGTCTGCTCTTACCTGGGCGTGTTGCATTGACAGAGTGGGGTCAGTCTGCTCTTCCCTGGGTTTGTAAGATTGACAGACTGGGGTCAGTCTGCTCTTCACTGGGTGTGTTACATTGGCAGATTGGTTCAGTCTGCTCTTCCCTGGGTGCGTTACATTGACAGAGTGAGGTCAGTCTGCTCTTCCCTGGTTGTGTTACATTGACAGAGTGAGGTCAGTGTGCTCTTCCCTGGGTGTGTTAGATTGACAGAGTGGGGTCAGTCTGCTTTTCCCTGGGTGTGTTACATTGACAGAGTGGTGTCAGTCTGCTCTTCCCTGGGTGTGTTACATTGACAGAATGTGGTCAGTCTGCTCTCCCCTGGGTGTGTTACATTGACAGAGTGAGGTCAGTGTGCTCTTCCCTGGGTGCGTTACATTGACAGAGTGGGGTCAGTCTGCTTTTCCCTGGGTGTGTTACATTGACAGAGTGGGGTCAGTCTGCTCTTCCCTGGGTTTGTAAGATTGACAGAGTGGGGTCAGTCTGCTCTTCACTGGGTGTGTTACATTGACAGAGTGGGGACAGTCTGCTCTTCCCTGGGTGTGTTACATTGACAGAGTGGGGTCAGTCTGCTCTTCCCTGGGTGTGTTACATTGACAGAGTGAGTTCATTCTGCGCTTCCCTGGTTGGGTTACGTTAACAGAGTTGGGTCAGTCTGCTCTTCCCTGGGTGTGTTACATTGACAGAGTGGGGTCAGTCTGCTCTTCCCTGGGTGTGTTACATTGACAGACTGGGGTCAGTCTGCTCTTCCCTGGGAGGGTTACATTGACTGAGTGGGGTCAGTCTGCTCTTCCCTGGGTGTGTTACATTGTCATTTTAGAGTCAGTCTGGTCTTCCCTGGGTGTGTTACATTTACAGAGTGGGGTCAGTCTGCACTTGCCAGGGTGTGTTGCATTGACAGAGTGGGGTCAGTCTGCTCTTCCCTGTGTGTGTTACATTGACACGGTGGGTTCAGTGGGATCTTCCCTGGTTGTGTTATATTGACAGAGTGGGGTCAGTCTGCTCTTCCCTGGGTGTGTCACATTGACAGAGTGGGGTCAGTCTGCTCTTCACTGGATGTGTTACATTGACAGAGTGAGGTCAGTCTGCTCTTCCCTGGGTGTGTTCCATTGACAGAGTGGGGTCTGTTTGCTCTTCCCTGGCAGGGTTACATTGACCGAGTGGGGTCAGTGTGCTCTTAAATGAGGGTGTTACATTAACAGAGTGGGGTCAGTCTGCTCTTCCCTGGGTGGGTTACATTGACTGATTGGGGTCAGTCTGCTCTTCCCTGAGTGTGTTACATTGACAGAGTAGGGTCAATCTGCACTTCCCTGGGTGTGTTACATTGACAGAGTGGGGTCAGTCTGCTCTTGGCTGGGAGGGTTACATTGACAGAGTGGGGTCAGTCTGCTCTTGCCTGAGTGTGTTACATTGACAGAGTGGGGTCAGTCTGCTCTTGGCTGGGAGGGTTACATTGACAGAGTGGGATCAGTCTGCTCTTGCCTGAGTGTGTTACATTGACAGAGTGGGGTCAGTCTGCTCTTCCCTGGGTGTGTTACATTGACAGAGTGGGGTCAGTCTGCTCTTCCCTGGGTGTGTTACATTGACAGAGTGGGGTCAGTCTGCTCTTGGCTGGGAGGGTTACATTGACAGAATGGGGTCAGTCTGCTCTTGCCTGAGTGTGTTACATTGACAGAGTGGGGTCAGTCTGCTCTTCCCTGGGTGTGTTACATTGACAGAGTGGGGTCAGTCTGCTCTTCCCTGGGCGTGTTACATTGACAGAGTGGGGTCAGTCTGCTCTTGCCTGAGGGTGTTACATTGACAGAGTGGGGTCAGTCTGCTCTTCAGTGGGTGTGTTACATTGACTGAGTGGTGTCAGTCTGCTCTTCCCTGGGTGTGTCACATTGTCAGATTAGAGTCAGTCTGCTCTTCCGTGGGTGTGTTACATTGACAGAGTGCGGTCAGTCTACTCTTCCTTGGGTGGGTTACATTGACAGAGTGGGGTCAGTCTGCTCTTCCCTGGGTGTGTTACATTGACAGAGTGAGGTCAGTCTGCTCTTCCCTGGGTGTGTTACATTGACAGAGTGGGGTCAGTCTGCTCTTCCCTGGGTGTCTCACATTGACAGAGTTGGGTCAGTCTGCTCTTCCCTGGGTGTGTTACATTGACAGAGTGGGGTCAGTCTGCTCTTCTCTGGGTGTGTTACATTGACAGACTGGGGTCAGTCTGCTCTTCCCTGGAAGGGTTACATTGACTGAGTGGGGTCAGTCTGCTCTTCCCTGGGTGTGTTACATTGACAGATTAGAGTCAGTCTGCTCTTCCCTGGGTGTGTTACATTGTCAGATTAGAGTCAGTCTGCTCTTCCCTGGGTGTGTTACATTTACAGAGTGGGGTCAGTCTGCACTTGCCAGGGTGTGTTACATTGACAGAGTGGGGTCAGTCTGCTCTTCCCTCTGTGTGTTACATTGACAGAGTGGGGTCAGTCTGCTCTTCCCTGAGTGTGTTACATTGACACAGTGGGGTCAGTGGGATCTTCCCTGGTTGTGTTACATTGACAGAGTGGGGTCAGTCTGCTCTTCCCTGAGTGTGTTACATTGACACAGTGGGGTCAGTTGGATCTTCCCTGGGTGTGTTACATTGACAGAGTGGGGTCAGTCTGCTCTTCCCTGGGCGTGTTACATTGACAGAGTGGCTCAGTCTGCTCTTGCCTGAGGGTGTTACATTGACAGTGTGGGGTCAGTCTGCTCTTCAGTGGGTGTGTGATATTGACTAAGTGGGGTCAGTCTGCTCTTCCCTGGGTGTGTCACATTGTCAGATTAGAGTCAGTCTGCTCTTCCCTGGGTGTGTTACATTGACAGAGTGCGGTCAGTCTACTCTTCCCTGGGTGTCTCACATTGACAGAGTTGGGTCAGTCTGCTCTTCCCTGGGTGTGTTACATTGACAGAGTGGGGTCAGTCTGCTCTTCCCTGGGTGTGTTACATTGACAGAGTGGGGTCAGTGTGCTCTTCCCTGGGTGTGTTACATTGACATAGTGAGTTCATTCTGCTCTTCCCTGGGTGTGTTACATTGACAGAGTGCGGTCAGTCTACTCTTCCTTGGGTGGGTTACATTGACAGAGTGGGGTCAGTCTGCTCTTCCCTGGGTGTCTCACATTGACAGAGTTGGGTCAGTCTGCTCTTCCCTGGGTGTGTTACATTGACAGAGTGGGGTCAGTCTGCTCTTCTCTGGGTGTGTTACATTGACAGACTGGGGTCAGTCTGCTCTTCCCTGGGAGGGTTACATTGACTGAGTGGGGTCAGTCTGCTCTTCCCCGGGTGTGTTACATTGACAGATTAGAGTCAGTCTGCTCTTCCCTGGGTGTGTTACATTGACAGTGTGGGGTCAGTCTACTCTTCCTTGGGTGGGTTACATTGACATAGTGGGGTCAGTCTGCTCTTCCCTGGGTGTGTTACATTGACAGAGTGAGGTCAGTCTGCTCTTCCCTGGGTGTGTTATATTGACAGAGTGGGGTCACTCTGCTCTTCCCTGGGTGTCTCACATTGACAGAGTTGGGTCAGTCTGCTCTTCCCTGGGTGTGTTACATTGACAGAGTGGGGTCAGTCTGCTCTTCCCTGGGTGTGTTACATTGACAGAGTGAGTTCATTCTGCGCTTCCCTGGTTGGGTTACGTTAACAGAGTTGGGTCAGTCTGCTCTTCCCTGGGTGTGTTACATTGACAGAGTGGGGTCAGTCTGCTCTTCCCTGGGTGTGTTACATTGACAGACTGGGGTCAGTCTGCTCTTCCCTGGGAGGGTTACATTGACTGAGTGGGGTCAGTCTGCTCTTCCCTGGGTGTGTTACATTGTCAGATTAGAGTCAGTCTGGTCTTCCCTGGGTGTGTTACATTTACAGAGTGGGGTCAGTCTGCACTTGCCAGGGTGTGTTGCATTGACAGAGTGGGGTCAGTCTGCTCTTCCCTGTGTGTGTTACATTGACAGAGTGGGGTCAGTCTGCTCTTCCCTGAGTGTATTACATTGACACGGTGGGTTCAGTGGGATCTTCCCTGGTTGTGTTATATTGACAGAGTGGGGTCAGTCTGCTCTTCCCTGAGTGTGTTACATTGACACAGTGGGTTCAGCCTGCTCTTCCCTGGGTGTGTTACATTGACAGAGTGATGTCAGTCTGCTCTTGCCTAGGTGTGTTACTTTGAGAGAGTGGGGTCAGTCTGCTCTTCCCTGGGTGTGTTACATTGACAGAGTGAGGTCAGACTGCTCTTTCCTGGGTGTGTTACATTGACAGAGTGGGGTCTGTTTGCTCTTCCCTGGGAGGGTTACATTGACCGAGTGGGGTCAGTCTGCTCTTCCCTGAGTGTGTTACATTGACACAGTGGGGTCAGTCTGCTCTTCCCTGGGTGTGTTACATTGACACAGTGGGGTCAGTCTGCTCTTCCCTGGGTGTGTTACATTGACAGAGTGGGGTCAGTCTGCTCTTCCCTAGGTGTGTTACATGGACAAAGTGGGGTCAGTCTGCTCATCCCTGGTCGGGTTACTTTGACAGAGTGGGGTCAGTCTGCTCTTCCCTGGGTGTGTTACATGGACAGAGTGGGGTCAGTTGGCTTATCCCTGGGTGGGTTCCATTGACAGAGTGGGGTCAGTCTGCTCATCCCTGGGTGGGTTACATTAACAGAGTGTGGTCTGTCTGCTCTTCCCTGGGTGTGTTACATTGACAGAGTTAGGTCAGTTTGCTCTTCCCTGGGTGTGTTACATGGACAGAGTGGGGTCAGTTTGCTCATCCCTGGGTGGGTTCCATTGACAGAGTGGGGTCAGTCTGCTCATCCCTGGTCGGGTTACTTTGACAGAGTGGGGTCAGTCTGCTCTTCCCTGGGTGTGTCACATTGACAGAGTGGGGTCAGTCTGCTCTTCACTGGATGTGTTACATTGACAGAGTGAGGTCAGTCTGCTCTTCCCTGGGTGTGTTCCATTGACAGAGTGGGGTCTGTTTGCTCTTCCCTGGCAGGGTTACATTGACCGAGTGGGGTCAGTGTGCTCTTAAATGAGTGGGTTACATTGACAGAGTGGGGTCAGTCTGCTCTTCCCTGGGTGGGTTACATTGACTGATTGGGGTCAGTCTGCTCTTCCCTGAGTGTGTTACATTGACAGAGTAGGGTCAATCTGCACTTCCCTGGGTGTGTTACATTGACAGAGTGGGGTCAGTCTGCTCTTCGCTGGGAGGGTTACATTGACTGAGTGGGGTCAGTGTGCTCTTCACTGGGAGGGTTACATTGACTGAGTGGGGTCAGTCTGCTCTTCCCTGGGTATGTTACATTGACAGAGTGGGGTCAGTCTGCTCTTCCCTGGGTGTGTTACATTGACAGAGTGGGGTTAGTCAGCTCTTCCCTGGGCGTGTTACATTGACAGAGTGGGGTCAGTCTGCTCTTGCCTGAGGGTGTTACATTGACAGAGTGGGGTCAGTCTGCTCTTCAGTGGGTGTGTTACATTGACTGAGTGGGGTCAGTCTGCTCTTCCCTGAGTGTGTTACATTGACACAGTGGGGTCAGTCTGCTCTTCCCTGGGTGTGTTACATTGACACAGTGGGGTCAGTCTGCTCTTCCCTGGGTGTGTTACATTGACAGAGTGGGGTCAGTCTGCTCTTCCCTAGGTGTGTTACATGGACAAAGTGTGGTCAGTCTGCTCATCCCTGGTCGGGTTACTTTGACAGAGTGGGGTCAGTCTGCTCTTCCCTGGGTGTGTAACATGGAAAGAGTGGGGTCAGTCTGCTCATCCCTGGGTGGGTTACATTAACAGAGTGTGGTCTGTCTGCTCTTCCCTGGGTGTGTTACATTGACAGAGTTAGGTCAGTTTGCTCTTCCCTGGGTGTGTTACATGGACAGAGTGGGGTCAGTTTGCTCATCCCTGGGTGGGTTCCATTGACAGAGTGGGGTCAGTCTGCTCATCCCTGGTCGGGTTACTTTGACAGAGTGGGGTCAGTCTGCTCTTCCCTGGGTGTGTCACATTGACAGAGTGGGGTCAGTCTGCTCTTCACTGGATGTGTTACATTGACAGAGTGAGGTCAGTCTGCTCTTCCCTGGGTGTGTTCCATTGACAGAGTGGGGTCTGTTTGCTCTTCCCTGGCAGGGTTACATTGACCGAGTGGGGTCAGTGTGCTCTTAAATGAGTGGGTTACATTGACAGAGTGGGGTCAGTCTGCTCTTCCCTGGGTGGGTTACATTGACTGATTGGGGTCAGTATGCTCTTCCCTGAGTGTGTTACATTGACAGAGTAGGGTCAATCTGCACTTCCCTGGGTGTGTTACATTGACAGAGTGGGGTCAGTCTGCTCTTCGCTGGGAGGGTTACATTGACTGAGTGGGGTCAGTCTGCTCTTCGCTGGGAGGGTTACATTGACAGAGTGGGGTCAGTCTGCTCTTCCCTGGGTGTGTTACATTGACAGAGTGGGGTTAGTCAGCTCATCCCTGGGCGTGTTACATTGACAGAGTGGGGTCAGTCTGCTCTTGCCTGAGGGTGTTACATTGACAGAGTGGGGTCAGTCTGCTCTTCAGTGGGTGTGTTACATTGACTGAGTGGGGTCAGTCTGCTCTTCCCTGGGTGTGTCACATTGTCAGATTAGAGTAGTCTGCTCTTCCCTGGGTGTGTTACATTGACAGAGTGGGGTCAGTCTACTGTTCCTTGGGTGGGTTACATTGACAGAGTGGGGTCAGTCTGCTCTTCCCTGGGTGTGTTACATTGACAGAGTGTGGTCAGTCTGCTCTTCCCTTGGTGTGTTACATTGACAGAGTGGGGTCAGTCTGCTCTTCCCTGGGTGGGGTATATTGACAGAGTGGGGTCAGTCTGCTCTTCCCTGTGTGTGTTAAATTGACAGAGTCGGGTCAGTCTGCTCTTCCCTAGGTGTGTTACATTGACAGAGTGGGGTCAGTCTTCTCTTCCCTGGGTGTGTTACATTTACAGAGGGGTGTCAGTCTGCTCTTCCCTGGGTGGGTTACATTGACAGAGTTGGGTCAGTCTGCTCTTCCCTGGGTGGTTTACATTGACTGAGTGGGGTCAGTCTGCTCTTCGCTGGGAGGGTTACATTGACTGAGTGGGGTCAGTCTGCTCTTCCCTGGGTATGTTACATTGACTGAGTGGGGTCAGTCTGCTCTTCCCTGGGTATGTTACATTGACACAGTGGGGTCAATCTGAACGAACACTCGGTGTGTCACATTGACAGAAAGGGGTCAGTCTGCTCTTCCCTGGGTATTACATTGACAGAGTGGGGTCAGTCTTCTCTTCCCTGGGTGTGTTACATTGACAAAGTGAGGTCAGTCTTTTCTTACCTCGGAGTGTTACATTGACAGATTGCGGTTAGTCTGCTCTTCCCTGGGTATGTTACATTGACACAGTGGGGTAAATCTGCTCTTCCCTGGGTGTGTTACGTTGACAGAGTGGGGTCAGTCTGCTCTTCCCTGGGTGTGTTACATTGACAGAGTGGGTTCAGTCTGCTCTTCCCTGGGTGTGTTACATAGACAGACCGAGATCAGTCTGCTCTTCCCTGGGTGTTACATTGACAGAGTGGGGTCAGTCTGCTCTTCCCTGGGTATGTTACATTGACAGAGTGGGGTCAGTCTGCTTTTCCCTGGGTGTGTTACATTGACAGAGTGAGGTCAGTCTGCTCTTCCCTGGGTGTGTTAGATTGACAGAGTGGGGTCAGTCTGCTCTTCCCTGGGTGTGTTACATTGACAGAGTGGGGTCAGTCTGCTTTTCCCTGGGTGTGTTAGATTGACAGAGTGGGGTCAGTCTGCTTTTCCCTGGGTGTGTTAGATTGACAGAGTGGGGTCAGTCTGCTTTTCCCTGGGTGTGTTACATTGTCAGAGTGGTGTCAGTCTGCTCTTCCCTGGGTTTGTAAGATTGACAGAGTGGGGTCAGTCTGCTCTTCCCTGGGTGTGTTACATTGACAGAGAGAGGTCAGTCTGCTCTTCCTTGGTTGTGTTACATTGACAGAGTGAGGTCAGTGTGCTCTTCACTGGGTGTGTTAGATTGACAGAGTGGGGTCAGTCTGCTTTTCCCTGGGTGTGTTACATTGACAGAGTGGTGTCAGTCTGCTCTTCCCTGGGTGTGTTACATTGACAGAATGTGGTCAGTCTGCTCTTCCCTGGGTGTGTTACATTGACAGAGTGAGGTCAGTCTGCTCTTCCCTGGGAGGGTTACATTGACAGAGTGGGGTCAGTCTTCTATTCCCTGAGTGTGTTAGATTGACAGAGTGGGGTCAGTCTGCTTTTCCCTGGGCGTGTTGCATTGACAGAGTGAGGTCAGTCTGCTCTCGCCTCGGAGTGTTACATTGACAGATTGCGGTTAGTCTGCTCTTCCCTGGGTATGTTACATTGACACAGTGTGGTCAATCTGAACGAACACTGGGTGTGTCACATTGACAGAAAGGGGTCAGTCTGCTCTTCCCTGGGTGTTACATTGACAGATTGGGGTCAGTCTGCTCTTCCCTGGGCGTGTTACATTGACAGAGTGGGGTCAGTCTGCTCTTCGCTGGTGGTAATTCATTGACTGAGTGGGGTCAGTCCGATCTTCCCTGGGTGTGTTACATTGACAGAGTGGGGTCAGTCTGCTCTTCCCAGGGTGTTTTACATTGACAGAGTGAGGTCAGTCTGCTCTTCCCTGGGTGTTACATTGACAGAGTGGGGTCAGTCTGCTCTTCCCTGGGTATGTTACATTGACAGAGTGGGGTCAGTCTGCTTTTCCCTGGGTGTGTTACATTGACAGAGTGAGGTCAGTCTGCTCTTCCCTGGGTGTGTTAGATTGACAGAGTGGGGTCAGTCTGCTCTTCCCTGGGTGTGTTACATTGACAGAGTGGGGTCAGTCTGCTTTTCCCTGGGTGTGTTAGATTGACAGAGTGGGGTCAGTCTGCTTTTCCCTGGGTGTGTTAGATTGACAGAGTGGGGTCAGTCTGCTTTTCCCTGGGTGTGTTACATTGTCAGAGTGGTGTCAGTCTGCTCTTCCCTGGGTTTGTAAGATTGACAGAGTGGGGTCAGTCTGCTCTTCCCTGGGTGCATTACATTGACAGAGAGAGGTCAGTCTGCTCTTCCTTGGTTGTGTTACATTGACAGAGTGAGGTCAGTGTGCTCTTCACTGGGTGTGTTAGATTGACAGAGTGGGGTCAGTCTGCTTTTCCCTGGGTGTGTTACATTGACAGAGTGGTGTCAGTCTGCTCTTCCCTGGGTGTGTTACATTGACAGAATGTGGTCAGTCTGCTCTTCCCTGGGTATGTTACATTGACAGAGTGGGGTCAGTCTGCTCTTGCCTGAGGGTGTTACATTGACAGAGTGGGGTCAGTCTGCTCTTCAGTGGGTGTGTTACATTGACTGAGTGGGGTCAGTCTGCTCTTCCCTGGGTGTGTCACATTGTCAGATTAGAGTAGTCTGCTCTTCCCTGGGTGTGTTACATTGACAGAGTGGGGTCAGTCTACTGTTCCTTGGGTGGGTTACATTGACAGAGTGGGGTCAGTCTGCTCTTCCCTGGGTGTGTTACATTGACAGAGTGTGGTCAGTCTGCTCTTCCCTTGGTGTGTTACATTGACAGAGTGGGGTCAGTCTGCTCTTCCCTGGGTGGGGTATATTGACAGAGTGGGGTCAGTCTGCTCTTCCCTGTGTGTGTTAAATTGACAGAGTCGGGTCAGTCTGCTCTTCCCTAGGTGTGTTACATTGACAGAGTGGGGTCAGTCTTCTCTTCCCTGGGTGTGTTACATTTACAGAGGGGTGTCAGTCTGCTCTTCCCTGGGTGGGTTACATTGACAGAGTTGGGTCAGTCTGCTCTTCCCTGGGTGGTTTACATTGACTGAGTGGGGTCAGTCTGCTCTTCGCTGGGAGGGTTACATTGACTGAGTGGGGTCAGTCTGCTCTTCCCTGGGTATGTTACATTGACTGAGTGGGGTCAGTCTGCTCTTCCCTGGGTATGTTACATTGACACAGTGGGGTCAATCTGAACGAACACTCGGTGTGTCACATTGACAGAAAGGGGTCAGTCTGCTCTTCCCTGGGTATTACATTGACAGAGTGGGATCAGTCTTCTCTTCCCTGGGTGTGTTACATTGACAAAGTGAGGTCAGTCTTTTCTTACCTCGGAGTGTTACATTGACAGATTGCGGTTAGTCTGCTCTTCCCTGGGTATGTTACATTGACACAGTGGGGTAAATCTGCTCTTCCCTGGGTGTGTTACGTTGACAGAGTGGGGTCTGTCTGCTCTTCCCTGGGTGTGTTACATTGACAGAGTGGGTTCAGTCTGCTCTTCCCTGGGTGTGTTACATAGACAGACTGAGATCAGTCTGCTCTTCCCTGGGTGTTACATTGACAGAGTGGGGTCAGTCTGCTCTTCCCTGGGTATGTTACATTGACAGAGTGGGGTCAGTCTGCTTTTCCCTGGGTGTGTTACATTGACAGAGTGAGGTCAGTCTGCTCTTCCCTGGGTGTGTTAGATTGACAGAGTGGGGTCAGTCTGCTCTTCCCTGGGTGTGTTACATTGACAGAGTGGGGTCAGTCTGCTTTTCCCTGGGTGTGTTAGATTGACAGAGTGGGGTCAGTCTGCTTTTCCCTGGGTGTGTTAGATTGACAGAGTGGTGTCAGTCTGCTTTTCCCTGGGTGTGTTACATTGTCAGAGTGGTGTCAGTCTGCTCTTCCCTGGGTTTGTAAGATTGACAGAGTGGGGTCAGTCTGCTCTTCCCTGGGTGTGTTACATTGACAGAGAGAGGTCAGTCTGCTCTTCCTTGGTTGTGTTACATTGACAGAGTGAGGTCAGTGTGCTCTTCACTGGGTGTGTTAGATTGACAGAGTGGGGTCAGTCTGCTTTTCCCTGGGTGTGTTACATTGACAGAGTGGTGTCAGTCTGCTCTTCCCTGGGTGTGTTACATTGACAGAATGTGGTCAGTCTGCTCTTCCCTGGGTGTGTTACATTGACAGAGTGAGGTCAGTCTGCTCTTCCGTGGGAGGGTTACATTGACAGAGTGGGGTCAGTCTTCTATTCCCTGAGTGTGTTAGATTGACAGAGTGGGGTCAGTCTGCTTTTCCCTGGGCGTGTTGCATTGACAGAGTGAGGTCAGTCTGCTCTCGCCTCGGAGTGTTACATTGACAGATTGCGGTTAGTCTGCTCTTCCCTGGGTATGTTACATTGACACAGTGTGGTCAATCTGAACGAACACTGGGTGTGTCACATTGACAGAAAGGGGTCAGTCTGCTCTTCCCTGGGTGTTACATTGACAGATTGGGGTCAGTCTGCTCTTCCCTGGGCGTGTTACATTGACAGAGTGGGGTCAGTCTGCTCTTCGCTGGTGGTAATTCATTGACTGAGTGGGGTCAGTCCGATCTTCCCTGGGTGTGTTACATTGACAGAGTGGGGTCAGTCTGCTCTTCCCAGGGTGTTTTACATTGACAGAGTGAGGTCAGTCTGCTCTTCCCTGGGTGTTACATTGACAGAGTGGGGTCAGTCTGCTCTTCCCTGGGTATGTTACATTGACAGAGTGGGGTCAGTCTGCTTTTCCCTGGGTGTGTTACATTGACAGAGTGAGGTCAGTCTGCTCTTCCCTGGGTGTGTTAGATTGACAGAGTGGGGTCAGTCTGCTCTTCCCTGGGTGTGTTACATTGACAGAGTGGGGTCAGTCTGCTTTTCCCTGGGTGTGTTAGATTGACAGAGTGGGGTCAGTCTGCTTTTCCCTGGGTGTGTTAGATTGACAGAGTGGGGTCAGTCTGCTTTTCCCTGGGTGTGTTACATTGTCAGAGTGGTGTCAGTCTGCTCTTCCCTGGGTTTGTAAGATTGACAGAGTGGGGTCAGTCTGCTCTTCCCTGGGTGCATTACATTGACAGAGAGAGGTCAGTCTGCTCTTCCTTGGTTGTGTTACATTGACAGAGTGAGGTCAGTGTGCTCTTCACTGGGTGTGTTAGATTGACAGAGTGGGGTCAGTCTGCTTTTCCCTGGGTGTGTTACATTGACAGAGTGGTGTCAGTCTGCTCTTCCCTGGGTGTGTTACATTGACAGAATGTGGTCAGTCTGCTCTTCCCTGGGTGTGTTACATTGACAGAGTGAGGTCAGTCTGCTCTTCCCTGGGAGGGTTACATTGACAGAGTGGGGTCAGTCTTCTATTCCCTGAGTGTGTTAGATTGACAGAGTGGGGTCAGTCTGCTTTTCCCTGGGCGTGTTGCATTGACAGAGTGAGGTCAGTCTGCTCTCACCTCGGAGTGTTACATTGACAGATTGCGGTTAGTCTGCTCTTCCCTGGGTATGTTACATTGACACAGTGTGGTCAATCTGAACGAACACTGGGTGTGTCACATTGACAGAAAGGGGTCAGTCTGCTCTTCCCTGGGTGTTACATTGACAGATTGGGGTCAGTCTGCTCTTCCCTGGGCGTGTTACATTGACAGAGTGGGGTCAGTCTGCTCTTCGCTGGTGGTAATTCATTGACTGAGTGGGGTCAGTCCGATCTTCCCTGGGTGTGTTACATTGACAGAGTGGGGTCAGTCTGCTCTTCCCAGGGTGTTTTACATTGACAGAGTGAGGTCAGTCTGCTCTTCCCTGGGTGTGTTACATTGACAGAGTGAGGTAAGTCTGTTCTTACCTGGGTGTGTTACATTGACAGATTGCGGTTAGTCTGCTCTTCCCTGGGTATGTTACATTGACACAGTGGGGTCAATCTGAACGAACACTGGGTGTGTCACATTGACAGAAAGGGGTCAGTCTGCTCTTCCCTGGGTGTTACATTGACAGAGTGGGGTCAGTCTTCTCTTCCCTGGGTGTGTTAGATTGACAGAGTGGGGTCAGTCTGCTTTTACCTGGGCGTTTTACATTGACAGAGTTAGGTCAGTCTGCTCTTCCCTGGGTGTGTTACATTGACAGAGTGAGGTCAGTCTGCTCTTACCTCGGAGTGTTACATTGACAGATTGCGGTTAGTCTGCTCTTCCCTGGGTATGTTACATTGACACAGTGGGGTAAATCTGCTCTTCCCTGGGTGTGTTACATTGACAGAGTGGGGTCAGTCTGCTCTTCCCTGGGTGTGTTACATTGACAGAGTGGGGTCAGTCTGCTCTTCCCTGGGTGTGTTACATTGACAGAGTGGGTTCAGTCTGCTCTTCCCTGGGTGTGTTACATTGACGGAGTGAGATCAGTCTGCTCTTCCCTGGGTGTTACATTGACAGAGTGGGGTCAGTCTGCTCTTACCTGGGTATGTTACATTGACAGAGTGGGGTCAGTCTGCTCTTCCCTGGGTGTGTTACATTGACAGAGTGAGGTCAGTCTGCTCTTCCCTGGGTGTGTTACATTGACAGAGTCGGGTCATTCTGCTCTTCACTGGGTGTGGTACATTGACCAAATCGGGTCAGTCTGCTGTTCCCTGGGTGTGGTAAATTGACAGAGGGTGAGGTCAGTCTGCTCTTCCCTGGGTGTGTTACATTGACGGTGTGAGGTCCGTCTGCTCTTCCCTGGTGGCTTACATTGACAGAGTGAGGTCAGTCTATTCTTCCCTGGGTGTGTTACATTGACAGAGTGAGGTCAGTGTGCTCTTCACTGGGTGTGTTCGATTGACAGAGTGGGGTCAGTCTGCTTTTCCCTGGGTGTGTTACATTGACAGAGTGGTGTCAGTCTGCTCTTCCCTGGGTGTGTTACATTGACAGAATGTGGTCAGTCTGCTCTTCCCTGGGTGTGTTACATTGACAGAGTGAGGTCAGTGTGCTCTTCCCTGGGTGTGTTAGATTGACAGAGTGGGGTCAGTCTGCTTTTCCCTGGGTGTGTTACATTGACAGAGTGGTGTCAGTCTGCTCTTCCCTGGGTGTGTTACATTGACAGAATGTGGTTAGTCTGCTCTTCCCTGGGTGTGTTACATTGACAGAGTGGGGTCAGTCTGCTCTTCCCTGGGAGGTTTACATTGACAGAGTGGGGTCAGTCTTCTCTTCCCTGGGTGTGTTAGATTGACAGAGTGGGGTCAGTCTGCTTTTCCCTGGGCGTGTTGCATTGACAGAGTGAGGTCAGTCTGCTCTTCCCTGGGTGTGTTACATTGACGGAGTGAGGTCAGTCTGCTCTTACCTCGGAGTGTTACATTGACAGATTGCGGTTAGTCTGCTCTTCCATGGGTATGTTACATTGACACAGTGTGGTCAATCTGAACGAACACTGGGTGTGTCACATTGACAGAAAGGGGTCAGTCTGCTCTTCCCTGGGTGTTACATTGACAGAGTGGGGTCAGTCTGCTCTTCGCTGGTGGTAATTCATTGACTGAGTGGGGTCAGTCTGATCTTCCCTGAGTGTGTTACATTGACAGAGTGGGGTCAGTCTGCTCTTCCCTGGGTGTGTTACATTGAGAGAGTGGGTTCAGTGTGCTCTTCCCTGGGTGTGTTACATTGACAGAGTGAGGTCAGTCTGCTCTTCCCTGGGTGTTACATTGACAGAGTGGGTTCAGTCTGCTCTTCCCTGGGTGTGTTACATTGACAGAGTGGGGTCAGTCTGCTCTTCCCTGGGTGTGTTACATTGACAGAGTGAGGTCAGTCTGCTCTTCCCTGGGTGTTTTACATTGACAGAGTGAGGTCAGTCTGCTCTTCCTTGGGTGTGTTACATTGACAGAGTGAGGTCAGTCTGCTCTTACCTGGGTGTGTTACATTGACCGAGTGGGGTCAGTCTGGTCTTCCCTGGGTGTGTTACATTGACAGAGTGGTGTCAGTCTGCTATTCACTGGGTGTGTTACATTGACAGTGTGGGGTCAGTCTGTTTTTTTTTACCTGGTTTGGTGACATTGACAGAGTGGGGTCAGTCTGGTCTTCCCTGGGTGGGTTACATTGACAGAGTGGGGTCAGTCTGCTCTTCGCTGGGTGTTACATTGACAGAGTCGGGTCAGTCTGCTCTTCCCTGGGCGTGTTGCATTGACAGAGTGAGGTCAGTGTGCTATTCCCTGGGTGTGTTAGATTAACAGAGTGCGGTCAGTCTGCTTTTCCCTGGGTGTGTTAGATTGACAGAGTGTGGTCAGTCTGCTTTTCCCTGGGTGTGTTAGATTGACAGAGTGGGGTCTGTCTGCTTTTCCCTGGGTGTGTTAGATTGACAGAGTGGGGTCAGTCTGCTCTTCCCTGGGTGTGTTACATTGACAGAGTGGGGTCAGTCTGCTCTTCCCTGGGTTTGTAAGATTGACAGAGTGGGGTCAGTCTGCTCTTCTCTGGGTGCGTTACATTGACAGAGAGAGGTCAGTCTTCTCTTCCTTGGTTGTGTTACATTGACAGAGTGAGGTCAGTGTGCTCTTCACTGGGTGTGTTAGATTGACAGAGTGGGGTGAGTCTGCTTTTCCCTGGGTGTGTTACATTGACAGAGTGGTGTCAGTCTGCTCTTCCCTGCGTGTGTTACATTGTCAGACTGGGGTCAGTCTGCCCTTCCCTGTGTTTGTTACATTGACAGAGTGAGGTCAGTCTGCTCTTCCCTGGGTGTGTTAGATTGACAGAGTGGGGTCAGTCTGCTCTTCCCTGGGTGTGTTACATTGACAGAGTGGGGTCAGTCTGCTTTTCCCTGGGTGTGTTAGATTGACAAGTGGGGTCAGTCTGCTTTTCCCTTGGTGTGTTAGATTGATAGAGTGGGGTCAGTCTGCTTTTCCCTGGGTGTGTTACATTGACAGAGTGGGGTCAGTCTGCTCTTCCCTGGGTTTGTAAGATTGACAGAGTGGGGTCAGTCTGCTCTTCCCTGGGTGCGTTACATTGACAGAGAGAGGTCAGTCTGCTCTTCCTTGGTTGTGTTACATTGACAGAGTGAGGTCAGTGTGCTCTTCACTGGGTGTGTTAGATTGACAGAGTGGGGTCAGTCTGCTTTTCCCTGGGTGTGTTACATTGACAGAGTGGTGTCAGTCTGCTCTTCCCTGGGTGTGTTACATTGACAGAATGTGGTCAGTCTGCTCTTCCCTGGGTGTGTTACATTGACAGAGTGAGGTCAGTGTGCTCTTCCCTGGGTGTGTTAGATTGACTGAGTGGGGTCAGTCTGCTTTTCCCTGGGTGTGTTACATTGACAGAGTGGTGTCAGTCTGCTCTTCCCTGGGTGTGTTACATTGACAGAATGTGGTTAGTCTGCTCTTCCCTGGGTGTGTTACATTGACAGAGTGGGGTCAGTCTGCTCTTCCCTGGGAGGGTTACATTGACAGAGTGGGGTCAGTCTTCTCTTCCCTGGGTGTGTTAGATTGACAGAGTGGGGTCAGTCTGCTTTTCCCAGGGCGTGTTGCATTTTAGAGTGAGGTCAGTCTGCTCTTCCCTGGGTGTGTTACATTGACAGAGTGAGGTCAGTCTGCTCTTACCTCGGAGTGTTACATTGACAGATTGCGGTTAGTCTGCTCTTCCCTGGGTATGTTACATTGACACAGTGTGGTCAATCTGAACGAACACTGGGTGTGTCACATTGACAGAAAGGGGTCAGTCTGCTCTTCCCTAGGTGTTACATTGACAGAGTGGGGTCAGTCTGCTCTTCGCTGGGTGTGTTACATTGACAGAGTGGGGTCAGTCTGCTCTTCCCTGGGTGTGTTACATTGACAGAGTGGGGTCAGTCTGCTCTTCCCTGGGTGTGTTACATTGACAGAGTGGGTTCAGTCTGCTCTTCCCTGGGTGTGTTACATTGACAGAGTGAGGTCAGTCTGCTCTTCCCTGGGTGTTACATTGACAGAGTGGGGTCAGTCTGCTCTTCCCTGGGTGTGTTACATTGACAGAGTGGGGTCAGTCTGCTCTTCCCTGGGTGTGTTACATTGACAGAGTGAGGTCAGTCTGCTCTTCCCTGCGTGTTTTACATTGACAGAGTGAGGTCAGTCTGCTCTTCCTTGGGTGTGTTACATTTACAGAGTGGGGTCAGTCTGCACTTGCCAGGGTGTGTTGCATTGACAGAGTGGGGTCAGTCTGCTCTTCCCTGTGTGTGTTACATTGACAGAGTGGGGTCAGTCTGCTCTTCCCTGAGTGTATTACATTGACACAGTGGGTTCAGTGGGATCTTCCCTGGTCGTGTTATATTGACAGAGTGGGGTCAGTCTGCTCTTCCCTGAGTGTGTTACATTGACACAGTGGGTTCAGCCTGCTCTTCCCTGGGTGTGTTACATTGACAGAGTGGTGTCAGTCTGCTATTCACTGGGTGTGTTACATTGACAGTGTGGGGTCAGTCTGTTTTTTTTTACCTGGTTTGGTGACATTGACAGAGTGGGGTCAGTCTGCTCTTCCCTGGGTGGGTTACAATGACAGAGTGGGGTCAGTCTGCTCTTCGCTGGGTGTTACATTGACAGAGTCGGGTCAGTCTGCTCTTCCCTGGGCGTGTTGCATTGACAGAGTGAGGTCAGTGTGCTCTTCCCTGGGTGTGTTAGATTGACAGAGTGGGGTCAGTCTGCTTTTCCCTGGGTGTGTTACATTGACAGAGTGGTGTCAGTCTGCTCTTCCCTGGGTGTGTTACATTGACAGATTGCGGTTAGTCTGCTCTTCCCTGGGTATGTTACATTGACACAGTGGGGTCAATCTGAACGAACAATGGGTGTGTCACATTGACAGAAAGGGGTCAGTCTGCTCTTCCCTGGGTGTAACATTGACAGAGTGGGGTCAGTCTGCTCTTCCCTGGGTGTGTTACATTGACAGAGTGGGGTCAGTCTGCTCTTCCCTGGGTGTGTTACATTGACAGAGTGGGGTCAGCTGCTCTTCCCTGGGTGTGTTACATTGACAGAGTGGGTTCAGTCTGCTCTTCCCTGGGTGTGTTACATTGACAGAGTGAGATCAGTCTGCTCTTCCCTGGGTGTTACATTGACAGAGTGGGGTCAGTCTGCTCTTCCCTGGGTGTGTTACATTGACAGAGTGGGGTCAGTCTGCTCTTCCCTGGGTGTGTTACATTGACAGAGTGAGGTCAGTCTGCTATTCACTGGGTGTGTTACATTGACAGAGTGGGGTCAGTCTGCTCTTACCTGGGTGTGTTACACTGACAGAATCGGGTCAGTCTGCTCTTCACTGGGTGTGGTACATTGACCAAATCGGGTCAGTCTGCTGTTCCCTGGGTGTGTTACATTGACAGTGTGGGTCAGTCTGCTTTTCCCTGGGTGTGTTAGATTGACAGAGTGGGGTCAGTCTGCTTTTCCCTGGGTGTGTTAGATTGACAGAGTGGGGTCAGTCTGCTTTTCCCTGGGTGTGTTACATTGACAGAGTGGGGTCAGTCTGCTCTTCCCTGGGTTTGTAAGATTGACAGAGTGGGGTCAGTCTGCTCTTCCCTGGGTGCGTTACATTGACAGAGAGAGGTCAGTCTTCTCTTCCTTGGTTGTGTTACATTGACAGAGTGAGGTCAGTGTGCTCTTCACTGGGTGTGTTAGATTCACAGAGTGGGGTCAGTCTGCTTTTCCCTGGGTGTGTTACATCGACAGAGTGGTGTCAGTCTGCTCTTCCCTGGGTGTGTTACATTGTCAGACTGGGGTCAGTCTGCCCTTCCCTGTGTTTGTTACATTGACAGAGTGAGGTCAGTCTGCTCTTCCCTGGGTGTGTTAGATTGACAGAGTGAGGTCAGTCTGCTTTTCCCTGGGTGTGTTAGATTGACTAGTGGGGTCAGTCTGCTTTTCCCTGGGTGTGTTAGATTGACAGAGTGGGGTCAGTATGCTTTTCCCTGGGTGTGTTACATTGACAGAGTGGGGTGAGTCTGCTCTTCCCTGGGTTTGTAAGATTGACAGAGTGGTGTCAGTCTGCTCTTCCCTGGGTGCGTTATATTGACAGAGATAGTTCAGTCTGCTCTTCCTTGGTTGTGTTACATTGACAGAGTGAGGTCAGTGTGCTCTTCACTGGGTGTGTTAGATTGACAGAGTGGGGTCAGTCTGCTTTTCCCTGGGTGTGTTACATTGACAGAGTGGTGTCAGTCTGCTCCTCCCTGGGTGTGTTACATTGACAGAATGTGGTCAGTCTGCTCTTCCCTGGGTGTGTTACATTGACAGAGTGATGTCAGTGTGCTCTTCCCTGGGTGTGTTAGATTGACAGAGTGGGGTCAGTCTGCTTTTCCCTGGGTGTGTTACATTGACAGAGTGGTGTCAGTCTGCTCTTCCCTGGGTGTTTTACATTGACAGAATGTGGTTAGTCTGCTCTCCCTGGGTGTGTTACATTGACAGAGTGGGGTCAGTCTGCTCTTCCCTGGGAGGGTTACATTGACAGAGTGGGGTCAGTCTTCTCTTCCCTGGGTGTGTTAGATTGACAGAGTGGGGTCAGTCTGCTTTTCCCAGGGCGTGTTGCATTGACAGAGTGAGGTCAGCCTGCTCTTCCCTGGGTGTGTTACATTGACAGAGTGAGGTCAGTCTGCTCTTACCTCGGAGTGTTACATTGACAGATTGCGGTTAGTCTGCTCTTCCCTGGGTATGTTACATTGACACAGTGTGGTCAATCTGAACGAACACTGGGTGTGTCACATTGACAGAAAGGGGTCAGTCTGCTCTTCCCTGGGTGTTACATTGACAGAGTGGGGTCAGTCTGCTCTTCGCTGGTGGTAATTCATTGACTGAGTGGGGTCAGTCTGATCTTCCCTGGGTGTTTTACATTGACAGAGTGGGGTCAGTCTGATCTTCCCTGAGTGTGTTACATTGACAGAGTGGGGTCAGTCTGCTCTTCCCTGGGTGTGTTCCATTGACAGAGAGGGTTCAGTCTGCTCTTCCCTGGGTGTGTTACATTGACAGAGTGAGGTCAGTCTGCTCTTCCCTGGGTGTTACATTGACAGAGTGGGGTCAGTCTGATCTTCCCTGGGTGTGTTACATTGACAGAGTGGGGTCAGTCTGCTCTTCCCTGGGTGTGTTACATTGACAGAGTGAGGTCAGTCTGCTCTTCCCTGGGTGTTTTACATTGACAGAGAGAGGTCAGTCTGCTATTTACTGGGTGTGTTACATTGACAGTGTGGGGTCAGTCTGTTTTTTTTTACCTGGTTTCGTGACATTGACAGAGTGGGGTCAGTCTGGTCTTCCCTGGGTGGGTTACAATGACAGAGTGGGGTCAGTCTGCTCTTCGCTGGGTGTTACATTGACAGAGTCGGGTCAGTCTGCTCTTCCCTGGGCGTGTTGCATTGACAGAGTGAGGTCAGTGTGCTATTCCCTGGGTGTGTTAGATTGACAGAGTGGGGTCAGTCTGCTTTTCCCTGGGTGTGTTAGATTGACAGAGTGGGGTCAGTCTGCTTTTCCCTGGGTGTGTTAGATTGACAGAGTGGGGTCAGTCTGCTTTTCCCTGGGTGTGTTAGATTGACCGAGTGGGGTCAGTCTGCTTCTCCCTGGGTGTGTTACATTGACAGAGTGGGGTCAGTCTGCTCTTCCCTGGGTTTGTAAGATTGACAGAGTGGGGTCCGTCTGCTCTTCCCTGGGTGCGTTACATTGACAGAGAGAGGTCAGTCTTCTCTTCCTTGGTTGTGTTACATTGACAGAGTGAGGTCAGTGTGCTCTTCACTGGGTGTGTTAGATTGACAGAGTGGGGTCAGTCTGCTTTTCCCTGGGTGTGTTACATTGACAGAGTGGTGTCAGTCTGCTCTTCCCTGGGTGTGTTACATTGTCAGACTGGGGTCAGTCTGCCCTTCCCTGTGTTTGTTACATTGACAGAGTGAGGTCAGTCTGCTCTTCCCTGGGTGTGTTAGATTGACAGAGTGGGGTCAGTCTGCTCTTCCCTGGGTGTGTTACATTGACAGAGTGGGGTCAGTCTGCTTTTCCCTGGGTGTGTTAGATTGACAAGTGGGGTCAGTCTGCTTTTCCCTTGGTGTGTTAGATTGATAGAGTGGGGTCAGTCTGCTTTTCCGTGGGTGTGTTCCATTGACAGAGTGGGGTCAGTCTGCTCTTCCCTGGGTTTTTAAGATTGACAGAGTGGGATCAGTCTGCTCTTCCCTGGGTGCGTTACATTGACAGAGAGAGGTCAGTCGGCTCTTCCTTGGTTGTGTTACATTGACAGAGTGAGGTCAGTGTGCTCTTCACTGGGTGTGTTAGATTGACAGAGTGGGGTCAGTCTGCTTTTCCCTGGGTGTGTTACATTGACAGAGTGGTGTCAGTCTGCTCTTCCCTGGGTGTGTTACATTGACAGAATGTGGTCAGTCTGCTCTTCCCTGGGTGTGTTACATTGACAGAGTGAGGTCAGTGTGCTCTTCCCTGGGTGTGTTAGATTGACTGAGTGGGGTCAGTCTGCTTTTCCCTGGGTGTGTTACATTGACAGAGTGGTGTCAGTCTGCTCTTCCCTGGGTGTGTTACATTGACAGAATGTGGTTAGTCTGCTCTTCCCTGGGTGTGTTACATTGACAGAGTGGGGTCAGTCTGCTCTTCCCTGGGCGGGTTACATTGACAGAGAGAGGTCAGTCTGCTCTTCCTTGGTTGTGTTACATTGACAGAGTGAGGTCAGTGTGCTCTTCACTGGGTGTGTTAGATTGACAGAGTGGGGTCAGTCTGCTTTTCCCTGGGTGTGTTACATTGACAGAGTGGTGTCAGTCTGCTCTTCCCTGGGTGTGTTACATTGACAGAATGTGGTCAGTCTGCTCTTCCCTGGGTGTGTTACTTTGACAGAGTGATGTCAGTGTGCTCTTCCCTGGGTGTGTTAGATTGACAGAGTGGGGTCAGTCTGCTTTTCCCTGGGTGTGTTACATTGACAGAGTGTGGTCAGTCTGCTCTTCCCTGGGTGTGTTACATTGACAGAATGTGGTTAGTCTGCTCTTCCCTGGGTGTGTTACATTGACAGAGTGGGGTCAGTCTGCTCTTCCCTGGGAGGGTTACATTGACAGAGTGGGGTCAGTCTTCTCTTCCCTGGGTGTGTTAGATTGACAGAGTGGGGTCAGTGTGCTTTTCCCAGGGCGTGTTGCATTGACAGAGTGAGGTCAGCCTGCTCTTCCCTGGGTGTGTTACATTGACAGAGTGAGGTCAGTCTGCTCTTACCTCGGAGTGTTACATTGACAGATTGCAGTTAGTCTGCTCTTCCCTGGGTATGTTACATTGACACAGTGTGGTCAATCTGAACGAACACTGGGTGTGTCACATTGACAGAAAGGGGTCAGTCTGCTCTTCCCTGGGTGTTACATTGACAGAGTGGGGTCAGTCTGCTCTTCGCTGGTGGTAATTCATTGACAGAGTGGGTTCAGTCTGCTCTTCCGTGGGTGTGTTACATTGACAGAGTGAGGTCAGTCTGCTCTTCCCTGGGTGTTACATTGACAGAGTGGGGTCAGTCTGATCTTCCCTGGGTGTGTTACATTGACAGAGTGGGGTCAGTCTGCTCTTCCCTGGGTGTGTTACATTGACAGAGTGAGGTCAGTCTGCTCTTCCCTGGGTGTTTTACATTGACAGAGTGGTGTCAGTCTGCTATTTACTGGGTGTGTTACATTGACAGTGTGGGGTCAGTCTGTTTTTTTTTACCTGGTTTCGTGACATTGACAGAGTGGGGTCAGTCTGGTCTTCCCTGGGTGGGTTACAATGACAGAGTGGGGTCAGTCTGCTCTTCGCTGGGTGTTACATTGACAGAGTCGGGTCAGTCTGCTCTTCCCTGGGCGTGTTGCATTGACAGAGTGAGGTCAGTGTGCTATTCCCTGGGTGTGTTAGATTGACAGAGTGGGGTCAGTCTGCTTTTCCCTGGGTGTGTTAGATTGACAGAGTGGGGTCAGTCTGCTTTTCCCTGGGTGTGTTAGATTGACAGAGTGGGGTCAGTCTGCTTTTCCCTGGGTGTGTTAGATTGACAGAGTGGGGTCAGTCTGCTTCTCCCTGGGTGTGTTACATTGACAGAGTGGGGTCAGTCTGCTCTTCCCTGGGTTTGTAAGATTGACAGAGTGGGGTCAGTCTGCTCTTCCCTGGGTGCGTTACATTGACAGAGAGAGGTCAGTCTTCTCTTCCTTGGTTGTGTTACATTGACAGAGTGAGGTCAGTGTGCTCTTCACTGGGTGTGTTAGATTGACAGAGTGGGGTCAGTCTGCTTTTCCCTGGGTGTGTTACATTGACAGAGTGGTGTCAGTCTGCTCTTCCCTGGGTGTGTTACATTGTCAGACTGGGGTCAGTCTGCCCTTCCCTGTGTTTGTTACATTGACAGAGTGAGGTCAGTCTGCTCTTCCCTGGGTGTGTTAGATTGACAGAGTGGGGTCAGTCTGCTTTTCCCTGGGTGTGTTACATTGACAGAGTGGGGTCAGTCTGCTCTTCCCTGGGTTTTTAAGATTGACAGAGTGGGATCAGTCTGCTCTTCCCTGGGTGCGTTACATTGACAGAGAGAGGTCAGTCGGCTCTTCCTTGGTTGTGTTACATTGACAGAGTGAGGTCAGTGTGCTCTTCACTGGGTGTGTTAGATTGACAGAGTGGGGTCAGTCTGCTTTTCCCTGGGTGTGTTACATTGACAGAGTGGTGTCAGTCTGCTCTTCCCTGGGTGTGTTACATTGACAGAATGTGGTCAGTCTGCTCTTCCCTGGGTGTGTTACATTGACAGAGTGAGGTCAGTGTGCTCTTCCCTGGGTGTGTTAGATTGACTGAGTGGGGTCAGTCTGCTTTTCCCTGGGTGTGTTACATTGACAGAGTGGTGTCAGTCTGCTCTTCCCTGGGTGTGTTACATTGACAGAATGTGGTTAGTCTGCTCTTCCCTGGGTGTGTTACATTGACAGAGTGGGGTCAGTCTGCTCTTCCCTGGGCGGGTTACATTGACAGAGAGAGGTCAGTCTGCTCTTCCTTGGTTGTGTTACATTGACAGAGTGAGGTCAGTGTGCTCTTCACTGGGTGTGTTAGATTGACAGAGTGGGGTCAGTCTGCTTTTCCCTGGGTGTGTTACATTGACAGAGTGGTGTCAGTCTGCTCTTCCCTGGGTGTGTTACATTGACAGAATGTGGTCAGTCTGCTCTTCCCTGGGTGTGTTACTTTGACAGAGTGATGTCAGTGTGCTCTTCCCTGGGTGTGTTAGATTGACAGAGTGGGGTCAGTCTGCTTTTCCCTGGGTGTGTTACATTGACAGAGTGTGGTCAGTCTGCTCTTCCCTGGGTGTGTTACATTGACAGAATGTGGTTAGTCTGCTCTTCCCTGGGTGTGTTACATTGACAGAGTGGGGTCAGTCTGCTCTTCCCTGGGAGGGTTACATTGACAGAGTGGGGTCAGTCTTCTCTTCCCTGGGTGTGTTAGATTGACAGAGTGGGGTCAGTGTGCTTTTCCCAGGGCGTGTTGCATTGACAGAGTGAGGTCAGCCTGCTCTTCCCTGGGTGTGTTACATTGACAGAGTGAGGTCAGTCTGCTCTTACCTCGGAGTGTTACATTGACAGATTGCGGTTAGTCTGCTCTTCCCTGGGTATGTTACATTGACACAGTGTGGTCAATCTGAACGAACACTGGGTGTGTCACATTGACAGAAAGGGGTCAGTCTGCTCTTCCCTGGGTGTTACATTGACAGAGTGGGGTCAGTCTGCTCTTCGCTGGTGGTAATTCATTGACTGAGTGTGGTCAGTCTGATCTTCCCTGGGTGTGTTACATTGACAGAGTGGGGTCAGTCTGATCTTCCCTGAGTGTGTTACATTGACAGAGTGGGCTCAGTCTGCTCTTCCCTGGGTGTGTTACATTGACAGAGTGGGTTCAGTATGCTCTTCCCTGGGTGTGTTACATTGACAGAGTGAGGTCAGTCTGCTCTTCCCTGGGTGTTACATTGACAGAGTGGGGTCAGTCTGATCTTCCCTGGGTGTGTTACATTGACAGAGTGGGGTCAGTCTGCTCTTCCCTGGGTGTGTTACATTGACAGAGTGAGGTCAGTCTGCTCTTCCCTGGGTGTTTTACATTGACAGAGTGAGGTCAGTCTGCTCTTCCTTGGGTGTGTTACATTGACAGAGTGAGGTCAGTCTGCTCTTACCTGGGTGTGTTACATTGACAGAGTGGGGTCAGTCTGGTCTTCCCTGGGTGTGTTACATTGACAGAGTGGTGTCAGTCTGCTATTTACTGGGTGTGTTACATTGACAGTGTGGGGTCAGTCTGTTTTTTTTTACCTGGTTTGGTGACATTGACAGAGTGGGGTCAGTCTGGTCTTCCCTGGGTGGGTTACAATGACAGAGTGGGGTCAGTCTGCTCTTCGCTGGGTGTTACATTGACAGAGTCGGGTCAGTCTGCTCTTCCCTGGGCGTGTTGCATTGACAGAGTGAGGTCAGTGTGCTATTCCCTGGGTGTGTTAGATTGACAGAGTGGGGTCAGTCTGCTTTTCCCTGGGTGTGTTAGATTGACAGAGTGGGGTCAGTCTGCTTTTCCCTGGGTGTGTTAGATTGACAGAGTGGGGTCAGTCTGCTTCTCCCTGGGTGTGTTACATTGACAGAGTGGGGTCAGTCTGCTCTTCCCTGGGTTTGTAAGATTGACAGAGTGGGGTCAGTCTGCTCTTCCCTGGGTGCGTTACATTGACAGAGAGAGGTCAGTCTTCTCTTCCTTGGTTGTGTTACATTGACAGAGTGAGGTCAGTGTGCTCTTCACTGGGTGTGTTAGATTGACAGAGTGGGGTCAGTCTGCTTTTCCCTGGGTGTGTTACATTGACAGAGTGGTGTCAGTCTGCTCTTCCCTGTGTGTGTTACATTGTCAGACTGGGGTCAGTCTGCCCTTCCCTGTGTTTGTTACATTGACAGAGTGAGGTCAGTCTGCTCTTCCCTGGGTGTGTTAGATTGACAGAGTGGTGTCAGTCTGCTCTTCCCTGGGTGTGTTACATTGACAGAGTGGGGTCAGTCTGCTTTTCCCTGGGTGTGTTAAATTGACAAGTGGGGTCAGTCTGCTTTTCCCTTGGTGTGTTAGATTGATAGAGTGGGGTCAGTCTGCTTTTCCCTGGGTGTGTTACATTGACAGAGTGGGGTCAGTCTGCTCTTCCCTGGGTTTGTAAGATTGACAGAGTGGGGTCAGTCTGCTCTTCCCTGGGTGCGTTACATTGACAGAGAGAGGTCAGTCTGCTCTTCCTTGGTTGTGTTACATTGACAGAGTGAGGTCAGTGTGCTCTTCACTGGGTGTGTTAGATTGACAGAGTGGGGTCAGTCTGCTTTTCCCTGGGTGTGATACATTGACAGAGTGGTGTCAGTCTGCTCTTCCCTGGGTGTGTTACATTGACAGAATGTGGTCAGTCTGCTCTTCCTGGGTGTGTTACATTGACAGAGTGGGGTCAGTCTGCTCTTCCCTGGGCGGGTTACATTGACAGAGTGGGGTCAGTCTTCTATTCCCTGTGTGTGTTAGATTGACAGAGTGGGGTCAGTCTGCTTTTCCCAGGGCGTGTTGCATTGACAGAGTGAGGTCAGTCTGCTCTTCCCTGGGTGTGTTACATTGACAGAGTGAGGTCAGTCTGCTCTTACCTCGGAGTGTTACATTAACAGATTGCGGTTAGTCTGCTCTTCCCTGGGTATGTTACATTGACACAGTGTGGTCAATCTGAACGAACACTGGGTGTGTCACATTGACAGAAAAGGGTCAGTCTGCTCTTCCCTAGGTGTTACATTGACAGAGTGGGGTCAGTCTGCTATTCACTGGGTGTATTACATTGACAGAGTGGGGTCAGTCTGCTCTTCCCTGGGTGTGTTACATTGACAGAGTGGGGTCAGTCTGCTCTTCCCTGAGTGTGTTACATTGACAGAGTGGGTTCAGTCTGCTCTTCCCTGGGTGTGTTACATTGACAGAGTGAGGTCAGTCTGCTCTTCCCTGGGTGTTACATTGACAGAGTGGGGTCAGTCTGCTCTTCCCTGGGTGTGTTACATTGACAGAGTGGGGTCAGTCTGCTCTTCCCTGGGTGTGTTACATTGACAGAGTGAGGTCAGTCTGCTCTTCCCTGGGTGTTTTACATTGACAGAGTGAGGTCAGTCTGCTCTTCCTTGGGTGTGTTACATTGACAGAGTGAGGTCAGTCTGCTCTTACCTGGGTGTGTTACATTGACAGAGTGGGGTCAGTCTGGTCTTCCCTGGGTGTGTTACATTGACAGAGTGGTGTCAGTCTGCTATTCACAGAGTGTGTTACATTGACAGTGTGGGGTCAGTCTGTTTTTTTTTACCTGGTTTGGTGACATTGACAGAGTGGGGTCAGTCTGGTCTTCCCTGGGTGGGTTACAATGACAGAGTGGGGTCAGTCTGCTCTTCGCTGGGTGTTACATTGACAGAGTCGGGTCAGTCTGCTCTTCCCTGGGCGTGTTGCATTGACAGAGTGAGGTCAGTGTGCTCTTCCCTGGGTGTGTTAGATTGACAGAGTGGGGTCAGTCTGCTTTTCCCTGGGTGTGTTACATTGACAGAGTGGTGTTAGTCTGCTCTTCCCTGGGTGTGTTACATTGACAGATTGCGGTTAGTCTGCTCTTCCCTGGGTATGTTACATTGACACAGTGGGGTCAATCTGAACGAACAATGGGTGTGTCACATTGACAGAAAGGGGTCAGTCTGCTCTTCCCTGGGTGTAACATTGACAGAGTGGGGTCAGTCTGCTCTTCCCTGGGTGTGTTACATTGACAGAGTGGGGTCAGTCTGCTCTTCCCTGGGTGTGTTACATTGACAGAGTGGGGTCAGCTGCTCTTCCCTGGGTGTGTTACATTGACAGAGTGGGTTCAGTCTGCTCTTCCTTGGGTGTGTTACATTGACAGAGTGAGATCAGTCTGCTCTTCCCTGGGTGTTACATTGACAGAGTGGGGTCAGTCTGCACTTCCCTGGGTGTGTTACATTGACAGAGTGGGGTCAGTCTGCTCTTCCCTGGGTGTGTTACATTGACAGAGTGAGGTCAGTCTGCTATTCACTGGGTGTGTTACATTGACAGAGTGGGGTCAGTCTGCTCTTACCTGGGTGTGTTACACTGACAGAATCGGGTCAGTCTGCTCTTCACTGGGTGTGGTACATTGACCAAATCGGGTCAGTCTGCTGTTCCCTGGGTGTGTTACATTGACAGAGTGGGTCAGTCTGCTTTTCCCTGGGTGTGTTACATTGACAGAGTGAGGTCAGTCTGCTATTCACTGGGTGTGTTACATTGACAGAGTGGGGTCAGTCTGTTTTTCCCTGTTTGTGTTACATCGACAGAGTGGGGTCAGTCTGCTCTTCCCTGGGTTTGTAAGATTGACAGAGTGGGGTCAGTCTGCTCTTCCCTGGGTGTGTTACATTGACAGAGTGGTGTCAGTCTGCTCTTCCCTGGGTGTGTTACATTGTCAGACTGGGGTCTGTCTGCCCTTCCCTGTGTTTGTTACATTGACAGAGTGAGGTCAGTCTGCTTTTCCCTGGGTGTGTTAGATTGACAGAGTGGGGTCAGTCTGCTTTTACCTGGGTGTGTTACATTGACAGAGTGGGGTCAGGCTGCTCTTCCCTGGGTTTGTAAGATTGACAGAGTGGGGTCAGTCTGCTCTTCCCTGGGTGCGTTACATTGACAGAGAGAGGTCAGTCTTCTCTTCCTTGGTTGTGTTACATTGACAGAGTGAGGTCAGTGTGCTCTTCACTGGGTGTGTTAGATTGACAGAGTGGGGTCAGTCTGCTTTTCCCTGGGTGTGTTACATTGACAGAGTGGTGTCAGTCTGCTCTTCCCTGGGTGTGTTACATTGTCAGACTAGGGTCAGTCTGCCCTTTCCTGTGTTTGTTACATTGACAGAGTGAGGTCAGTCTGCTCTTCCCTGGGTGTGTTAGATTGACAGAGTGGGGTCTGTCTGCTCTTCCCTGGGTGTGTTACATTGACAGAGTGGGGTCAGTCTGCTTTTCCCTGGGTGTGTTAGATTGACTAGTGGGGTCAGTCTGCTTTTCCCTGGGTGTGTTAGATTGACAGAGTGGGGTCAGTCTGCTTTTCCCTGGGTGTGTTACATTGACAGAGTGGGGTGAGTCTGCTCTTCCCTGGGTTTGTAAGATTGACAGAGTGGGGTCAGTCTGCTCTTCCCTGGGTGCGTTACATTGACAGAGAGAGGTCAGTCTGCTCTTCCTTGGTTGTGTTACATTGACAGAGTGAGGTCAGTGTGCTCTTCACTGGGTGTGTTAGATTGACAGAGTGGGGTCAGTCTGCTTTTCCCTGGGTTTGTTACATTGACAGAGTGGTGTCAGTCTGCTCTTCCCTGGGTGTGTTACATTGACAGAATATGGTCAGTCTGCTCTTCCCTGGGTGTGTTACATTGACAGAGTGAGGTCAGTGTGCTCTTCCCTGGGTGTGTTAGATTGACAGAGTGGGGTCAGTCTGCTTTTCCCTGGGTGTGTTACATTGAGAGAGTGGTGTCAGTCTGCTCTTCCCTGGGTGTGTTACATTGACAGAATGTGGTTAGTCTGCTCTTCCCTGGGTGTGTAACATTGACAGAGTGGGGTCAGTCTGCTCTTCCCTGGGAGGGTTACATTGACAGAGTGGGGTCAGTCTTCTCCTCCCTGGGCGTGTTAGATTGACAGAGTGGGGTCAGTCTGCTTTTCCCAGGGCGTGTTGCATTGACAGAGTGAGGTCAGTCTGCTCTTCCCTGGGTGTGTTACATTGACAGAGTGAGGTCAGTCTGCTCTTACCTCGGAGTGTTATATTGACAGATTGCGGTTAGTCTGCTCTTCCCTGGGTATGTTACATTGACACAGTGTGGTCAATCTGAACTAACACTGGGTGTGTCACATTGACAGAAAGGGGTCAGTCTGCTCTTCCCTGCGTGTTACATTGACAGAGTGGGGTCAGTCTGCTCTTCGCTGGTGGTAATTCATTGACTGAGTGGGGTCAGTCTGATCTTCCCTGAGTGTGTTACTTTGACAGAGTGGGGTCAGTCTGCTCTTCCCTGGGTGTGTTACATTGACAGAGTGGGGTCAGTCTGATCTTCCCTGAGTGTGTTACATTGACAGAGTGGGGTCAGTCTGCTCTTCCCTGGGTGTGTTACATTGACAGAGTGGGTTCAGTCTGCTCTTCCCTGGGTGTGTTACATTGACAGAGTGAGGTCAGTCTGCTCGTCCCTGGGTGTTACATTGACAGAGTGGGGTCAGTCTGCTCTTCCCTGGGTGTGTTACATTGACAGAGTGGGGTCAGTCTGCTCTTCCCTGGGTGTGTTACATTGACAGAGTGACGTCAGTCTGCTCTTCCCTGGGTGTTTTACATTGACAGAGTGAGGTCAGTCTGCTCTTCCTTGGGTGTGTTACATTGACAGAGTGAGGTCAGTCTGCTCTTACCTGGGTGTGTTACATTGACAGAGTGGGGTCAGTCTGGTCTTCCCTGGGTGTGTTACATTGACAGAGTGGTGTCAGTCTGCTATTCACTGGGTGTGTTACATTGACAGTGTGGGGTCAGTCTGTTTTTTTTTACCTGGTTTGGTGACATTGACAGAGTGGGGTCAGTCTGGTCTTCCCTGGGTGGGTTACAATGACAGAGTGGGGTCAGTCTGCTCTTCGCTGGGTGTTACATTGACAGAGTCGGGTCAGTCTGCTCTTCCCTGGGCGTGTTGCATTGACAGAGTGAGGTCAGTGTGCTCTTCCCTGGGTGTGTTAGTTGGACACAGTGGGGTCTGTCTGCTTTTCCCTGGGTGTGTTACATTGACAGAGTGGTGTCAGTCTGCTCTTCCCTGGGTGTGTTACATTGACAGATTGCGGTTAGTCAGCTCTTCCCTGGGTATGTTACATTGACACAGTGGGGTCAATCTGAACGAACACTGGGTGTGTCACATTGACAGAAAGGGGTCAGTCTGCTCTTCCCTGGGTGTTACATTGACAGAGTGGGGTCAGTCTGCTCTTCCCTGGGCGTGTTGCATTGACAGAGTGAGGTCAGTCTGCTCTTCCCTGGGTGTGTTAGATTGACAGAGTGGGGTCTGTCTGCTTTTCCCTGGGTGTGTTACATTGACAGAGTGGTGTCAGTCTGCTCTTCCCTGGGTGTGTTACATTGACAGATTGCGGTTAGTCTGCTCTTCCCTGGGTATGTTACATTGACACAGTGGAGTCAATCTGAACGAACACTGGGTGTGTCACATTGACAGAAAGGGGTCAGTCTGCTCTTCCCTGGGTGTTACATTGACAGAGTGGGGTCAGTCTGCTCTTCCCTGGGTGTGTTACATTGACAGAGTGGGGTCAGTCTGCTCTTCCCTGGGTGTGTTACATTGACAGAGTGGGGTCAGCTGCTCTTCCCTGGGTTTGTTACATTGACAGAGTGGGTTCAGTCTGCTCTTCCCTGGGTGTGTTACATTGACAGAGTGAGATCAGTCTGCTCTTCCCTGATTGTTACATTGACAGAGTGGGGTCAGTCTGCTCTTCCCTGGGTGTGTTACATTGACAGAGTGGGGTCAGTCTGCTCTTCCCTGGGTGTGTTACATTGACAGAGTGAGGTCAGTCTGCTATTCACTGGGTGTGTTACATTGACAGAGTGGGGTCAGTCTGCTCTTACCTGGGTGTGTTACACTGACAGAATCGGGTCAGTCTGCTCTTCACTGGGTGTGGTACATTGACCAAATCGGGTCAGTCTGCTGTTCCCTGGGTGTGTTACATTGACAGAGTGGGGTCAGTCTGCTTTTCCCTGGGTGTGTTAGATTGACAGAGTGGGGTCAGTCTGCTTTTCCCTGGGTGTGTTAAATTGACAGAGTGGGGTCAGTCTGTTTTTCCCTGTTTGTGTTACATCGACAGAGTGGGGTCAGTCTGCTCTTCCCTGGGTTTGTAAGATTGACAGAGTGGGGTCAGTCTGCTCTTCCCTGGGTGTGTTACATTGACAGAGTGGTGTCAGTCTGCTCTTCCCTGGGTGTGTTACATTGTCAGACTGGGGTCTGTCTGCCCTTCCCTGTGTTTGTTACATTGACAGAGTGAGGTCAGTCTGCTCTTCCCTGGGTGTGTTAGATTGACAGAGTGGGGTCAGTCTGCTCTTCCCTGGGTGTTACATTGACAGAGTGGGGTCAGTCTGCTCTTCCCTGGGAGTGTTACATTGACAGAGTGAGGTCAGTCTGCTATTCACTGGTTGTGTTACATTGACAGAGTGGGTTCAGTCTGCTCTTCCCTGGGTGTGTTACGTTGACAGAGTGAGGTCAGTCTGCTCTTCCCTGGGTGTGTTAGATTGACAGAGTGGTGTCAGTCTGCTCTTCCCTGGGTGTGTTACATTGTCAGACTGGGGTAAGTCTGCCCTTCCCTATGTTTGTTACATTGACAGAGTGAGGTCAGTCTGCTCTTCCCTGGGTGTGTTAGATTGACAGAGTGGGGTCAGTCTGCTGTTCCCTGGGTGTGGTAAATTGACAGAGGGTGAGGTCAGTCTGCTCTTCCCTGGGTGTGTTACATTGACGGTGTGAGGTCCGTCTGCTCTTCCCTGGTGGCTTACATTGACAGAGTGAGGTCAGTCTATTCTTCCCTGGGTGTGTTACATTGACAGAGTGAGGTCAGTGTGCTCTTCACTGGGTGTGTTCGATTGACAGAGTGGTGTCAGTCTGCTCTTCCCTGGGTGTGTTACATTGACAGAATGTGGTCAGTCTGCTCTTCCCTGGGTGTTGTACATTGACGGAGTGAGGTCAGTGTGCTCTTCCCTGGGTGTGTTAGATTGACAGAGTGGGGTCAGTCTGCTTTTCCCTGGGTGTGTTACATTGACAGAGTGTTGTCAGTCTGCTCTTCCCTGGGTGTGTTACATTGACAGAATGTGGTTAGTCTGCTCTTCACTGGGTGTGTGACATTGACAGAGTGGGGTCAGTCTGCTCTTCCCTGGGAGGGTTACATTGACAGAGTGGGGTCAGTCTTCTCTTCCCTGGGTGTGTTAGATTGACAGAGTGGGGTCAGTCTGCTTTTCCCTGGGCGTGTTGCATTGACAGAGTGAGGTCAGTCTGCTCTTCCCTGGGTGTGTTACATTGACGGAGTGAGGTCAGTCTGCTCTTACCTCGGAGTGTTACATTGACAGATTGCAGTTAGTCTGCTCTTCCCTGGGTATGTTACATTGACACATTGTGGTCAATCTGAACGAACACTGGGTGTGTCACATTGACAGAAAGGGGTCAGTCTGCTCTTCCCTGGGTGTTACATTGACAGAGTGGGGTCAGTCTGCTCTTCCCTGGGTGTGTTACATTGACACAGTGGGGTCAGTCTGCTCTTCCCTGGGAGGGTTACATTGACAGAGTTGGGTCAGTCTGCTCTTCCCTGGGTATGTTACATTGACAGAGTGAGGTCTGTCTGCTCTTCGCTGGTGGTAATTCATTGACTGAGTGGGGTCAGTCTGATCTTCCCTGATTGTGTTACATTGACAGAGTGGGGTCAGTCTGCTCTTCCCTGGGTGTGTTACATTGACAGAGTGGGTTCAGTCTGCTCTTCCCTGGGTGTGTTACATTGACAGAGTGAGGTCAGTCTGCTCTTCCCTGGGTGTTACATTGACAGAGTGGGGTCAGTCTGCTCTTCCCTGGGTTTGTTACATTGACAGAGTGGGGTCAGTCTGCTCTTCCCTGGGTGTGTTACATTGACAGAGTGAGGTCAGTCTGCTCTTCCCTGGGTGTTTTACATTGACAGAGTGAGGTCAGTCTGCTCTTCCTTGGGTGTGTTACATTGACAGAGTGAGGTCAGTCTGCTCTTACCTGGGTGTGTTACATTGACAGAGTGGGGTCAGTCTGGTCTTCCCTGGGTGTGTTACATTGACAGAGTGGTGTCAGTCTGCTATTCACTGGGTGTGTTACATTGACAGTGTGGGGTCAGTCTGTTTTTTTTTACCTGGTTTGGTGACATTGACAGAGTGAGGTCAGTGTGCTCTTCCCTGGGTGTGTTAGATTGACAGAGTGGGGTCAGTCTGCTTTTCCCTGGGTGTGTTACATTGACAGAGTGGTGTCAGTCTGCTCTTCCCTGGGTGTGTTACACTGACAGATTGCGGTTAGTCTGCTCTTCCCTGGGTGTGTTACATTGACAGAGTGGTGTCAGTCTGCTCTTCCCTGGGTGTGTTAGATTGACAGAGTGGTGTCAGTCTGCTCTTCCCTGGGTGTGTTACATTGTCAGACTGGGGTCAGTCTGCCCTTCCCTGTGTTTGTTACATTGACAGAGTGAGGTCAGTCTGCTCTTCCCTGGGTGTGTTAGATTGACAGAGTGGGGTCAGTCTGCTGTTCCCTGGGTGTGGTAAATTGACAGAGGGTGAGGTCAGTCTGCTCTTCCCTTGGTGTGTTACATTGACGGTGTGAGGTCAGTGTGCTCTTCACTGGGTGTGTTCGATTGACAGAGTGGTGTCAGTCTATTCTTCCCTGGGTGTGTTACATTGACAGAGTGAGGTCAGTGTGCTCTTCACTGGGTGTGTTCGATTGACAGAGTGGTGTCAGTCTGCTCTTCCCTGGGTGTGTTACATTGACAGAATGTGGTCAGTCTGCTCTTCCCTGGGTGTGTTACATTGACAGAGTGAGGTCAGTGTGCTCTTCCCTGGGTGTGTTAGATTGACAGAGTGGGGTCAGTCTGCTTTTCCCTGGGTGTGTTACATTGACAGAGTGGTGTCAGTCTGCTCTTCCCTGGGTGTGTTACATTGACAGAATGTGGTTAGTCTTCTCTTCCCTGGGTGTGTTAGATTGACAGAGTGGGGTCAGTCTGCTTTTCCCTGGGCGTGTTGCATTGACAGAGTGAGGTCAGTCTGCTCTTCCCTGGGTGTGTTACATTGACGGAGTGAGGTCAGTCTGCTCTTACCTCGGAGTGTTACATTGACAGATTGCGGTTAGTCTGCTCTTCCCTGGGTATGTTACATTGACACAGTGTGGTCAATCTGAACCAACACTGGGTGTGTCACATTGACAGAAAGGGGTCAGTCTCCTCTTCCCTGGGTGTTACATTGACAGAGTGGGGTCAGTCTGCTCTTCCCTGGGTGTGTTACATTGACGCAGTGGGGTCAGTCTGCTCTTCCCTGGGAGGGTTACATTGACAGAGTTGGGTCAGTCTGCTCTTCCCTGGATGTGTTACATTGACAGAGTTGGGTCAGTCTGCTCTTCGCTGGTGGTAATTCATTGACTGAGTGGGGTCAGTCTGATCTTCCCTGAGTGTGTTACATTGACAGAGTGGGGTCAGTCTGCTCTTCCCTGGGTGTGTTACATTGACAGAGTGGGTTCAGTCTGCTCTTCCCTGGGTGTGTTACATTGACAGAGTGAGGTCAGTCTGCTCTTCCCTGGGTGTTACATTGACAGAGTGGGGTCAGTCTGCTCTTCCCTGGGTGTGTTACATTGACAGAGTGGGGTCAGTCTGCTCTTCCCTGGGTGTGTTACATTGACAGAGTGAGGTCAGTCTGCTCTTCCCTGGGTGTTTTACATTGACAGAGTGAGGTCAGTCAGCTCTTCCTTGGGTGTGTTACATTGACAGAGTGAGGTCAGTCTGCTCTTACCTGGGTGTGTTACATTGACAGAGTGGGTTCAGTCTGGTCTTCCCTGGGTGTGTTACATTGACAGAGTGGTGTCAGTCTGCTATTCACTGGGTGTGTTACATTGACAGTGTGGGGTCAGTCTGTTTTTTTTTACCTGGTTTGGTGACATTGACAGAGTGGGGTCAGTCTGGTCTTCCCTGGGTGGGTTACAATGACAGAGTGGGGTCAGTCTGCTCTTCGCTGGGTGTTACATTGACAGAGTCGGGTCAGTCTGCTCTTCCCTGGGCGTGTTGCATTGACAGAGTGAGGTCAGTGTGCTCTTCCCTGGGTGTGTTAGATTGACAGAGTGGGGTCAGTCTGCTTTTCCCTGGGTGTGTTACATTGACAGAGTGGTGTCAGTCTGCTCTTCCCTGGGTGTCTTACATTGACAGATTGCGGTTAGTCTGCTCTTCCCTGGGTATGTTACATTGACACAGTGGGGTCAATCTGAACGAACACTGGGTGTGTCACATTGACAGAAAGGGGTCAGTCTGCTCTTCCCTGGGTGTCACATTGACAGAGTGGGGTCAGTCTGCTCTTCCCTGGGTGTGTTACATTGACAGAGTGGGGTCAGTCTGCTCTTCCCTGGGTGTGTTACATTGACAGAGTGGGGTCAGCTGCTCTTCCCTGGGTGTGTTACATTGACAGAGTGGGTTCAGTCTGCTCTTCCCTGGGTGTGTTACATTGACAGAGTGAGATCAGTCTGCTCTTCCCTGGGTGTTACATTGACAGAGTGGGGTCAGTCTGCTCTTCCCTGGGTGTGTTACATTGACAGAGTGGTGTCAGTCTGCTCTTCCCTGGGTGTGTTACATTGACAGAGTGAGGTCAGTCTGCTATTCACTGGGTGTGTTACATTGACAGAGTGGGGTCAGTCTGCTCTTACCTGGGTGTGTTACACTGACAGAATCGGTTCAGTCTGCTCTTCACTGGGTGTGGTACATTGACCAAATCGGTTCAGTCTGCTGTTCCCTGGGTGTGTTACATTGACATAGTGGGGTCAGTCTGCTTTTCCCTGGGTGTGTTAGATTGACAGAGTGGGGTCAGTCTCCTTTTACCTGGGTGTGTTAGATTGACAGAGTGGGGTCAGTCTGCTTTTCCCTGGGTGTGTTACATTGACAGAGTGGGGTCAGTCTGCTCTTCCCTGGGTTTGTAAGATTGACAGAGTGGGGTCAGTCTGCTCTTCCCTGGGTGCGTTACATTGACAGAGAGAGGTCAGTCTTCTCTTCCTTGGTTGTGTTACATTGACAGAGTGATGTCAGTGTGCTCTTCACTGGGTGTGTTAGATTGACAGAGTGGGGTCAGTCTGCTTTTCCCTGGGTGTGTTACATTGACAGAGTGGTGTCAGTCTGCTCTTCCCTGGGTGTGTTACATTGTCAGACTGGGGTCAGTCTGCCCTTCCCTGTGTTTGTTACATTGACAGAGTGAGGTCAGTCTGCTCTTCCCTGGGTGTGTTAGATTGACAGAGTGGGGTCAGTCTGCTCTTCCCTGGGTGTGTTACATTGACAGAGTGGGGTCAGTCTGCTTTTCCCTGGGTGTGTTAGATTGACAGAGTGGGGTCAGTCTGCTTTTCCCTGGGTGTGTTAGATTGACAGAGTGGGGTCAGTCTGCTTTTCCCTGGGTGTGTTACATTGACAGAGTGGGGTCAGTCTGCTCTTCACTGGGTTTGTAAGATTGACAGAGTGGGGTCAGTCTGCTCTTCCCTGGGTGTGTTACATTGACAGAGAGAGGTCAGTCTGCTCTTCCTTGGTTGTGTTACATTGACAGAGTGAGGTCAGTGTGCTCTTCACTGGGTGTGTTAGATTGACAGAGTGGGGTCAGTCTGCTTTTCCCTGGGTGTGTTACATTGACAGAATGTGGTCAGTCTGCTCTTCCCTGGGTGTGTTACATTGACAGAGTGAGGTCAGTGTGCTCTTCCCTGGGTGTGTTAGATTGACAGAGTGGGGTCAGTCTGCTTTTCCCTGGGTGTGTTACATTGACAGAGTGGTGTCAGTCTGCTCTTCCCTGGGTGTGTTACCTTGACGGTGTGAGGTCCGTCTGCTCTTGCCTGGTGGTTTACATTGACAGAGTGAGGTCAGTCTATTCTTCCCTGGGTGTGTTACATTGACAGAGTGAGGTCAGTCTGCTCTTCCCTGGGTGTGTTAGATTGACAGAGTTGGGTCAGTCTGCTCTTCCCTGGGTGTGTTACATTGACAGAGTGGGGTCAGTCTGCTTTTCCCTGTGTGTGTTAGATTGACAGAGTGGGGTCAGTCTGCTTTTCCCTGGGTGTGTTACATTGACAGAGTGGGGTCAGTCTGCTCTTCCCTGGGTTTGTAAGATTGACAGAGTGGGGTCAGTCTGCTCTACACTGGGTGTGTTACATTGCCAGATTGGTTCAGTCTGCTCTTCCCTGGGTGCGTGACATTGACAGAGTGAGGTCAGTCTGCTCTTCCCTGGTTGTGTTACATTGACAGAGTGAGGTCAGTGTGCTCTTCCCTGGGTGTGTTAGATTGACAGAGTGGGGTCAGTCTGCTTTTCCCTGGGTGTGTTACATTGACAGAGTGAGGTCAGTCTGCTCTTCCCTGGGTGTTACATTGACAGAGTGGGGTCAGTCTGCTCTTCCCTGGGTGTGTTACATTGACAGAGTGGGGTCAGTCTGCTCTTCCCTGGGTGTGTTACATTGACAGAGTGAGGTCAGTCTGCTCTTCCCTGGGTGTTTTACATTGACAGAGTGAGGTCAGTCTGCTCTACCCTGGGTGTGTTACATTGACAGAGTGAGGTCAGTCTGCTCTTACCTGGGTGTGTTACATTGACAGAGTGGGGTCGGTCTGGTCTTCCCTGGGTGTGTTACAATGACAGAGTGGGGTCAGTCTGCTCTTCGCTGGTTGTGATTCATTGACTGAGTGGAGTCAGTGAGTTCTTCCCTGGGTGTGTTACATTGACAGAATGAGGTCAGTCTGCTCTTCCCTGGGTGGGTTACATTGACGGTGTGAGGTCCGTCTGCTCTTGACTGGTGGCTTACATTGACAGAGTGAGGTCAGTCTATTCTTCCCTGGGTGTGTTACATTGTCAGACTGGTGTCAGTCTGCCCTTCCCTGGGTGTGTTACATTGACAGAGTGAGGTCAGTCTGCTCTTCCCTGGGTGTGTTACATTGACAGAGTGAGGTCAGTCTGCTCTTCCCTGGGTGTTTTACATTGACAGAGTGAGGTCAGTCTGCTCTTCCTTGGGTGTGTTACATTGACAGAGTGAGGTCAGTCTGCTCTTACCTGGGTGTGTTACATTGACAGAGTGGGTTCAGTCTGGTCTTTCCTGGGTGTGTTACATTGACAGAGTGGTGTCAGTCTGCTATTCACTGGGTGTGTTACATTGAAAGTGTGGGGTCAGTCTGTTTTTTTTTACCTGGTTTGGTGACATTGACAGAGTGGGGTCAGTCTGGTCTTCCCTGGGTGGGTTACAATGACAGAGTGGGGTCAGTCTGCTCTTCCCTGGGTGTGTTACATTGACAGAGTGGGGTCAGTCTGCTCTTCCCTGGGTTTGTAATATTGACAGAGTGGGGTCAGTCTGCTCTTCACTGGGTGTGTTACATTGACAGAGTGGTGTCAGTCTGCTCTTCCCTGGGTGTGTTACCTTGACGGTGTGAGGTCCGTCTGCTCTTGCCTGGTGGTTTACATTGACAGAGTGAGGTCAGTCTATTCTTCCCTGGGTGTGTTACATTGACAGAGTGAGGTCAGTCTGCTCTTCCCTGGGTGTGTTAGATTGACAGAGTTGGGTCAGTCTGCTCTTCCCTGGGTGTGTTACATTGACAGAGTGGGGTCAGTCTGCTTTTCCCTGTGTGTGTTAGATTGACAGAGTGGGGTCAGTCTGCTTTTCCCTGGGTGTGTTACATTGACAGAGTGGGGTCAGTCTGCTCTTCCCTGGGTTTGTAAGATTGACAGAGTGGGGTCAGTCTGCTCTACACTGGGTGTGTTACATTGCCAGATTGGTTCAGTCTGCTCTTCCCTGGGTGCGTGACATTGACAGAGTGAGGTCAGTCTGCTCTTCCCTGGTTGTGTTACATTGACAGAGTGAGGTCAGTGTGCTCTTCCCTGGGTGTGTTAGATTGACAGAGTGGGGTCAGTCTGCTTTTCCCTGGGTGTGTTACATTGACAGAGTGAGGTCAGTCTGCTCTTCCCTGGGTGTTACATTGACAGAGTGGGGTCAGTCTGCTCTTCCCTGGGTGTGTTACATTGACAGAGTGGGGTCAGTCTGCTCTTCCCTGGGTGTGTTACATTGACAGAGTGAGGTCAGTCTGCTCTTCCCTGGGTGTTTTACATTGACAGAGTGAGGTCAGTCTGCTCTACCCTGGGTGTGTTACATTGACAGAGTGAGGTCAGTCTGCTCTTACCTGGGTGTGTTACATTGACAGAGTGGGGTCGGTCTGGTCTTCCCTGGGTGTGTTACAATGACAGAGTGGGGTCAGTCTGCTCTTCGCTGGTTGTGATTCATTGACTGAGTGGAGTCAGTGAGTTCTTCCCTGGGTGTGTTACATTGACAGAATGAGGTCAGTCTGCTCTTCCCTGGGTGGGTTACATTGACGGTGTGAGGTCCGTCTGCTCTTGCCTGGTGGCTTACATTGACAGAGTGAGGTCAGTCTATTCTTCCCTGGGTGTGTTACATTGTCAGACTGGTGTCAGTCTGCCCTTCCCTGGGTGTGTTACATTGACAGAGTGAGGTCAGTCTGCTCTTCCCTGGGTGTGTTACATTGACAGAGTGAGGTCAGTCTGCTCTTCCCTGGGTGTTTTACATTGACAGAGTGAGGTCAGTCTGCTCTTCCTTGGGTGTGTTACATTGACAGAGTGAGGTCAGTCTGCTCTTACCTGGGTGTGTTACATTGACAGAGTGGGTTCAGTCTGGTCTTCCCTGGGTGTGTTACATTGACAGAGTGGTGTCAGTCTGCTATTCACTGGGTGTGTTACATTGAAAGTGTGGGGTCAGTCTGTTTTTTTTTACCTGGTTTGGTGACATTGACAGAGTGGGGTCAGTCTGGTCTTCCCTGGGTGGGTTACAATGACAGAGTGGGGTCAGTCTGCTCTTCCCTGGGTGTGTTACATTGACAGAGTGGGGTCAGTCTGCTCTTCCCTGGGTTTGTAATATTGACAGAGTGGGGTCAGTCTGCTCTTCACTGGGTGTGTTACATTGACAGATTGGTTCAGTCTGCTCTTCCCTGGGTGCGTTACATTGACAGAGTGAGGTCAGTCTGCTCTTCCCTGTTTGTGTTACATTGACAGAGTGAGGTCAGTGTGCTCTTCCCTGGGTGTGTTAGATTGACAGAATGTGGTCAGTCTGCTCTCCCCTGGGTGTGTTACATTGACAGAGTGAGGTCAGTGTGCTCTTCCCTGGGTGTGTTAAATTGACAGAGTGGTGTCAGTCTGCTTTTCCCTGGGTGTGTTAAATTGACAGAGTGGTGTCAGTCTGCTCTTCCCTGGGTGTGTTACATTGACAGAATGTGGTTAGTCTGCCCTTCCCTGGGTGTGTTACATTGACAGAGTGGGGTCAGTCTGCTCTTCCCTTGGTGTTTTACATTGACAGAGTGAGGTCAGTCTGCTCTTCCCTGGGTGTGTTACATTGGAAGAGTGGGGTCAGTCTGCTCTTCCCTGGGTGTGTTACATTGACAGAGTGGGGTCAGTCTGGTCTTCCCTGGGTGTGTTACATTGACAGAGTGGGGTCAGTCTGCTATTCACTGGGTGTGTTACATTGACAGTGTGGGGTCAGTCTGTTTTTTTTTACCTGGGTGGGTTACATTGACAGAGTTGGGTCAGTCTGCTCTTCGCTGGTTGTGATTCATTGACTGGGTGGGGTCAGTGTGTTCTTCCCTGGGTGTGTTACATTGACAGAGTGAGGTCAGTCTGATCTTCCCTGGGTGTGTTACAATGACAGAGTGGGGTCAGTGTGCTTTTCCCTGGGTGTGTTAGATTGACAGAGTGGGGTCAGTCGTCTTTTCCCTGGGTGTGTTAGATTGACAGAGTGGGGTCAGTCTGCTTTTCCCTGGGTGTGTTACATTGACAGAGTGGGGTCAGTCTGCTCTTCCCTGGGTTTGTAAGATTGACAGAGTGGGGTCAGTCTGCTCTTCACTGGGTGTGTTACATTGACAGATTGGTTCAGTCTGCTCTTCCCTGGGTGCGTTACATTGACAGAGTGAGGACAGTCTGCTCTTCCCTGGTTGTGTTAGATTGACAGAGTGGGGTCAGTCGTCTTTTCCCTGGATGTGTTAGATTGACAGAGTGGGGTCAGTCTGCTTTTCCCTGGGTGTGTTACATTGACAGAGTGAGGTCAGTGTGCTCTTCCCTGGGTGTGTTAGATTGACAGAATGTGGTCAGTCTGCTCTCCCCTGGGTGTGTTACATTGACAGAGTGAGGTCAGTGTGCTCTTCCCTGGGTGTGTTAGATTGACAGAATGTGGTCAGTCTGCTCTCCCCTGGGTGTGTTACATTGACAGAGTGGGGTCAGTCTGCTCTTCCCTGGGTGGGGTACATTGTCAGAGTGGGGTCAGTCTTCTCTTCCCTAGGTGTGTTAGATTAACAGAGTGGGGTCCGTCTGCTTTTCCCTGGGCGTGTTACATTGACAGAGTTAGGTCAGTCTGCTCTTCCCTGAGTGTGTTACATTGACAGAGTGAGGTCAGTCTGCTCTTACCTCGGAGTGTTACATTGACAGATTGCGGTTAGTCTGCTCTTCCCTGGGTATGATACATTGACACAGTGGGGTCAATCTGAACGAACACTGGGTGTGTCACATTGACAGAAAGGGGTCAGTCTGCTCTTCCCTGGGTGTTACATTGACAGAGTGGGGTCAGTCTGCTCTTCCCTGGGTGTGTTACATTGACAGAGTGGGGTCAGTCTGCTCTTCCCTGGGTGTGTTACATTGACAGAGTGGGGTCAGTCTGCTCTTCCCTGGGTGAGTTACATTGAGAGAGTGGGTTCAGTCTGCTCTTCCCTGGGTGTGTTACATTGACAGAGTGAGGTCAGTCTGCTCTTCCCTGGGTTTTACATTGACAGAGTGGGGTCAGTCTGCTCTTCCCTGGGTGTGTTACATTGACAGAGTGGGGTCAGTCTGCTCTTCCCTGGGTGTGTTACATTGACAGAGTGGGGACAGTCTGCTCTTCCCTGGGTGTGTTACATTGACAGAGTGGGTTCAGTCTGCTCTTCCCTGGGTGTGGTACATTGACAGATTGATGTCAGTCTGCTCTTCCCTGGGTGTTACATTGACAGAGTGGGGTCAGTCTGCTCATCCCTGGGTGTGTTACATTGACAGAGTGGGGTCAGTCTGCTCTTCCCTGGGTGTGTTACATTGACAGAGTGAGGTCAGTCTGCTCTTACCTGGGTGTGTTACATAGGCAGAGTGGGGTCAGTCTGGTCTTCCCTGGGTGTGTTACATTGACAGAGTGGGGTCAGTCTGCTATTCACTGGGTGTGTTACATTGACAGTGTGGGTTCAGTCTGTTTTTTTTTACCTGGGTGGGTTACATTGACAGAGTTGGGTCAGTCTGCTCTTCGTTGGTTGTGATTCATTGACTGAGTGGGGTCAGTGTGTTCTTCCCTGGGTGTGTTACATTGACAGAGTGAGGTCAGTCTGATCTTCCCTGGGTGTGTTACAATGACAGTGTGGAGTCAGTCTGCTCTTCCATGGGTGTGTTACATTGACAGAATTGGGTCAGTCGGCTCTTCCCTGGGTGTGTTACATTGACAGAGTGGGGTCAGTCTGGTCTTCCCTGGGTCTGATACATTGACAGAGTGGGTTCAGTCTGCTCTTCCCTGGGTCTGTTACATTGACACTGTGAGGTCAGTCTGCTCTTCCTTGGGTCCGTTACATTGACAGTGTGAGGTCAGTCTGCTCTTCCCTGTGTATGTTACATTGATAGAGTGGGGTCAATCTGATCTTCTCTGGGTGTGTTATATTGACAGAGTGGGTTCAGTCTGTTCTTCCCTGAGTGTGTTACATTGACAGAGTGAGGTCAGTCTCCTCTTCCCTGGGTGTTACATTGACAGAGAGGGGTCAGTCTGCTCTTCCCTGGGTGTGTTACATTGACAGAGTGGGGTCAGTCTGCTCTTCCCTCGGTGTGTTACATTGACAGAGTGAGGTCAGTCTGCTCTTCCTTGGGTATGTTCCATTGACAGAGTGAGGTCAGTCTGCTCTTACCTGGGTGTGTTACATTGGCACAGTGGGGTCAGTCTGGTCTTCCCTGGGTGTGTTACATTGACAGAGTGGGGTCAGTCTGCTATTCACTGGGTGTGTTACATTGACAGTGTGGGGTCAGTCTGTTTTTTTTCACCTGGGTGGGTTACATTGACAGAGTGGGGTCAGTCTGGTCTTCCCTCGGTGGGTTACAATGACAGAGTGGGGTCAGTCTGCTCTTCGCTGGTGGTGATTCATTGACTGAGTCGGGTCAGTGTGTTCTTCCCTGGGTGTGTTACATTGACAGAGTGAGGTCATGTCTGATCTTCCCTGGGTGTGTTACAATGACAGTGTGGAGTCAGTCTGCTCTTCCATGGGTGTGTTACATTGACAGAATAGGGTCAGTCTGCTCTTCCCTGGGTGTGTTACATTGACAGAGTGGGGTCAGTCTGGTCTTCCCTGGGTCTGATACATTGACAGAGTGGGGTCAGTCTGCTCTTCCCTGGGTTTGTTACATTGACAGTGTGAGGTCAGTCTGCTCTTCCTTGGGTCTGTTACATTGACAGTGTGAGGTCAGTCTGCTCTTCCCTGTGTATGTTACATTGATAGAGTGGGGTCAATCTGATCTTCTCTGGGTGTGTTATATTGACAGAGTGGGTTCAGTCTGTTCTTCCCTGAGTGTGTTACATTGACAGAGTGAGGTCAGTCTGCTATTCACTGGGTGTGTTACATTGACAGAGTGGGGTCAGTCTGCTCTTACCTGGGTGTGTTACACTGACAGAGTCGGGTCAGTCTGCTCTTCACTGGGTGTGGTACATTGACCGAATCGGGTCAGTCTGCTGTTCCCTGGGTGTGATACATTAATAGAGGGTGAGGTCAGTCTGCTCTTCCCTGGGTGTGTTACATTGACGGTGTGAGGTCCGTCTGCTCTTCCCTGGTGGCTTACATTGACAGAGTGAGGTCAGTCTATTCTTCCCTGGGTGTGTTACATTGTCAGACTGGGGTCAGTCTGCCCTTCCCTGGGTGTGTTACATTGACAGAGTGAGGTCAGTCTGCTCTTCCCTGGGTGTGTTAGATTGACAGAGTGGGATCAGTCTGCTCTTCCCTGGGTGTGTTACATTGACAGAGTGGGGTCAGTCTGCTTTTCCCTGGGTGTGTTACATTGACAGAGTGAGGTCAGTCTGCTCTTCCCTGGGTGTGTTAGATTGACAGAGTGGGATCAGTCTGCTCTTCCCTGGGTGTGTTACATTGACAGAGTGGGGTCAGTCTGCTTTTCCCTGGGTGTGTTAGATTGACAGAGTGGGGTCAGTCTGCTCTTCCCTGGGTTTGTAAGATTGACAGAGTGGGGTCAGTCTGCTCTTCACTGGGTGTGTTACATTGACAGATTGGTTCAGTCTGCTCTTCCCTGGGTGCGTTACATTGACAGAGTGAGGTCAGTCTGCTCTTCCCTGGTTGTGTTACATTGACAGAGTGAGGTCAGTGTGCTCTTCCCTGGGTGTGTTAGATTGACAGAGTGGGGTCAGCCTGCTTTTCCCTGGGTGTGTTACATTGACAGAGTGGTGTCAGTCTGCTCTTCCCTGGGTGTGTTACATTGACAGAGTGAGGTCAGTCTGCTCTTCCCTGGGTGTTACATTGACAGAGTGGGGTCAGGCTGCTCTTCCCTGGGTGTGTTACATTGACAGAGTGAGGTCAGTCTGCTCTTCCTTGGGTGTGTTACATTGACAGAGTGAGGTCAGTGTGTTCTTCCCTGGGTGTGTTGCATTGACAGAGTGAGGTCAGTCTGATCTTCCCTGGGTGGGTTACATTGACAGAGTGGGGTCAGTCTGGTCTTCCCTGGGTGTGTTACATTGACAGTGTGGGTTCAGTCTGTTTTTTTTTACCTGGGTGGGTTACATTGACAGAGTGTGGTCAGTCTGGTCTTCCCTGGGTGGGTAACAATGACAGAGTGGGGTCAGTCTGCTCTTCGCTGGTTGTGATTCATTGACTGAGTGGGGTCAGTGTGTTCTTCCCTGGGTGTGTTACATTGACAGAGTGGGGTCAGTCTGGTCTTCCCTGGGTGGGTTACAATGACAGTGTGGAGTCAGTCTGCTCTTCCATGGGTGTGTTACATTGACAGAATGGGGTCAGTCTACTCTTCCCTGGGTGTGTTACATTGACAGAGTGGGGTCAGTCAGGTCTTCCCTGGGTCTGTTACATTGACAGTGTGAGGTCAGTCTGCTCTTCCTTGGGTCTGTGACATTGACAGTGTGAGGTCAGTCTGCTCTGACCTGTGTATGTTACATTGATAGAGTGGGGTCAATCTGATCTTCTCTGGGTGTGTTAGATTGACAGAGTGGGGTCAGTCTGCTCTTCCCTGGGTTTGTAAGATTGACAGAGTGGGGTCAGTCTGTTCTTCACTGGGTGTGTTACATTGACAGATTGGTTCAGTCTGCTCTTCCCTGGGTGCGTTACATTGACAGAGTGAAGTCAGTCTGCTCTTCCCTGGTTGTGTTACATTGACAGAGTGAGGTCAGTGTGCTCTTCCCTGGGTGTGTTAGATTGACAGAGTGGGGTCAGTCTGCTTTTCCCTGGGTGTGTTACATTGACAGAGTGGTGTCAGTCTGCTCTTCCCTGGGTGTGTTACATTGACAGATTGAGGTCAGTCTGCTCTTCCCTGGGTGTTACATTGACAGAGTGGGGTCAGGCTGCTCTTCCCTGGGTGTGTTACATTGACAGAGTGAGGTCAGTCTGCTCTTCACTGGGTGTGTTACATTGACAGATTGGTTCAGTCTGCTCTTCCCTGGGTGCGTTACATTGACAGAGTGAGGACAGTCTGCTCTTCCCTGGTTGTGTTAGATTGACAGAGTGGGGTCAGTCGTCTTTTCCCTGGATGTGTTAGATTGACAGAGTGGGGTCAGTCTGCTTTTCCCTGGGTGTGTTACATTGACAGAGAGAGGTCAGTGTGCTCTTCCCTGGGTGTGTTAGATTGACAGAATGTGGTCAGTCTGCTCTCCCCTGGGTGTGTTACATTGACAGAGTGAGGTCAGTGTGCTCTTCCCTGGGTGTGTTAGATTGACAGAATGTGGTCAGTCTGCTCTCCCCTGGGTGTGTTACATTGACAGAGTGGGGTCAGTCTGCTCTTCCCTGGGTGGGGTACATTGTCAGAGTGGGGTCAGTCTTCTCTTCCCTAGGTGTGTTAGATTAACAGAGTGGGGTCCGTCTGCTTTTCCCTGGGCGTGTTACATTGACAGAGTTAGGTCAGTCTGCTCTTCCCTGAGTGTGTTACATTGACAGAGTGAGGTCAGTCTGCTCTTACCTCGGAGTGTTACATTGACAGATTGCGGTTAGTCTGCTCTTCCCTGGGTATGATACATTGACACAGTGGGGTCAATCTGAACGAACACTGGGTGTGTCACATTGACAGAAAGGGGTCAGTCTGCTCTTCCCTGGGTGTTACATTGACAGAGTGGGGTCAGTCTGCTCTTCCCTGGGTGTGTTACATTGACAGAGTGGGGTCAGTCTGCTCTTCCCTGGGTGTGTTACATTGACAGAGTGGGGTCAGTCTGCTCTTCCCTGGGTGAGTTACATTGAGAGAGTGGGTTCAGTCTGCTCTTCCCTGGGTGTGTTACATTGACAGAGTGAGGTCAGTCTGCTCTTCCCTGGGTTTTACATTGACAGAGTGGGGTCAGTCTGCTCTTCCCTGGGTGTGTTACATTGACAGAGTGGGGTCAGTCTGCTCTTCCCTGGGTGTGTTACATTGACAGAGTGGGGACAGTCTGCTCTTCCCTGGGTGTGTTACATTGACAGAGTGGGTTCAGTCTGCTCTTCCCTGGGTGTGGTACATTGACAGATTGATGTCAGTCTGCTCTTCCCTGGGTGTTACATTGACAGAGTGGGGTCAGTCTGCTCATCCCTGGGTGTGTTACATTGACAGAGTGGGGTCAGTCTGCTCTTCCCTGGGTGTGTTACATTGACAGAGTGAGGTCAGTCTGCTCTTACCTGGGTGTGTTACATAGGCAGAGTGGGGTCAGTCTGGTCTTCCCTGGGTGTGTTACATTGACAGAGTGGGGTCAGTCTGCTATTCACTGGGTGTGTTACATTGACAGTGTGGGTTCAGTCTGTTTTTTTTTACCTGGGTGGGTTACATTGACAGAGTTGGGTCAGTCTGCTCTTCGTTGGTTGTGATTCATTGACTGAGTGGGGTCAGTGTGTTCTTCCCTGGGTGTGTTACATTGACAGAGTGAGGTCAGTCTGATCTTCCCTGGGTGTGTTACAATGACAGTGTGGAGTCAGTCTGCTCTTCCATGGGTGTGTTACATTGACAGAATTGGGTCAGTCGGCTCTTCCCTGGGTGTGTTACATTGACAGAGTGGGGTCAGTCTGGTCTTCCCTGGGTCTGATACATTGACAGAGTGGGTTCAGTCTGCTCTTCCCTGGGTCTGTTACATTGACACTGTGAGGTCAGTCTGCTCTTCCTTGGGTCCGTTACATTGACAGTGTGAGGTCAGTCTGCTCTTCCCTGTGTATGTTACATTGATAGAGTGGGGTCAATCTGATCTTCTCTGGGTGTGTTATATTGACAGAGTGGGTTCAGTCTGTTCTTCCCTGAGTGTGTTACATTGACAGAGTGAGGTCAGTCTCCTCTTCCCTGGGTGTTACATTGACAGAGAGGGGTCAGTCTGCTCTTCCCTGGGTGTGTTACATTGACAGAGTGGGGTAAGTCTGCTCTTCCCTGGGTGTGTTACATTGACAGAGTGAGGTCAGTCTGCTCTTCCTTGGGTATGTTACATTGACAGAGTGAGGTCAGTCTGCTCTTACCTGGGTGTGTTACATTGGCACAGTGGGGTCAGTCTGGTCTTCCCTGGGTGTGTTACATTGACAGAGTGGGGTCAGTCTGCTATTCACTGGGTGTGTTACATTGACAGTGTGGGGTCAGTCTGTTTTTTTTCACCTGGGTGGGTTACATTGACAGAGTGGGGTCAGTCTGGTCTTCCCTCGGTGGGTTACAATGACAGAGTGGGGTCAGTCTGCTCTTCGCTGGTGGTGATTCATTGACTGAGTCGGGTCAGTGTGTTCTTCCCTGGGTGTGTTACATTGACAGAGTGAGGTCAGTCTGCTCTTCACTGGGTGTGTTACATTGACAGATTGGTTCAGTCTGCTCTTCCCTGGGTGCATGACATTGACAGAGTGAGGTCAGTCTGCTCTTCCCTGGTTGTGTTACATTGACAGAGTGAGGTCAGTGTGCTCTTCCCTGGGTGTGTTAGATTGACAGAGTGGGGTCAGTCTGCTATTCCCTGGGTGTGTTACATTGACAGAGTGGTGTCAGTCTGCTCTTCCCTGGGTGTGTTACATTGACAGAATGTGGTCAGTCTGCTCTCCCCTGGGTGTGTTACATTGACAGAGTGAGGTCAGTGTGCTCTTCCCTGGGTGTGTTAAATTGACAGAGTGGGGTCAGTCTGCTTTTCCCTGGGTGTGTTTCATTGACAGAGTGGTGTCAGTCTGCTCTTCCCTGGGTGTGTTACATTGACAGAATGTGGTTAGTCTGCTCTTCCCTAGGTGTGTTACATTGACAGAGTGTGGTCAGTCTGCTCTTCCCTGGGTGGGTTACATTGACAGAGTGGGGTCAGTCTTCTCTTCCCTGGGTGTGTTAGATTGACAGAGTGAGGTCAGTCTGCTTTTCCCTGGGTGTGTTACATTGACAGAGTGAGGTCAGTCTGCTCTTAACTCGGAGTGTTACATTGACAGATTGCGGTTAGTCTGCTCTTCCCTGGGTATGTTACATTGACACAGTGGGGTCAATCTGAACGGACATTGGGTGTGTTACATTGACAGAGTGGGGTCAGTGTACTTTTCCCTGGGTGTGTTAGATTGACAGAGTGGGGTCAGTCGTCTTTTCCCTGGGTGTGTTAGATTGACAGAGTGGGGTCAGTCTGCTTTTCCCTGGGTGTGTTACATTGACAGAGTGGGGTCAGTCTGCTCTTCCCTGAGTGTGTTACATTGACAGAGTGAGGTCAGTCTGCTATTCACTGGGTGTGTTACATTGACAGAGTGGGGTCAGTCTGCCCTTACCTGGGTGTGTTACACTGACAGAGTCGGGTCAGTCTGCTCTTCACTGGGTGTGGTACTTTGACCGAATCGGGTCAGTCTGCTGTTCCCTGGGTGTGGTACATTGACAGAGCGTGAGGTCAGTCTGCTCTTCCCTGGGTGTGTTACATTGACGGTGTGAGGTCCGTCTGCTCTTGCCTGGTGGCTTACATTGACAGAGTGAGGTCAGTCTATTCTTCCCTGGGTGTGTTATATTGTCAGACTGGGGTCAGTCTGCCCTTCCCTGGGTGTGTTACATTGACAGAGTGAGGTCAGTCTGCTCTTCCCTGGGTGTGTTAGATTGACAGAGTGGGGTCAGTCTGCTCTTCCCTGGGTGTGTTACATTGACAGAGTGGGGTCAGTCTGCTTTTCCCTGGGTGTGTTAGATTGATAGAGTGGGGTCAGTCTGCTTTTCCCTGGGTGTTAGATTGACAGAGTGAGGTCAGTCTGCTTTTCCCTGTGTGTGTTACATTGACAGAGTGGGGTCAGTCTGGTCTTCCCTGGGTTTGTAAGATTGACAGAGTGAGGTCAGTCTGCTCTTCACTGGGTGTGTTACATTGACAGATTGGTTCAGTCTGCTCTTCCCTGGGTGCATGACATTGACAGAGTGACTTCAGTCTGCTCTTCCCTGGTTGTGTTACATTGACAGAGTGAGGTCAGTGTGCTCTTCCCTGGGTGTGTTAGATTGACAGAGTGGGGTCAGTCTGCTATTCCCTGGGTGTGTTACATTGACAGAGTGGTGTCAGTCTGCTCTTCCCTGGGTGTGTTACATTGACAGAATGTGGTCAGTCTGCTCTCCCCTGTGTGTGTTACATTGACAGAGTGAGGTCAGTGTGCTCTTCCCTGGGTGTGTTAAATTGACAGAGTGGGGTCAGTCTGCTTTTCCCTGGGTGTGTTTCATTGACAGAGTGGTGTCAGTCTGCTCTTCCCTGGGTGTGTTACATTGACAGAATGTGGTTAGTCTGCTCTTCCCTAGGTGTGTTACATTGACAGAGTGTGGTCAGTCTGCTCTTCCCTGGGTGGGTTACATTGACAGAGTGGGGTCAGTCTTCTCTTCCCTGGGTGTGTTAGATTGACAGAGTGAGGTCAGTCTGCTTTTCCCTGGGCGTGTTACATTGACAGAGTTAGGTCAGTCTGCTCTTCCCTGGGTGTGTTACATTGACAGAGTGAGGTCAGTCTGCTCTTACCTCGGAGTGTTACATTGACAGATTGCGGTTAGTCTGCTCTTCCCTGCGTATGTTACATTGACACAGTGGGGTCAATCTGAACGGACATTGGGTGTGTTACATTGACAGAGTGGGGTCAGTGTGCTTTTCCCTGGGTGTGTTAGATTGACAGAGTGGGGTCAGTCGTCTTTTCCCTGGGTGTGTTAGATTGACAGAGTGGGGTCAGTCTGCTTTTCCCTGGGTGTGTTACATTGACAGAGTGGGGTCAGTCTGCTCTTCCCTGGGTTTGTAAGATTGACAGAGTGGGGTCAGTCTGCTCTTCACTGGGTGTGTTACATTGACAGATTGGTTCAGTCTGCTCTTCCCTGGGTGCGTTACATTGACAGAGTGAGGACAGTCTGCTCTTCCCTGGTTGTGTTAGATTGACAGAGTGGGGTCAGTCGTCTTTTCCCTGGATGTGTTAGATTGACAGAGTGGGGTCAGTCTGCTTTTCCCTGGGTGTGTTACATTGACAGAGTGAGGTCAGTGTGCTCTTCCCTGGGTGTGTTAGATTGACAGAATGTGGTCAGTCTGCTCTCCCCTGGGTGTGTTACATTGACAGAGTGAGGTCAGTGTGCTCTTCCCTGGGTGTGTTAGATTGACAGAATGTGGTCAGTCTGCTCTCCCCTGGGTGTGTTACATTGACAGAGTGGGGTCAGTCTGCTCTTCCCTGGGTGGGGTACATTGTCAGAGTGGGGTCAGTCTTCTCTTCCCTAGGTGTGTTAGATTAACAGAGTGGGGTCCGTCTGCTTTTCCCTGGGCGTGTTACATTGACAGAGTTAGGTCAGTCTGCTCTTCCCTGAGTGTGTTACATTGACAGAGTGAGGTCAGTCTGCTCTTACCTCGGAGTGTTACATTGACAGATTGCGGTTAGTCTGCTCTTCCCTGGGTATGATACATTGACACAGTGGGGTCAATCTGAACGAACACTGGGTGTGTCACATTGACAGAAAGGGGTCAGTCTGCTCTTCCCTGGGTGTTACATTGACAGAGTGGGGTCAGTCTGCTCTTCCCTGGGTGTGTTACATTGACAGAGTGGGGTCAGTCTGCTCTTCCCTGGGTGTGTTACATTGACAGAGTGGGGTCAGTCTGCTCTTCCCTGGGTGAGTTACATTGAGAGAGTGGGTTCAGTCTGCTCTTCCCTGGGTGTGTTACATTGACAGAGTGAGGTCAGTCTGCTCTTCCCTGGGTTTTACATTGACAGAGTGGGGTCAGTCTGCTCTTCCCTGGGTGTGTTACATTGACAGAGTGGGGTCAGTCTGCTCTTCCCTGGGTGTGTTACATTGACAGAGTTGGTACAGTCTGCTCTTCCCTGGGTGTGTTACATTGACAGAGTGGGTTCAGTCTGCTCTTCCCTGGGTGTGGTACATTGACAGATTGATGTCAGTCTGCTCTTCCCTGGGTGTTACATTGACAGAGTGGGGTCAGTCTGCTCATCCCTGGGTGTGTTACATTGACAGAGTGGGATCAGTCTGCTCTTCCCTGGGTGTGTTACATTGACAGAGTGAGGTCAGTCTGCTCTTACCTGGGTGTGTTACATAGGCAGAGTGGGGTCAGTCTGGTCTTCCCTTGGTGTGTTACATTGACAGAGTGGGGTCAGTCTGCTATTCACTGGGTGTGTTACATTGACAGTGTGGGGTCAGTCTGTTTTTTTTCACCTGAGTTGGGTCAGTCTGCTCTTCGTTGGTTGTGATTCATTGACTGAGTGGGGTCAGTGTGTTCTTCCCTGGGTGTGTTACATTGACAGAGTGAGGTCAGTCTGATCTTCCCTGGGTGTGTTACAATGACAGTGTGGAGTCAGTCTGCTCTTCCATGGGTGTGTTACATTGACAGAATTGGGTCAGTCGGCTCTTCCCTGGGTGTGTTACATTGACAGAGTGGGGTCAGTCTGGTCTTCCCTGGGTCTGATACATTGACAGAGTGGGTTCAGTCTGCTCTTCCCTGGGTCTGTTACATTGACACTGTGAGGTCAGTCTGCTCTTCCTTGGGTCCGTTACATTGACAGTGTGAGGTCAGTCTGCTCTTCCCTGTGTATGTTACATTGATAGAGTGGGGTCAATCTGATCTTCTCTGGGTGTGTTATATTGACAGAGTGGGTTCAGTCTGTTCTTCCCTGAGTGTGTTACATTGACAGAGTGAGGTCAGTCTCCTCTTCCCTGGGTGTTACATTGACAGAGAGGGGTCAGTCTGCTCTTCCCTGGGTGTGTTACATTGACAGAGTGAGGTCAGTCTGCTCTTCCTTGGGTATGTTACATTGACAGAGTGAGGTCAGTCTGCTCTTACCTGGGTGTGTTACATTGGCACAGTGGGGTCAGTCTGGTCTTCCCTGGGTGTGTTACATTGACAGAGTGGGGTCAGTCTGCTATTCACTGGGTGTGTTACATTGACAGTGTGGGGTCAGTCTGTTTTTTTTCACCTGGGTGGGTTACATTGACAGAGTGGGGTCAGTCTGGTCTTCCCTCGGTGGGTTACAATGACAGAGTGGGGTCAGTCTGCTCTTCGCTGGTTGTGATTCATTGACTGAGTCGGGTCAGTGTGTTCTTCCCTGGGTGTGTTACATTGACAGAGTGAGGTCATGTCTGATCTTCCCTGGGTGTGTTACAATGACAGTGTGGAGTCAGTCTGCTCTTCCATGGGTGTGTTACATTGACAGAATAGGGTCAGTCTGCTCTTCCCTGGGTGTGTTACATTGACAGAGTGGGGTCAGTCTGGTCTTCCCTGGGTCTGATACATTGACAGAGTGGGGTCAGTCTGCTCTTCCCTGGGTCTGTTACATTGACAGTGTGAGGTCAGTCTGCTCTTCCTTGGGTCTGTTACATTGACAGTGTGAGGTCAGTCTGCTCTTCCCTGTGTATGTTACATTGATAGAGTGGGGTCAATCTGATCTTCTCTGGGTGTGTTATATTGACAGAGTGGGTTCAGTCTGTTCTTCCCTGAGTGTGTTACATTGACAGAGTGAGGTCATTCTGCTATTCACTGGGTGTGTTACATTCACAGAGTGGGGTCAGTCTGCTCTTACCTGGGTGTGTTACACTGACAGAGTCGGGTCAGTCTGCTCTTCACTGGGTGTGGTACATTGACCGAATCGGGTCAGTCTGCTGTTCCCTGGGTGTGATACATTAATAGAGGGTGAGGTCAGTCTGCTCTTCCCTGGGTGTGTTACATTGACGGTGTGAGGTCCGTCTGCTCTTCCCTGGTGGCTTACATTGACAGAGTGAGGTCAGTCTATTCTTCCCTGGGTGTGTTACATTGTCAGACTGGGGTCAGTCTGCCCTTCCCTGGGTGTGTTACATTGACAGAGTGAGGTCAGTCTGCTCTTCCCTGGGTGTGTTAGATTGACAGAGTGGGATCAGTCTGCTCTTCCCTGGGTGTGTTACATTGACAGAGTGGGGTCAGTCTGCTTTTCCCTGGGTGTGTTACATTGACAGAGTGGGGTCAGTCTGCTTTTCCCTGGGTGTGTTAGATTGACAGAGTGGGGTCAGTCTGCTCTTCCCTGGGTTTGTAAGATTGACAGAGTGGGGTCAGTCTGCTCTTCACTGGGTGTGTTACATTGACAGATTGGTTCAGTCTGCTCTTCCCTGGGTGCGTTACATTGACAGAGTGAGGTCAGTCTGCTCTTCCCTGGTTGTGTTACATTGACAGAGTGAGGTCAGTGTGCTCTTCCCTGGGTGTGTTAGATTGACAGAGTGGGGTCAGTCTGCTTTTCCCTGGGTGTGTTACATTGACAGAGTGGTGTCAGTCTGCTCTTCCCTGGGTGTGTTACATTGACAGAGTGAGGTCAGTCTGCTCTTCCCTGGGTGTTACATTGACAGAGTGGGGTCAGGCTGCTCTTCCCTGGGTGTGTTACATTGACAGAGTGAGGTCAGTCTGCTCTTCCTTGGGTGTGTTACATTGACAGAGTGAGGTCAGTGTGTTCTTCCCTGGGTGTGTTGCATTGACAGAGTGAGGTCAGTCTGATCTTCCCTGGGTGGGTTACATTGACAGAGTGGGGTCAGTCTGGTCTTCCCTGGGTGTGTTACATTGACAGTGTGGGTTCAGTCTGTTTTTTTTTACCTGGGTGGGTTACATTGACAGAGTGTGGTCAGTCTGGTCTTCCCTGGGTGGGTAACAATGACAGAGTGGGGTCAGTCTGCTCTTCGCTGGTTGTGATTCATTGACTGAGTGGGGTCAGTGTGTTCTTCCCTGGGTGTGTTACATTGACAGAGTGGGGTCAGTCTGGTCTTCCCTGGGTGGGTTACAATGACAGTGTGGAGTCAGTCTGCTCTTCCATGGGTGTGTTACATTGACAGAATGGGGTCAGTCTACTCTTCCCTGGGTGTGTTACATTGACAGAGTGGGGTCAGTCAGGTCTTCCCTGGGTCTGTTACATTGACAGTGTGAGGTCAGTCTGCTCTTCCTTGGGTCTGTGACATTGACAGTGTGAGGTCAGTCTGCTCTGACCTGTGTATGTTACATTGATAGAGTGGGGTCAATCTGATCTTCTCTGGGTGTGTTATATTGACAGAGTGGGTTCAGTCTGTTCTTCCCTGAGTGTGTTACATTGACAGAGTGAGGTCAGTCTGCTATTCACTGGGTGTGTTACATTGACAGAGTGGGGTCAGTCTGCCCTTACCTGGGTGTGTTACACTGACAGAGTCGGGTCAGTCTGCTCTTCACTGGGTGTGGTACTTTGACCGAATCGGGTCAGTCTGCTGTTCCCTGGGTGTGGTACATTGACAGAGCGTGAGGTCAGTCTGCTCTTCCCTGGGTGTGTTACATTGACGGTGTGAGGTCCGTCTGCTCTTGCCTGGTGGCTTACATTGACAGAGTGAGGTCAGTCTATTCTTCCCTGGGTGTGTTATATTGTCAGACTGGGGTCAGTCTGCCCTTCCCTGGGTGTGTTACATTGACAGAGTGAGGTCAGTCTGCTCTTCCCTGGGTGTGTTAGATTGACAGAGTGGGGTCAGTCTGCTCTTCCCTGGGTGTGTTACATTGACAGAGTGGGGTCAGTCTGCTTTTCCCTGGGTGTGTTAGATTGATAGAGTGGGGTCAGTCTGCTTTTCCCTGGGTGTCAGATTGACAGAGTGAGGTCAGTCTGCTTTTCCCTGTGTGTGTTACATTGACAGAGTGGGGTCAGTCTGGTCTTCCCTGGGTTTGTAAGATTGACAGAGTGAGGTCAGTCTGCTCTTCACTGGGTGTGTTACATTGACAGATTGGTTCAGTCTGCTCTTCCCTGGGTGCATGACATTGACAGAGTGAGGTCAGTCTGCTCTTCCCTGGTTGTGTTACATTGACAGAGTGAGGTCAGTGTGCTCTTCCCTGGGTGTGTTAGATTGACAGAGTGGGGTCAGTCTGCTATTCCCTGGGTGTGTTACATTTACAGAGTGGTGTCAGTCTGCTCTTCCCTGGGTGTGTTACATTGACAGAATGTGGTCAGTCTGCTCTCCCCTGGGTGTGTTACATTGACAGAGTGAGGTCAGTGTGCTCTTCCCTGGGTGTGTTAAATTGACAGAGTGGGGTCAGTCTGCTTTTCCCTGGGTGTGTTTCATTGACAGAGTGGTGTCAGTCTGCTCTTCCCTGGGTGTGTTACATTGACAGAATGTGGTTAGTCTGCTCTTCCCTAGGTGTGTTACATTGACAGAGTGTGGTCAGTCTGCTCTTCCCTGGGTGGGTTACATTGACAGAGTGGGGTCAGTCTTCTCTTCCCTGGGTGTGTTAGATTGACAGAGTGAGGTCAGTCTGCTTTTCCCTGGGCGTGTTACATTGACAGAGTTAGGTCAGTCTGCTCTTCCCTGGGTGTGTTACATTGACAGAGTGAGGTCAGTCTGCTCTTACCTCGGAGTGTTACATTGACAGATTGCGGTTAGTCTGCTCTTCCCTGGGTATGTTACATTGACACAGTGGGGTCAATCTGAACGGACATTGTGTGTGTCACATTGACAGAAAGGGGTCAGTCTGCTCTTCCCTGGGTGTTACATTGACAGAGTGGGATCAGTCTGCTCTTCCCTGTGTGTGTTACATTGACAGAGTGGGGTCAGTCTGCTCTTCCCTGGGTGTGTTACATTGACAGAGTGGGGTCAGTCTGCTCTTCCCTGGGTGTGTTACATTGACAGAGTGGGTTCAGTCTGCTCTTCCCTGGGTGTGTTACATTGACAGAGTGAGGTCAGTCTGCTCTTCCCTGGGTGTTACATTGACAGAGTGGGGCCAGTCTGCTCTTCCCTGGGTGTGTTACATTGACAGAGTGGGGTCAGTCTGCTCTTCCCTGGGTGTGTTACATTGACAGAGTGGGGTCAGTCTGCTCTTCCCTGGGTGTGTTACATTAACAGAGTGGTTTCAGTCTGCTCTTCCCTGGGTGTGTTACATTGACAGAGTGAGGTCAGTCTGCTCTTACCTGGGTGTGTTACATTGACACAGTGGGGTCAATCTGAACGAACACTGGGTGTGTCACATTGACATAAAGGGGTCAGTCTGCTCTTCCCTGGGTAGGACATTGACAGAGTGGGGTCAGTCTGCTCTTCCCTGGGTGTGTTACATTGACAGAGTGAGGTCAGTCTGCTATTCACTGGTTGTGTTACATTGACAGAGTGGGGTCAGTCTGCTCTTCCCTGGGTGTGTTACACGGACAGAATCGGGTCAGTCTGCTCTTCGCTGGTTGTAATTCATTGACTGAGTGGGGTCAGTCTGATCTTCCCTGGGTGTGTTACATTGACAGAGTGGGGTCAGTCTGCTCTTCCCAGGGTGTGTTACATTGACAGAGTGGGTCAGTCTGCTCTTCCCTGGGTGTGTTACATTGACAAATTGGGGTCAGTCTGCTCTTCCCTGGGTGTGTTACATTGACACAGTGGGTTCAGTCTGCTCTTCCCTGGGTGTGTTACATTGACAGAGTGAGGTCAGTCTGCTCTTCCCTGGGTGTTTTACATTGACAGAGTGAGGTCAGTCTGCTCTTCCCTGGGTGTGTTACATTGACAGAGTGAGGTCAGTATGCTCTTACCTGGGTGTGTAACATTGACAGATTGCGGTTAGTCTGCTGTTCCCTGGGTATGTTACTTTGACACAGTGGGGTCAATCTGAACGAACACTGAGTGTGTCACATTGACAGAAAGGACTCAGTCTGGTCTTCCGTGGGTGTTACATTGACAGAGTGGGGTCAGTCTGCTCTTCCCTGGGTGTGTTACATTGACAGAGTGGGGCCAGTCTGCTCTTCCCTGGGTGTGTTACATTGACAGAGTGGGGTCTGTCTGCTCTTCCCTGGGTGTGTTACATTGACTTAGTGAGGTCAGTCTGCTCTTCCCTGGGTGTTTTACATTGACAGAGTGGGGTCAGTCTGCTCTTCCCTGGGTGTGATACATTGACAGAGTGAGGTCAGTCTGCTATTGACTGGGTGAGTTACATTGACAGAGTGGGGTCAGTCTGCTCTTCCCTGGGTGTGTTACACTGACAGAGTCGGGTCAGTCTGCTCTTCCCTGGGTGTGTTACATTTACAGAGTGGTTTCAGTCTGTTCTTCCCTGGGTGGGTTACATTGATAGAGTGGGGTCAGTCTGGTCTTCCCTGATTGTGTTACATTGACAGAGTGGGGTCAGTCTGCTCTTCCCTGGGTGTGTTACACTGACAGCGAGGGGTCAGTCTGCTCTTCGCTGGTGGTAATTCATTGACAGAGTGGGGTCAGTCTGATCTTCCCTGGGTGTGTTACATTGACAGAGTGTGGTCTGTCTATTCTTCCCCGGGTGTGTTACATTGTCAGACTGGGGTCAGTCTGCCCTTCTCTGGGTGTGTTACATTGACAGAGTGAGGTCAGTCTGCTCTTCCCTGGGTGTGTTAGATTGACAGAGTGGGATCAGTCTGCTCTTCCCTGGGTGTGTTACATTGACAGAGTGGGGTCAGTCTGCTTTTCCCTGGGTGTGTTAGATTGACAGAGTGGGGTCAGTCTGCTCTTCCCTGGGTTTGTAAGATTGACAGAGTGGGGTCAGTCTGCTCTTCACTGGGTGTGTTACATTGACAGATTGGTTCAGTCTGCTCTTCCCTGGGTGCGTTACATTCACAGAGTGAGGTCAGTCTGCTCTTCCCTGGTTGTGTTACATTGACAGAGTGAGGTCAGTGTGCTCTTCCCTGGGTGTGTTAGATTGACAGAGTGGGGTCATTCTGCTTTTCCCTGGGTGTGTTACATTGACAGAGTGGTGTCAGTCTGCTCTTCCCTGGGTGTGTTACATTGACAGAGTGAGGTCAGTCTGCTCTTCCCTGGGTGTTACATTGACAGAGTGGGGTCAGGCTGCTCTTCCCTGGGTGTGTTACATTGACAGAGTGAGGTCAGTCTGCTCTTCCCTGGGTGTTTTACATTGACAGAGTGAGGTCAGTCTGCTCTTCCTTGGGTGTGTTACATTGACAGAGTGAGGTCAGTCTGCTCTTACCTGGGCGTGTTGCATTGACAGAGTGGGGTCAGTCTGGTCTTCCCTGGGTGTGTTACATTGACAGACTGGGGTCAGTCTGCTCTTCGCTGGTTGTGATTCATTGACTGAGTGGGGTCAGTGTGTTCTTCCCTGGGTGTGTTACATTGACAGAGTGAGGTCAGTCTGATCTTCCCTGGGTGGGTTACATTGACAGAGTGGGGTCAGTCTGGTCTTCCCTGGGTGTGTTACATTGACAGTGTGGGGTCAGTCTGTTTTTTTTTACCTGGGTGGATTACATTGACAGAGTGTGGTCAGTCTGGTCTTCCCTGGGTGTGTTACAATGACAGAGTGGGGTCAGTCTGCTCTTCGCTGGTTGTGATTCATTGACTGAGTGCGGTCAGTGTGTTCTTCCCTGGGTGTGTTACATTGACAGAGTGAGGTCAGTCTGATCTTCCCTGGGTGGGTTACATTGACAGAGTGGGGTCAGTCTGGTCTTCCCTGGGTGGGTTACAATGACAGTGTGGAGTCAGTCTGCTCTTCCATGGGTGTGTTACATTGACAGAATGGGGTCAGTCTGCTCTTCCCTGGGTGTGTTACATTGACAGAGTGGGGTCAGTCTGGTCTTCCCTGGGTCTGATACATTGACAGAGTGGGGTCAGTCTGCTCTTCCCTGGGTCTGTTACATTGACAGTGTGAGGTCAGTCTGCTCTTCCTTGGGTCTGTTACATTGACAGTGTGAGGTCAGTCTGCTCTTCCCTGTGTATGTTACATTGATAGAGTGGGGTCAATCTGATCTTCTCTGGGTGTGTTCTCTTGACAGAGTGGGTTCAGTCTGTTCTTCCCTGAGTGTGTTACATTGACAGAGTCAGGTCAGTCTGCTATTCACTGGGTGTGTTACATTGACAGAGTGGGGTCAGTCTGCTCTTACCTGGGTGTGTTACACTGACAGAGTCGGGTCAGTCTGCTCTTCACTGGGTGTGGTACATTGACCGAATCGGGTCAGTCTGCTGTTCCCTGGGTGTGGTACATTGACAGAGGGTGAGGTCAGTCTGCTCTTCCCTGGGTGTGTTACATTGACGGTGTGAGGTCCGTCTGCTCTTGTCTGGTGGCTTACATTGACAGAGTAAGGTCAGTCTATTCTTCCCTGGGTGTGTTACATTGTCAGACTGGGGTCAGTCTGCCCTTCCCTGGGTGTGTTACATTGACAGAGTGAGGTCAGTCTGCTCTTCCCTGGGTGTGTTAGATTGACAGAGTGGGGTCAGTCTGCTCTTCCCTGGGTGTGTTACATTGACAGAGTGGGGTCAGTCTGTTTTTCCCTGGGTGTGTTAGATTGACAGAGTGGGGTCAGTCTGCTTTTCCCTGGGTGTGTTACATTGACAGAGTGGGGTCAGTCTGCTCTTCCCTGGGTTTGTAAGATTGACAGAGTGGGGTCAGTCTGCTCTTCACTGGGTGTGTTACATTGACAGTGTGGGGTCAGTCTGTTTTTTTTTACCTGGGTGGGTTACATTGACAGAGTGTGGTCAGTCTGGTCTTCCCTGGGTGTGTTACAATGACAGAGTGGGGTCAGTCTGCTCTTCGCTGGTTGTGATTCATTGACTGAGTGCGGTCAGTGTGTTCTTCCCTGGGTGTGTTACATTGACAGAGTGGGGTCAGTCTGCTCTTCCCTGGTTGTGTTACATTGACAGAGTGGGGTCAGTCTGCTCTTCCCTGGGTTTGTAAGATTGACAGAGTGGGGTCAGTCTGCTCTTCACTGGGTGTGTTACATTGGCAGATTGGTTTAGTCTGCTCTTCCCTGGGTGCGTTACATTGACAGAGTGCGGTCAGTCTGCTCTTCCCTGGTGGTGTTACATTGACAGAGTGAGGTCACTGTGCTCTTCCCTGGGTGTGTTACATTGACAGAGTGGGGTCAGTCTGCTCTTCCCTGGTTGTGTTACATTGACAGAATGAGGTCAGTGTGCTCTTCCCTGGGTGTGTTACATTGACAGAGTGGGGTCAGTCTGCTCTTCCCTGGTTGTGTTACATTGACAGAGTGGGGTCAGTCTGCTCTTCCCTGGGTGTGTTACACGGACAGCGAGGGGTCAGTCTGGTCTTCGCTGGTGGTAATTCATTGACTGAGTGGGGTCAGTCTGATCTTCCCTGGGTGTGTTACATTGACAGAGTGGTTTCAGTCTGTTCTTCCCTGGGTGGGTTACATTGATAGTGTGGGGTCAGTCTGGTCTTCCCTGATTGTGTTACATTGACAGAGTGGGGTCAGTCTGCTCTTCCCTGGGTGTGTTACACTGACAGCGAGGGGTCAGTCTGCTCTTCGCTGGTGGTAATTCATGGACAGAGTGAGGTCAGTCTGATCTTCCCTGGGTGTGTTACATTGACAGAGTGTGGTCTGTCTATTCTTCCCTGGGTGTGTTACATTGTCAGACTGGGGTCAGTCTGCCCTTCCCTGGGTGTGTTACATTGACAGAGTGAGGTCAGTCTGCTCTTCCCTGGGTGTGTTAGATTGACAGAGTGGGATCAGTCTGCTCTTCCCTGGGTGTGTTACATTGACAGAGTGGGGTCAGTCTGCTTCTCCCTGGGTGTGTTAGATTGACAGAGTGGGGTCAGTCTGCTTTTCCCTGGGTGTGTTAGATTGACAGAGTGGGGTCAGTCTGCTTTTCCCTGGGTGTGTTACATTGACAGAGTGGGGTCAGTCTGCTCTTCCCTGGGTTTGTAAGATTGACAGAGTGGGGTCAGTCTGCTCTTCACTGGGTGTGTTACATTGACAGATTGGTTCAGTCTGCTCTTCCCTGGGTGCGTTACATTGACAGAGTGAGGTCAGTCTGCTCTTCCCTGGTTGTGTTACATTGACAGAGTGAGGTCAGTGTGCTCTTCCCTGGGTGTGTTAGATTGACAGAGTGGGGTCAGTCTGCTTTTCCCTGGGTGTGTTACATTGACAGAGTGGTGTCAGTCTGCTCTTCCCTGGGTGTGTTACATTGACAGAGTGAGGTCAGTCTGCTCTTCCCTGTGTGTTACATTGACAGAGTGGGGTCAGGCTGCTCTTCCCTGGGTGTGTTACATTGACAGAGTGAGGTCAGTCTGCTCTTCCCTGGGTGTTTTACATTGACAGAGTGAGGTCAGTCTGCTCTTCCTTGGGTGTGTTACATTGACAGAGTGAGGTCAGTCTGCTCTTACCTGGGCGTGTTGCATTGACAGAGTGGGGTCAGTCTGGTCTTCCCTGGGTGTGTTACATTGACAGAGTGGGGTCAGTCTGCTCTTCGCTGGTTGTGATTCATTGACTGAGTGGGGTCAGTGTGTTCTTCCCTGGGTGTGTTACATTGACAGTGTGAGGTCAGTCTGATCTTCCCTGGGTGGGTTACATTGACAGAGTGGGGTCAGTCTGGTCTTCCCTGGGTGTGTTACATTGACAGTGTGGGGTCAGTCTGTTTTTTTTTACCTGGGTGGGTTACATTGACAGAGTGTGGTCAGTCTGGTCTTCCCTGGGCGTGTTCCTATGACAGAGTGGGGTCAGTCTGCTCTTCGCTGGTTGTGATTCATTGACTGAGTGGGGTCAGTGTGTTCTTCCCTGGGTGTGTTACATTGACAGAGTGAGGTCAGTCTGATCTTCCCTGGGTGGGTTACATTGACAGAGTGGGGTCAGTCTGGTCTTCCCTGGGTGGGTTACAATGACAGTGTGGAGTCAGTCTGCTCTTCCATGGGTGTGTTACATTGACAGAATGGGGTCAGTCTGCTCTTCCCTGGGTGTGTTACATTGACAGAGTGGGGTCAGTCTGGTCTTCCCTGGGTCTGATACATTGACAGAGTGGGGTCAGTCTGCTCTTCCCTGGGTCTGTTACATTGACAGTGTGAGGTCAGTCTGCTCTTCCTTGGGTCTGTTACATTGACAGTGTGAGGTCAGTCTGCTCTTCCCTGTGTATGTTACATTGATAGAGTGGGGTCAATCTGATCTTCTCTGGGTGTGTTATATTGACAGAGTGGGTTCAGTCTGTTCTTCCCTGAGTGTGTTACATTGACAGAGTGAGGTCAGTCTGCTATTCACTGGGTGTGTTACATTGACAGAGTGGGGTCAGTCTGCTCTTACCTGGGTGTGTTACACTGACAGAGTCGGGTCAGTCTGCTCTTCACTGGGTGTGGTACATTGACCGAATCGGGTCAGTCTGCTGTTCCCTGGGTGTGGTACATTGACAGAGGGTGAGGTCAGTCTGCTCTTCCCTGGGTGTGTTACATTGACGGTGTGAGGTCCGTCTGCTCTTGCCTGGTGGCTTACATTGACAGAGTGAGGTCAGTCTATTCTTCCCTGGGTGTGTTACATTGTCAGACTGGGGTCACTCTGCCCTTCCCTGGGTGTGTTACATTGACAGAGTGAGGTCAGTCTGCTCTTCCCTGGGTGTGTTAGATTGACAGGGTGGGGTCAGTCTGCTCTTCCCTGGGTGTGTTACATTGACAGAGTGGGGTCAGTCTGCTTTTCCCTGGGTGTGTTAGATTGACAGAGTGGGGTCAGTCTGCCTTTCCCTGGGTGTGTTACATTGACAGAGTGCGGTCAGTCTGCTCTTCCCTGGGTTTGTAAGATTGACAGACTGGGGTCAGTCTGCTCTTCACTGGGTGTGTTACATTGGCAGATTGGTTCAGTCTGCTCTTCCCTGGGTGCGTTACATTGACAGAGTGAGGTCAGTCTGCTCATCCCTGGTTGTGTAACATTGACAGAGTGAGGTCAGTGTGCTCTTCCCTGGGTGTGTTAGATTGACAGAGTGGGGTCAGTCTGCTTTTCCCTGGGTGTGTTACATTGACAGAGTGGTGTCAGTCTGCTCTTCCCTGGGTGTGTTACATTGACAGAATGTGGTCAGTCTGCTCTCCCCTGGGTGTGTTACATTGACAGAGTGAGGTCAGTGTGCTCTTCCCTGGGTGTGTTAAATTGACAGAGTGGGGTCAGTCTGCTTTTCCCTGGGTGTGTTACATTGACAGAGTGGGGTCAGTCTGCTCTTCCCTGGGTTTGTAAGATTGACAGAGTGGGGTCAGTCTGCTCTTCACTGGGTGTGTTACATTGACAGAGTGGGGACAGTCTGCTCTTCCCTGGGTGTGTTACATTGACAGAGTGGGTTCAGTCTGCTCTTCCCTGGGTGTGTTACATTGACAGAGTGAGGTCAGTCTGCTCTTCCCTGGGTGTTACATTGACAGAGTGGGGTCAGGCTGCTCTTCCCTGGGTGTGTTACATTGACAGAGTGAGGTCAGTCTGCTCTTCCCTGGGTGTTTTACATTGACAGAGTGAGGTCAGTCTGCTCTTCCTTGGGTGTGTTACATTGACAGAGTGAGGTCAGTCTGCTCTTCCTTGGGTGTGTTACATTGACAGAGTGAGGTCAGTCTGCTCTTACCTGGGTGTGTTACATTGACAGAGTGGGGTCAGTCTGGTCTTCCCTGGGTGTGTTACATTGACAGAGTGGGGTCAGTCTGCTCTTCGCTGGTTGTGATTCATTGACTGAGTTGGGTCAGTGTGTTCTTCCCTGGGTGTGTTACATTGACAGAGTGAGGTCAGTCTGATCTTCCCTGGCTGGGTTACATTGACAGAGTGGGGTCATTAGGGTCTTCCCTGGGTGTGTTACATTGACAGTGTGGGGTCAGTCTGTTTTTTTTTACCTGGGTGGGTTACATTGACAGAGTGTGGTCAGTCTGGTCTTCCCTGGGTGTGTTACAATGACAGAGTGGCGTCAGTCTGCTCTTCGCTGGTTGTGATTCATTGACTGAGTGGGGTCTGTGTGTTCTTCCCTGGGTGTGTTACATTGACAGAGTGAGGTCAGTCTGATATTCCCTGGGTGGGTTACATTGACAGAGTGGTGTCAGTCTGGTCTTCCCTGGGTGTGTTACATTGACAGTGTGGGGTCAGTCTGTTTTTTTTTACCTGGGTGGGTTACATTGACAGAGTGTGGTCAGTCTGGTCTTCCCTGGGTGTGTTACAATGACAGAGTGGGGTCAGTCTGCTCTTCGCTGGTTGTGATTCATTGACTGAGTGGGGTCAGTGTGTTCTTCCCTGGGTGTGTTACATTGACAGAGTGAGGTCAGTCTGATCTTCCCTGGGTGGGTTACATTGACAGAGTGGGGTCAGTCTGGTCTTCCCTGGGTGGGTTACAATGACAGTGTGGAGTCAGTCTGCTCTTCCATGGGTGTGTTACATTGACAGAATGGGGTCAGTCTGCTCTTCCCTGGGTGTGTTACATTGACAGAGTGGGGTCAGTCTGGTCTTCCCTGGGTCTGATACATTGACAGAGTGGGGTCAGTCTGCTCTTCCCTGGGTCTGTTACATTGACAGTGTGAGGTCAGTCTGCTCTTCCTTGGGTCTGTTACATTGACAGTGTGAGGTCAGTCTGCTCTTCCCTGTGTATGTTATATTGACAGAGTGGGCTCAGTCTGTTCTTCCCTGAGTGTGTTACATTGACAGAGTGAGGTCAGTCTGCTATTCACTGGGTGTGTTACATTGACAGAGTGGGGTCAGTCTGCTCTTACCTGGGTGTGTTACACTAACAGAGTCGGGTCAGTCTGCTCTTCACTGGGTGTGGTACATTGACCGAATCGGATCAGTCTGCTGTTCCCTGGGTGTGGTACATTGACAGAGGGTGAGGTCAGTCTGCTCTTCCCTGGGTGTGTTACATTGACGGTGTGAGGTCCGTCTGCTCTTGCCTGGTGGCTTACATTGACAGAGTGAGGTCAGTCTATTCTTCCCTGGGTGTGTTACATTGTCAGACTGGGGTCACTCTGCCCTTCCCTGGGTGTGTTACATTGACAGAGTGAGGTCAGTCTGCTCTTCCCTGGGTGTGTTAGATTGACAGAGTGGGGTCAGTCTGCTCTTCCCTGGGTGTGATACATTGACAGAGTGGGGTCAGTCTGCTTTTCCCTGGGTGTGTTAGATTGACAGAGTGGGGTCAGTCTGCCTTTCCCTGGGTGTTAGATTGACAGAGTGGGGTCAGTCTGCTTTTCCCTGGGTGTGTTACATTGACAGAGTGGGGTCAGTCTGCTGTTCCCTGGGTTTGTAAGATTGACAGAGTGGGGTCAGTCTGCTCTTCACTGGGTGTGTTACATTGGCAGATTGGTTCAGTCTGCTCTTCCCTGGGTGCGTTACATTGACAGAGTGAGGTCAGTGTGCTCTTCCCTGGGTGTATTAGATTGACAGAGTGGGTTCAGTCTGCTTTTCCCTGGGAGTGTTACATTGACAGAGTGGTGTCAGTCTGCTCTTCCCTGGGTGTGTTACATTGACAGAATGTGGTCAGTCTGCTATCCCCTGGGTGTGTTACATTGACAGAGTGAGGTCAGTGTGCTCTTCCCTGGGTGTGTTAAATTGACAGAGTGGGGTCAGTCTGCTTTTCCCTGGGTGTGTTACATTGACAGAGTGGGGTCAGTCTGCTCTTCCCTGGGTGTTTTACATTGACAGAGTGAGGTCAGTCTGCTCTTACCTCGGAGTGTTACATTGACAGATTGCGGTTAGTCTGCTCTTCCCTGGGTATGTTACATTGACACAGTGGGGTCAATCTGAACGAACACTGGGTGTGTCACATTGACAGAAAGGGGTCAGTCTGCTCTTCCCTGGGTGTTACATTGACAGAGTGGGGTCAGTCTGCTCTTCCCTGGGTGTGTTACATTGACAGAGTGGGTTTCAGTCTGCTCTTCCCTGGGTGTGTTACATTGACAGAGTGGGGTCAGTCTGCTCTTCCCTGGGAGTGTTACATTGACAGAGTGGGTTCAGTCTGCTCTTCCCTGGGTGTGTTACATTGACAGAGTGAGGTCAGTCTGCTCTTCCCTGGGTGTTACATTGACAGAGTGGGGCCAGTCTGCTCTTTCCTTGGTGTGTTACATTGACAGAGTGGGGTCAGTCTGCTCTTCCCTGGGTGTGTTACATTGACAGAGTGGGGTCAGTCTGCTCTTCCCTGGGTGTGTTACATTGACAGAGTGGTTTCAGTCTGCTCTTCCCTGGGTGTCTTACATTGACAGAGTGAGGTCAGTCTGCTCTTCCCTGGGTATGTTACATTGACACAGTGGGGTCAATCTGAACGAACACTGGGTGTGTCACATTGACAGAAAGGGGTCAGTCTGCTCTTCCCTGGGTGTTACATTGACAGAGTGGGGTCAGTCTGCTCTTCCCTGGGTGTGTTACATTGACAGAGTGAGGTCAGTCTGCTATTCACTGGTTGTGTTACATTGACAGAGTGGGGTCAGTCTGCTCTTCCCTGGGTGTGTTACACGGACAGAGTCGGGTCAGTCTGCTCTTCCCTGGGTGTGTTACATTGACAGAGTGGGGTCAGTCTGGTCTTCCCTGGTTGTGTTACATTGACAGAGTGGGGTCAGTCTGCTCTTCCCTGGGTGTGTTACACTGACAGAGAGGGGTCAGTCTGCTCTTCGCTGGTTGTAATTCATTGACTGAGTGGGGTCAGTGTGATCTTCCCTGGGTGTGTTACATTGACAGAGTGGGGTCAGTCTGCTCTTCCCAGGGTGTGTTACATTGACAGAGTGGGTCAGTCTGCTCTTCCCTGGGTGTGTTACATTGACAGAGTGGGGTCAGTCTGCTCTTCCCTGGGTGTATTACATTGACAGAGTGGGTTCAGTCTGCTCTTCCCTGGGTGTGTTACATTGACAGAGTGAGGTCAGTCTGCTCTTCCCTGGGTGTTTTACATTGACAGAGTGAGGTCAGTCTGCTCTTCCCTGGGTGTGTTACATTGACAGAGTGAGGTCAGTCTGCTCTTACCTGGGTGTGTTAGATTGACAGAGTGGGGTCAGTCTGCTCTTCCCTGGGTTTGTAAGATTGACAGAGTGGGGTCAGTCTGCTCTTCACTGGGTGTGTTACATTGACAGATTGGTTCAGTCTGCTCTTCCCTGGGTGCGTTACATTGACAGAGTGAGGTCAGTCTGCTCTTCCCTGGTTGTGTTACATTGACAGAGTGAGGTCAGTGTGCTCTTCCCTGGGTGTGTTAGATTGACAGAGTGGGGTCAGTCTGCTTTTCCCTGGGTGTGTTACATTGACAGAGTGGTGTCAGTCTGCTCTTCCCTGGGTGTGTTACATTGACAGAGTGAGGTCAGTCTGCTCTTCCCTGGGTGTTACATTGACAGAGTGGGGTCAGGCTGCTCTTCCCTGGGTGTGTTACATTGACAGAGTGAGGTCAGTCTGCTCTTCCCTGGGTGTTTTACATTGACAGAGTGAGGTCAGTCTGCTCTTCCTTGGGTGTGTTACATTGACAGAGTGAGGTCAGTCTGCTCTTACCTGGGCGTGTTGCATTGACAGAGTGGGGTCAGTCTGGTCTTCCCTGGGTGTGTTACATTGACAGACTGGGGTCAGTCTGCTCTTCACTGGTTGTGATTCATTGACTGAGTGGGGTAAGTGTGTTCTTCCCTGGGTGTGTTACATTGACAGAGTGAGGTCAGTCTGATCTTCCCTGGGTGGGTTACATTGACAGAGTGGGGTCAGTCTGGTCTTCCCTGGGTGTGTTACATTGACAGTGTGGGGTCAGTCTGTTTTTTTTTACCTGGGTGGGTTACATTGACAGAGTGTGGTCAGTCTGGTCTTCCCTGGGCGTGTTCCTATGACAGAGTGGGGTCAGTCTGCTCTTCGCTGGTTGTGATTCATTGACTGAGTGGGGTCAGTGTGTTCTTCCCTGGGTGTGTTACATTGACAGAGTGAGGTCAGTCTGATCTTCCCTGGGTGGGTTACATTGACAGAGTGGGGTCAGTCTGGTCTTCCCTGGGTGGGTTACAATGACAGTGTGGAGTCAGTCTACTCTTCCATGGGTGTGTTACATTGACAGAATGGGGTCAGTCTGCTCTTCCCTGGGTGTGTTACATTGACAGAGTGGGGTCAGTCTGGTCTTCCCTGGGTCTGATACATTGACAGAGTGGGGTCAGTCTGCTCTTCCCTGGGTCTGTTACATTGACAGTGTGAGGTCAGTCTGCTCTTCCTTGGGTCTGTTACATTGACAGTGTGAGGTCAGTCTGCTCTTCCCTGTGTATGTTACATTGATAGAGTGGGGTCAATCTGATCTTCTCTGGGTGTGTTATATTGACAGAGTGGGTTCAGTCTGTTCTTCCCTGAGTGTGTTACATTGACAGAGTGAGGTCAGTCTGCTATTCACTGGGTGTGTTACATTGACAGAGTGGGGTCAGTCTGCTCTTACCTGGGTGTGTTACACTGACAGAGTCGGGTCAGTCTGCTCTTCACTGGGTGTGGTACATTGACCGAATCGGGTCAGTCTGCTGTTCCCTGGGTGTGGTACATTGACAGAGGGTGAGGTCAGTCTGCTCTTCCCTGGGTGTGTTACATTGACGGTGTGAGGTCCGTCTGCTCTTGCCTGGTGGCTTACATTGACAGAGTGAGGTCAGTCTATTCTTCCCTGGGTGTGTTACATTGTCAGACTGGGGTCACTCTGCCCTTCCCTGGGTGTGTTACATTGACAGAGTGAGGTCAGTCTGCTCTTCCCTGGGTGTGTTAGATTGACAGGGTGGGGTCAGTCTGCTCTTCCCTGGGTGTGTTACATTGACAGAGTGGGGTCAGTCTGCTTTTCCCTGGGTGTGTTAGATTGACAGAGTGGGGTCAGTCTGCTCTTCCCTGGGTGTGTTACATTGACAGAGTGGGGTCAGTCTGCTCTTCCCTGGGTGTGTTACATTGACAGAGTGGTTTCAGTCTGCTCTTCCCTGGGTGTCTTACATTGACAGAGTGAGGTCAGTCTGCTCTTCCCTGGGTATGTTACATTGACACAGTGGGGTCAATCTGAACGAACACTGGGTGTGTCACAATGACAGAAAGGGGTCAGTCTGCTCTTCCCTGGGTGTTACATTGACAGAGTGGGGTCAGTCTGCTCTTCCCTGGGTGTGTTACATTGACAGAGTGAGGTCAGTCTGCTATTCACTGGTTGTGTTACATTGACAGAGTGGGGTCAGTCTGCTCTTCCCTGGGTGTGTTACACGGACAGAGTCGGGTCAGTCTGCTCTTCCCTGGGTGTGTTACATTGACAGAGTGGGGTCAGTCTGGTCTTCCCTGGTTGTGTTACATTGACAGAGTGGGGTCAGTCTGCTCTTCCCTGGGTGTGTTACACTGACAGAGAGGGGTCAGTCTGCTCTTCGCTGGTTGTAATTCATTGACTGAGTGGGGTCAGTGTGATCTTCCCTGGGTGTGTTACATTGACAGAGTGGGGTCAGTCTGCTCTTCCCAGGGTGTGTTACATTGACAGAGTGGGTCAGTCTGCTCTTCCCTGGGTGTGTTACATTGACAGAGTGGGGTCAGTCTGCTCTTCCCTGGGTGTATTACATTGACAGAGTGGGTTCAGTCTGCTCTTCCCTGGGTGTGTTACATTGACAGAGTGAGGTCAGTCTGCTCTTCCCTGGGTGTTTTACATTGACAGAGTGAGGTCAGTCTGCACTTCCCTGGGTGTGTTACATTGACAGAGTGAGGTCAGTCTGCTCTTACCTGGGTGTGTTAGATTGACAGAGTGGGGTCAGTCTGCTCTTCCCTGGGTTTGTAAGATTGACAGAGTGGGGTCAGTCTGCTCTTCACTGGGTGTGTTACATTGACAGATTGGTTCAGTCTGCTCTTCCCTGGGTGCGTTACATTGACAGAGTGAGGTCAGTCTGCTCTTCCCTGGTTGTGTTACATTGACAGAGTGAGGTCAGTGTGCTCTTCCCTGGGTGTGTTAGATTGACAGAGTGGGGTCAGTCTGCTTTTCCCTGGGTGTGTTACATTGACAGAGTGAGGTCAGTCTGCTCTTCCCTGGGTGTTACATTGACAGAGTGGGGTCAGGCTGCTCTTCCCTGGGTGTGTTACATTGACAGAGTGAGGTCAGTCTGCTCTTCCCTGGGTGTTTTACATTGACAGAGTGAGGTCAGTCTGCTCTTCCTTGGGTGTGTTACATTGACAGAGTGAGGTCAGTCTGCTCTTACCTGGGCGTGTTGCATTGACAGAGTGGGGTCAGTCTGGTCTTCCCTGGGTGTGTTACATTGACAGAGTGGGGTCAGTCTGCTCTTCGCTGGTTGTGATTCATTGACTGAGTGGGGTCAGTGTGTTCTTCCCTGGGTGTGTTACATTGACAGAGTGAGGTCAGTCTGATCTTCCCTGGGTGGGTTACATTGACAGAGTGGGGTCAGTCTGGTCTTCCCTGGGTGTGTTACATTGACAGTGTGGGGTCAGTCTGTTTTTTTTTACCTGGGTGGGTTACATTGACAGAGTGTGGTCAGTCTAGTCTTCCCTGGGCGTGTTTCTATGACAGAGTGGGGTCAGTCTGCTCTTCGCTGGTTGTGATTCATTGACTGAGTGGGGTCAGTGTGTTCTTCCCTGGGTGTGTTACATTGACAGAGTGAGGTCAGTCTGATCTTCCCTGGGTGGGTTACATTGACAGAGTGGGGTCAGTCTGGTCTTCCCTGGGTGGGTTACAATGACAGTGTGGAGTCAGTCTGCTCTTCCATGGGTGTGTTACATTGACAGAATGGGGTCAGTCTGCTCTTCCCTGGGTGTGTTACATTGACAGAGTGGGGTCAGTCTGGTCTTCCCTGGGTCTGATACATTGACAGAGTGGGGTCAGTCTGCTCTTCCCTGGGTCTGTTACATTGACAGTGTGAGGTCAGTCTGCTCTTCCTTGGGTCTGTTACATTGACAGTGTGAGGTCAGTCTGCTCTTCCCTGTGTATGTTACATTGATAGAGTGGGGTCAATCTGATCTTCTCTGGGTGTGTTATATTGACAGAGTGGGTTCAGTCTGTTCTTCCCTGAGTGTGTTACATTGACAGAGTGAGGTCAGTCTGCTATTCACTGGGTGTGTTACATTGACAGAGTGGGGTCAGTCTGCTCTTACCTGGGTGTGTTACACTGACAGAGTCGGGTCAGTCTGCTCTTCACTGGGTGTGGTACATTGACCGAATCGGGTCAGTCTGCTGTTCCCTGGGTGTGGTACATTGACAGAGGGTGAGGTCAGTCTGCTCTTCCCTGGGTGTGTTACATTGACGGTGTGAGGTCCGTCTGCTCTTGCCTGGTGGCTTACATTGACAGAGTGAGGTCAGTCTATTCTTCCCTGGGTGTGTTACATTGTCAGACTGGGGTCACTCTGCCCTTCCCTGGGTGTGTTACATTGACAGAGTGAGGTCAGTCTGCTCTTCCCTGGGTGTGTTAGATTGACAGGGTGGGGTCAGTCTGCTCTTCCCTGGGTGTGTTACATTGACAGAGTGGGGTCAGTCTGCTTTTCCCTGGGTGTGTTAGATTGACAGAGTGGGGTCAGTCTGCCTTTCCCTGGGTGTGTTACATTGACAGAGTGGGGTCAGTCTGCTCTTCCCTGGGTTTGTAAGATTGACAGACTGGGGTCAGTCTGCTCTTCACTGGGTGTGTTACATTGGCAGATTGGTTCAGTCTGCTCTTCCCTGGGTGCGTTACATTGACAGAGTGAGGTCAGTCTGCTCATCCCTGGTTGTGTAACATTGACAGAGTGAGGTCAGTGTGCTCTTCCCTGGGTGTGTTAGATTGACAGAGTGGGGTCAGTCTGCTTTTCCCTGGGTGTGTTACATTGACAGAGTGGTGTCAGTCTGCTCTTCCCTGGGTGTGTTACATTGACAGAATGTGGTCAGTCTGCTCTCCCCTGGGTGTGTTACATTGACAGAGTGAGGTCAGTGTGCTCTTCCCTGGGTGTGTTAAATTGACAGAGTGGGGTCAGTCTGCTTTTCCCTGGGTGTGTTACATTGACAGAGTGGGGTCAGTCTGCTCTTCCCTGGGTTTGTAAAATTGACAGAGTGGGGTCAGTCTGCTCTTCACTGGGTGTGTTACATTGACAGAGTGGGGACAGTCTGCTCTTCCCTGGGTGTGTTACATTGACAGAGTGGGTTCAGTCTGCTCTTCCCTGGGTGTGTTACATTGACAGAGTGAGGTCAGTCTGCTCTTCCCTGGGTGTTACATTGACAGAGTGGGGTCAGGCTGCTCTTCCCTGGGTGTGTTACATTGACAGAGTGAGGTCAGTCTGCTCTTCCCTGGGTGTTTTACATTGACAGAGTGAGGTCAGTCTGCTCTTCCTTGGGTGTGTTACATTGACAGAGTGAGGTCAGTCTGCTCTTACCTGGGTGTGTTACATTGACAGAGTGGGGTCAGTCTGGTCTTCCCTGGGTGTGTTACATTGACAGAGTGGGGTCAGTCTGCTCTTCGCTGGTTGTGATTCATTGACTGAGTGGGGTCAGTGTGTTCTTCCCTGGGTGTGTTACATTGACAGAGTGAGGTCAGTCTGATCTTCCCTGGCTGGGTTACATTGACAGAGTGGGGTCATTAGGGTCTTCCCTGGGTGTGTTACATTGACAGTGTGGGGTCAGTCTGTTTTTTTTTGCCTGGGTGGGTTACATTGACAGAGTGTGGTCAGTCTGGTCTTCCCTGGGTGTGTTACAATGACAGAGTGGCGTCAGTCTGCTCTTCGCTGGTTGTGATTCATTGACTGAGTGGGGTCTGTGTGTTCTTCCCTGGGTGTGTTACATTGACAGAGTGAGGTCAGTCTGATATTCCCTGGGTGGGTTACATTGACAGAGTGGTGTCAGTCTGGTCTTCCCTGGGTGTGTTACATTGACAGTGTGGGGTCAGTCTGTTTTTTTTTACCTGGGTGGGTTACATTGACAGAGTGTGGTCAGTCTGGTCTTCCCTGGGTGTGTTACAATGACAGAGTGGGGTCAGTCTGCTCTTCGCTGGTTGTGATTCATTGACTGAGTGGGGTCAGTGTGTTCTTCCCTGGGTGTGTTACATTGACAGAGTGAGGTCAGTCTGATCTTCCCTGGGTGGGTTACATTGACAGAGTGGGGTCAGTCTGGTCTTCCCTGGGTGGGTTACAATGACAGTGTGGAGTCAGTCTGCTCTTCCATGGGTGTGTTACATTGACAGAATGGGGTCAGTCTGCTCTTCCCTGGGTGTGTTACATTGACAGAGTGGGGTCAGTCTGGTCTTCCCTGGGTCTGATACATTGACAGAGTGGGGTCAGTCTGCTCTTCCCTGGGTCTGTTACATTGACAGTGTGAGGTCAGTCTGCTCTTCCTTGGGTCTGTTACATTGACAGTGTGAGGTCAGTCTGCTCTTCCCTGTGTATGTTATATTGACAGAGTGGGTTCAGTCTGTTCTTCCCTGAGTGTGTTACATTGACAGAGTGAGGTCAGTCTGCTATTCACTGGGTGTGTTACATTGACAGAGTGGGGTCAGTCTGCTCTTACCTGGGTGTGTTACACTAACAGAGTCGGGTCAGTCTGCTCTTCACTGGGTGTGGTACATTGACCGAATCGGATCAGTCTGCTGTTCCCTGGGTGTGGTACATTGACAGAGGGTGAGGTCAGTCTGCTCTTCCCTGGGTGTGTTACATTGACGGTGTGAGGTCCGTCTGCTCTTGCCTGGTGGCTTACATTGACAGAGTGAGGTCAGTCTATTCTTCCCTGGGTGTGTTACATTGTCAGACTGGGGTCACTCTGCCCTTCCCTGGGTGTGTTACATTGACAGAGTGAGGTCAGTCTGCTCTTCCCTGGGTGTGTTAGATTGACAGAGTGGGGTCAGTCTGCTCTTCCCTGGGTGTGATACATTGACAGAGTGGGGTCAGTCTGCTTTTCCCTGGGTGTGTTAGATTGACAGAGTGGGGTCAGTCTGCTTTTCCCTGGGTGTTAGATTGACAGAGTGGGGTCAGTCTGCTTTTCCCTGGGTGTGTTACATTGACAGAGTGGGGTCAGTCTGCTCTTCCCTGGGTTTGTAAGATTGACAGAGTGGGGTCAGTCTGCTCTTCACTGGGTGTGTTACATTGGCAGATTGGTTCAGTCTGCTCTTCCCTGGGTGCGTTACATTGACAGAGTGAGGTCAGTGTGCTCTTCCCTGGGTGTATTAGATTGACAGAGTGGGTTCAGTCTGCTTTTCCCTGGGTGTGTTACATTGACAGAGTGGTGTCAGTCTGCTCTTCCCTGGGTGTGTTACATTGACAGAATGTGGTCAGTCTGCTATCCCCTGGGTGTGTTACATTGACAGAGTGAGGTCAGTGTGCTCTTCCCTGGGTGTGTTAAATTGACAGAGTGGGGTCAGTCTGCTTTTCCCTGGGTGTGTTACATTGACAGAGTGGGGTCAGTCTGCTCTTCCCTGGGTGTTTTACATTGACAGAGTGAGGTCAGTCTGCTCTTACCTCGGAGTGTTACATTGACAGATTGCGGTTAGTCTGCTCTTCCCTGGGTATGTTACATTGACACAGTGGGGTCAATCTGAACGAACACTGGGTGTGTCACATTGACAGAAAGGGGTCAGTCTGCTCTTCCCTGGGTGTTACATTGACAGAGTGGGGTCAGTCTGCTCTTCCCTGGGTGTGTTACATTGACAGAGTGGGTTTCAGTCTGCTCTTCCCTGGGTGTGTTACATTGACAGAGTGGGGTCAGTCTGCTCTTCCCTGGGAGTGTTACATTGACAGAGTGGGTTCAGTCTGCTCTTCCCTGGGTGTGTTACATTGACAGAGTGAGGTCAGTCTGCTCTTCCCTGGGTGTTACATTGACAGAGTGGGGCCAGTCTGCTCTTCCCTGGGTGTGTTACATTGACAGAGTGGGGTCAGTCTGCTCTTCCCTGGGTGTGTTACATTGACAGAGTGGGGTCAGTCTGCTCTTCCCTGGGTGTGTTACATTGACAGAGTGGTTTCAGTCTGCTCTTCCCTGGGTGTCTTACATTGACAGAGTGAGGTCAGTCTGCTCTTCCCTGGGTATGTTACATTGACACAGTGGGGTCAATCTGAACGAACACTGGGTGTGTCACATTGACAGAAAGGGGTCAGTCTGCTCTTCCCTGGGTGTTACATTGACAGAGTGGGGTCAGTCTGCTCTTCCCTGGGTGTGTTACATTGACAGAGTGAGGTCAGTCTGCTATTCACTGGTTGTGTTACATTGACAGAGTGGGGTCAGTCTGCTCTTCCCTGGGTGTGTTACACGGACAGAGTCGGGTCAGTCTGCTCTTCCCTGGGTGTGTTACATTGACAGAGTGGGGTCAGTCTGGTCTTCCCTGGTTGTGTTACATTGACAGAGTGGGGTCAGTCTGCTCTTCCCTGCGTGTGTTACACTGACAGAGAGGGGTCAGTCTGCTCTTCGCTGGTTGTAATTCATTGACTGAGTGGGGTCAGTGTGATCTTCCCTGGGTGTGTTACATTGACAGAGTGGGGTCAGTCTGCTCTTCCCAGGGTGTGTTACATTGACAGAGTGGGTCAGTCTGCTCTTCCCTGGGTGTGTTACATTGACAGAGTGGGGTCAGTCTGCTCTTCCCTGGGTGTATTACATTGACAGAGTGGGTTCAGTCTGCTCTTCCCTGGGTGTGTTACATTGACAGAGTGAGGTCAGTCTGCTCTTCCCTGGGTGTTTTACATTGACAGAGTGAGGTCAGTCTGCACTTCCCTGGGTGTGTTACATTGACAGAGTGAGGTCAGTCTGCTCTTACCTGGGTGTGTTAGATTGACAGAGTGGGGTCAGTCTGCTCTTCCCTGGGTTTGTAAGATTGACAGAGTGGGGTCAGTCTGCTCTTCACTGGGTGTGTTACATTGACAGATTGGTTCAGTCTGCTCTTCCCTGGGTGCGTTACATTGACAGAGTGAGGTCAGTCTGCTCTTCCCTGGTTGTGTTACATTGACAGAGTGAGGTCAGTGTGCTCTTCCCTGGGTGTGTTAGATTGACAGAGTGGGGTCAGTCTGCTTTTCCCTGGGTGTGTTACATTGACAGAGTGGTGTCAGTCTGCTCTTCCCTGGGTGTGTTACATTGACAGAGTGAGGTCAGTCTGCTCTTCCCTGGGTGTTACATTGACAGAGTGGGGTCAGGCTGCTCTTCCCTGGGTGTGTTACATTGACAGAGTGAGGTCAGTCTGCTCTTCCCTGGGTGTTTTACATTGACAGAGTGAGGTCAGTCTGCTCTTCCTTGGGTGTGTTACATTGACAGAGTGAGGTCAGTCTGCTCTTACCTGGGCGTGTTGCATTGACAGAGTGGGGTCAGTCTGGTCTTCCCTGGGTGTGTTACATTGACAGAGTGGGGTCAGTCTGCTCTTCGCTGGTTGTGATTCATTGACTGAGTGGGGTCAGTGTGTTCTTCCCTGGGTGTGTTACATTGACAGAGTGAGGTCAGTCTGATCTTCCCTGGGTGGGTTACATTGACAGAGTGGGGTCAGTCTGGTCTTCCCTGGGTGTGTTACATTGACAGTGTGGGGTCAGTCTGTTTTTTTTTACCTGGGTGGGTTACATTGACAGAGTGTGGTCAGTCTAGTTTTCCCTGGGCGTGTTTCTATGACAGAGTGGGGTCAGTCTGCTCTTCGCTGGTTGTGATTCATTGACTGAGTGGGGTCAGTGTGTTCTTCCCTGGGTGTGTTACATTGACAGAGTGAGGTCAGTCTGATCTTCCCTGGGTGGGTTACATTGACAGAGTGGGGTCAGTCTGGTCTTCCCTGGGTGGGTTACAATGACAGTGTGGAGTCAGTCTGCTCTTCCATGGGTGTGTTACATTGACAGAATGGGGTCAGTCTGCTCTTCCCTGGGTGTGTTACATTGACAGAGTGGGGTCAGTCTGGTCTTCCCTGGGTCTGATACATTGACAGAGTGGGGTCAGTCTGCTCTTCCCTGGGTCTGTTACATTGACAGTGTGAGGTCAGTCTGCTCTTCCTTGGGTCTGTTACATTGACAGTGTGAGGTCAGTCTGCTCTTCCCTGTGTATGTTACATTGATAGAGTGGGGTCAATCTGATCTTCTCTGGGTGTGTTATATTGACAGAGTGGGTTCAGTCTGTTCTTCCCTGAGTGTGTTACATTGACAGAGTGAGGTCAGTCTGCTATTCACTGGGTGTGTTACATTGACAGAGTGGGGTCAGTCTGCTCTTACCTGGGTGTGTTACACTGACAGAGTCGGGTCAGTCTGCTCTTCACTGGGTGTGGTACATTGACCGAATCGGGTCAGTCTGCTGTTCCCTGGGTGTGGTACATTGACAGAGGGTGAGGTCAGTCTGCTCTTCCCTGGGTGTGTTACATTGACGGTGTGAGGTCCGTCTGCTCTTGCCTGGTGGCTTACATTGACAGAGTGAGGTCAGTCTATTCTTCCCTGGGTGTGTTACATTGTCAGACTGGGGTCACTCTGCCCTTCCCTGGGTGTGTTACATTGACAGAGTGAGGTCAGTCTGCTCTTCCCTGGGTGTGTTAGATTGACAGGGTGGGGTCAGTCTGCTCTTCCCTGGGTGTGTTACATTGACAGAGTGGGGTCAGTCTGCTTTTCCCTGGGTGTGTTAGATTGACAGAGTGGGGTCAGTCTGCCTTTCCCTGGGTGTGTTACATTGACAGAGTGGGGTCAGTCTGCTCTTCCCTGGGTTTGTAAGATTGACAGACTGGGGTCAGTCTGCTCTTCACTGGGTGTGTTACATTGGCAGATTGGTTCAGTCTGCTCTTCCCTGGGTGCGTTACATTGACAGAGTGAGGTCAGTCTGCTCATCCCTGGTTGTGTAACATTGACAGAGTGAGGTCAGTGTGCTCTTCCCTGGGTGTGTTAGATTGACAGAGTGGGGTCAGTCTGCTTTTCCCTGGGTGTGTTACATTGACAGAGTGGTGTCAGTCTGCTCTTCCCTGGGTGTGTTACATTGACAGAATGTGGTCAGTCTGCTCTCCCCTGGGTGTGTTACATTGACAGAGTGAGGTCAGTGTGCTCTTCCCTGGGTGTGTTAAATTGACAGAGTGGGGTCAGTCTGCTTTTCCCTGGGTGTGTTACATTGACAGAGTGGGGTCAGTCTGCTCTTCCCTGGGTTTGTAAGATTGACAGAGTGGGGTCAGTCTGCTCTTCACTGGGTGTGTTACATTGACAGAGTGGGGACAGTCTGCTCTTCCCTGGGTGTGTTACATTGACAGAGTGGGTTCAGTCTGCTCTTCCCTGGGTGTGTTACATTGACAGAGTGAGGTCAGTCTGCTCTTCCCTGGGTGTTACATTGACAGAGTGGGGTCAGGCTGCTCTTCCCTGGGTGTGTTACATTGACAGAGTGAGGTCAGTCTGCTCTTCCCTGGGTGTTTTACATTGACAGAGTGAGGTCAGTCTGCTCTTCCTTGGGTGTGTTACATTGACAGAGTGAGGTCAGTCTGCTCTTACCTGGGTGTGTTACATTGACAGAGTGGGGTCAGTCTGGTCTTCCCTGGGTGTGTTACATTGACAGAGTGGGGTCAGTCTGCTCTTCGCTGGTTGTGATTCATTGACTGAGTGGGGTCAGTGTGTTCTTCCCTGGGTGTGTTACATTGACAGAGTGAGGTCAGTCTGATCTTCCCTGGCTGGGTTACATTGACAGAGTGGGGTCATTAGGGTCTTCCCTGGGTGTGTTACATTGACAGTGTGGGGTCAGTCTGTTTTTTTTTGCCTGGGTGGGTTACATTGACAGAGTGTGGTCAGTCTGGTCTTCCCTGGGTGTGTTACAATGACAGAGTGGCGTCAGTCTGCTCTTCGCTGGTTGTGATTCATTGACTGAGTGGGGTCTGTGTGTTCTTCCCTGGGTGTGTTACATTGACAGAGTGAGGTCAGTCTGATATTCCCTGGGTGGGTTACATTGACAGAGTGGTGTCAGTCTGGTCTTCCCTGGGTGTGTTACATTGACAGTGTGGGGTCAGTCTGTTTTTTTTTACCTGGGTGGGTTACATTGACAGAGTGTGGTCAGTCTGGTCTTCCCTGGGTGTGTTACAATGACAGAGTGGGGTCAGTCTGCTCTTCGCTGGTTGTGATTCATTGACTGAGTGGGGTCAGTGTGTTCTTCCCTGGGTGTGTTGCATTGACAGAGTGAGGTCAGTCTGATCTTCCCTGGGTGGGTTACATTGACAGAGTGGGGTCAGTCTGGTCTTCCCTGGGTGGGTTACAATGACAGTGTGGAGTCAGTCTGCTCTTCCATGGGTGTGTTACATTGACAGAATGGGGTCAGTCTGCTCTTCCCTGGGTGTGTTACATTGACAGAGTGGGGTCAGTCTGGTCTTCCCTGGGTCTGATACATTGACAGAGTGGGGTCAGTCTGCTCTTCCCTGGGTCTGTTACATTGACAGTGTGAGGTCAGTCTGCTCTTCCTTGGGTCTGTTACATTGACAGTGTGAGGTCAGTCTGCTCTTCCCTGTGTATGTTATATTGACAGAGTGGGTTCAGTCTGTTCTTCCCTGAGTGTGTTACATTGACAGAGTGAGGTCAGTCTGCTATTCACTGGGTGTGTTACATTGACAGAGTGGGGTCAGTCTGCTCTTACCTGGGTGTGTTACACTAACAGAGTCGGGTCAGTCTGCTCTTCACTGGGTGTGGTACATTGACCGAATCGGATCAGTCTGCTGTTCCCTGGGTGTGGTACATTGACAGAGGGTGAGGTCAGTCTGCTCTTCCCTGGGTGTGTTACATTGACGGTGTGAGGTCCGTCTGCTCTTGCCTGGTGGCTTACATTGACAGAGTGAGGTCAGTCTATTCTTCCCTGGGTGTGTTACATTGTCAGACTGGGGTCACTCTGCCCTTCCCTGGGTGTGTTACATTGACAGAGTGAGGTCAGTCTGCTCTTCCCTGGGTGTGTTAGATTGACAGAGTGGGGTCAGTCTGCTCTTCCCTGGGTGTGATACATTGACAGAGTGGGGTCAGTCTGCTTTTCCCTGGGTGTGTTAGATTGACAGAGTGGGGTCAGTCTGCTTTTCCCTGGGTGTTAGATTGACAGAGTGGGGTCAGTCTGCTTTTCCCTGGGTGTGTTACATTGACAGAGTGGGGTCAGTCTGCTCTTCCCTGGGTTTGTAAGATTGACAGAGTGGGGTCAGTCTGCTCTTCACTGGGTGTGTTACATTGGCAGATTGGTTCAGTCTGCTCTTCCCTGGGTGCGTTACATTGACAGAGTGAGGTCAGTGTGCTCTTCCCTGGGTGTATTAGATTGACAGAGTGGGTTCAGTCTGCTTTTCCCTGGGTGTGTTACATTGACAGAGTGGTGTCAGTCTGCTCTTCCCTGGGTGTGTTACATTGACAGAATGTGGTCAGTCTGCTATCCCCTGGGTGTGTTACATTGACAGAGTGAGGTCAGTGTGCTCTTCCCTGGGTGTGTTAAATTGACAGAGTGGGGTCAGTCTGCTTTTCCCTGGGTGTGTTACATTGACAGAGTGGGGTCAGTCTGCTCTTCCCTGGGTGTTTTACATTGACAGAGTGAGGTCAGTCTGCTCTTACCTCGGAGTGTTACATTGACAGATTGCGGTTAGTCTGCTCTTCCCTGGGTATGTTACATTGACACAGTGGGGTCAATCTGAACGAACACTGGGTGTGTCACATTGACAGAAAGGGGTCAGTCTGCTCTTCCCTGGGTGTTACATTGACAGAGTGGGGTCAGTCTGCTCTTCCCTGGGTGTGTTACATTGACAGAGTGGGTTTCAGTCTGCTCTTCCCTGGGTGTGTTACATTGACAGAGTGGGGTCAGTCTGCTCTTCCCTGGGAGTGTTACATTGACAGAGTGGGTTCAGTCTGCTCTTCCCTGGGTGTGTTACATTGACAGAGTGAGGTCAGTCTGCTCTTCCCTGGGTGTTACATTGACAGAGTGGGGCCAGTCTGCTCTTCCCTGGGTGTGTTACATTGACAGAGTGGGGTCAGTCTGCTCTTCCCTGGGTGTGTTACATTGACAGAGTGGGGTCAGTCTGCTCTTCCCTGGGTGTGTTACATTGACAGAGTGGTTTCAGTCTGCTCTTCCCTGGGTGTCTTACATTGACAGAGTGAGGTCAGTCTGCTCTTCCCTGGGTATGTTACATTGACACAGTGGGGTCAATCTGAACGAACACTGGGTGTGTCACATTGACAGAAAGGGGTCAGTCTGCTCTTCCCTGGGTGTTACATTGACAGAGTGGGGTCAGTCTGCTCTTCCCTGGGTGTGTTACATTGACAGAGTGAGGTCAGTCTGCTATTCACTGGTTGTGTTACATTGACAGAGTGGGGTCAGTCTGCTCTTCCCTGGGTGTGTTACACGGACAGAGTCGGGTCAGTCTGCTCTTCCCTGGGTGTGTTACATTGACAGAGTGGGGTCAGTCTGGTCTTCCCTGGTTGTGTTACATTGACAGAGTGGGGTCAGTCTGCTCTTCCCTGCGTGTGTTACACTGACAGAGAGGGGTCAGTCTGCTCTTCGCTGGTTGTAATTCATTGACTGAGTGGGGTCAGTGTGATCTTCCCTGGGTGTGTTACATTGACAGAGTGGGGTCAGTCTGCTCTTCCCAGGGTGTGTTACATTGACAGAGTGGGTCAGTCTGCTCTTCCCTGGGTGTGTTACATTGACAGAGTGGGGTCAGTCTGCTCTTCCCTGGGTGTATTACATTGACAGAGTGGGTTCAGTCTGCTCTTCCCTGGGTGTGTTACATTGACAGAGTGAGGTCAGTCTGCTCTTCCCTGGGTGTTTTACATTGACAGAGTGAGGTCAGTCTGCTCTTCCCTGGGTGTGTTACATTGACAGAGTGAGGTCAGTCTGCTCTTACCTGGGTGTGTAACATTGACAGATTGCGGTTAGACTGCTGTTCCCTGGGTATGTTACATTGACACAGTGGGGTCAATCTGAACGAACACTAAGTGTGGCACATTGACAGAAAGGACTCAGTCTGCTCTTCCGTGGGTGTTACATTGACAGAGTGGGGTCAGTCTGCTCTTCCCTGGGTGTGTTACATTGACAGAGTGGGGCCAGTCTGCTCTTCCCTGGGTGTGTTACATTGACAGAGTGGGGTCTGTCTGCTCTTCCCTGGGTGTGTTACATTGACAGAGTGAGGTCAGTCTGCTCTTCCCTGGGTGTTTTACATTGACAGAGTGGGGTCAGTCTGCTCTTCCCTGGGTGTGATACATTGACAGAGTGGGGTCAGTCTGCTATTGACTGGGTGTGTTACATTGACAAAGTCGGGTCAGTCTGCTCTTCCTTGGGTGTGTTACATTGACAGAGTGGTTTCAGTCTGTTCTTCCCTGGGTGGGTTACATTGATAGAGTGGGGTCAGTCTGGTCTTCCCTGATTGTGTTACATTGACAGAGTGGGGTCAGTCTGCTCTTCCCTGGGTGTGTTACACTGACAGCGAGGTGTCAGTCTGCTCTTCGCTAGTGGTAATTCATTGACTGAGTGCGGTCAGTCTGATCTTCCCTGGGTGTGTTACATTGACAGAGTGTGGTCTGTCTGCTCTTCCCTGGGTGGGTTACATTGACAGAGTGGGGTCAGTCTGCTCTTCCCTGGGTGTGTTACATTGACAGAGTGGGTTCAGTCTGCACTTCCCTGGGTGTGTTACATTGACAGAGTGAGGTCAGTCTGCTCTTCCCTGGGTGTTACATTGACAGAGTGGGGTCAGTCTGCTCTTCCCTGGGTGTGTTACATTGACAGAGTGGGGTCAGTCTGCTCTTCCCTGGGTGTGTTACATTGACAGAGTAAGGTAAGTCTGCTCTTCCCTGGGTGTTTTACATTGACAGAGTGGGGCAGTCTGCTCTTCCCTGGGTGTGTTACATTGACAGAGTGGGGTCAGTCTGCTCTTCCCTGGGTGTGTTACATTGACAGAGTGGGGTCAGTCTGCTCTTCCCTGGGTGTGTTACATTGACAGAGTGGTTTCAGTCTGCTCTTCCCTGGGTGTGTTACATTGACAGAGTGAGGTCAGTCTGCTCTTACCTGGGTGTGTTACATTGACACAGTGGGGTCAATCTGAACGAACACTGGGTGTGTCACATTGACAGAAAGGGGTCAGTCTGCTCTTCCCTGGGTGTTACATTGACAGAGTGGGGTCAGTCTGCTCTTCCCTGGGTGTGTTACATTGACAGAGTGAGGTCAGTCTGCTATTCACTGGTTGTTTTACATTGACAGAGTGGGGTCAGTCTGCTCTTCCCTGGGTGTGTTACACGGACAGAGTGGTGTCAGTCTGCTCTTCCCTGGGTGTGTTACATTGACAGAGTGGGGTCAGTCTGTTCTTCCCTGGGTGGGTTACATTGACAGAGTGGGGTCAGTCTGGTCTTCCCTGGTTGTGTTACATTGACAGAGTGGGGTCAGTCTGCTCTTCCCTGGGTGTGTTACACTGACAGAGAGGGGTCAGTCTGCTCTTCGCTGGTTGTAATTCATTGACTGAGTGGGGTCAGTCTGATCTTCCCTGGGTGTGTTACATTGACAGAGTGGGGTCAGTCTGCTCTTCCCAGGGTGTGTTATATTGACAGAGTGGGTCAGTCTGCTCTTCCCTGGGTGTGTTACATTGACAGAGTGGGGTCAGTCTGCTCTTCCCTGGGTGTGTTACATTGACAGAGTGGGTTCAGTCTGCTCTTCCCTGGGTGTGTTACATTGACAGAGTGGGGTCAGTCTGCTCTTACCTGGGTGTGTAACATTGACAGATTGCGGTTAGTCTGCTGTTCCCTGGGTATGTTACTTTGACACAGTGGGGTCAATCTGAACGAACACTGAGTGTGTCACATTGACAGAAAGGACTCAGTCTGCCCTTCCGTGGGTGTTACATTGACAGAGTGGGGCCAGTCTGCTCTTCCCTGGGTGTGTTAGATTGACAAAGTGAGGTCAGTCTGCTCTTCCGTGGGTGTTTTACATTGACAGAGTGGGGTCAGTCTGCTCTTCCCTGAGTGTGATACATTGACAGAGTGAGGTCAGTCTGCTATTGACTGGGTGTGTTACATTGACAGAGTGGGGTCTGTCTGCTCTTCCCTGGGTGTGTTACACTGACAGAGTCGGGTCAGTCTGCTCTTCCTTGGGTGTGTTACATTGACAGAGTGGTTTCAGTCTGTTCTTCCCTGGGTGGGTTACATTGATAGAGTGGGGTCAGTCTGGTCTTCCGTGATTGTGTTACATTGACAGAGTGGGGTCAGTCTGCTCTTCCCTGGGTGTGTTACATTGACAGAGTGGGGTCAGTCTGCTCTTCGCTGGTGGTAATTCATTGACTGAGTGGGGTCAGACTTATCTTCCCTGGATGTGTTACATTGACAGAGTTGGTTCAGTCTGCACTTCCCTGGGTGTGTTACATTGACAGAGTGAGGTCAGTCTGCTCTTCCCTGGGTGTTACATTGACAGAGTTGGGTCAGTCTGCTCTTCCCTGGGTGTGTTACATTGACAGAGTGGGGTCAGTCTGTTTTTTTTTACCTGGGTGTGTTACATTGACAGAGTGGGGTCAGTCTGCTCTACCCTGGGTGTGTTACATTGACAGAGTGAGGTCAGTCTGCTCTTCCCTGGGTGTTTTACATTGACTGAGTGAGGTCAGTCTGCTCTTCCTTGGGTGTGTTACATTGACAGAGTGAGGTCAGTCTGCTCTTACCTGGGTGTGTTACATTGACTGAGTGGGGCCAGTCTGGTCTTCCCTGGGTGTGTTACATTGACAGAGTGGGGTCAGTCTGCTATTCACTGGGTGTGTTACATTGACAGTGTGGGGTCAGTCTGTTTTTTTTTACCTGGGTGGGTTACAATGACAGAGTGGGGTCAGTCTGCTCTTCGCTGGTTGTGATTCATTGACTGAGTGGGTTCAGTGTGTTCTTCCCTGGGTGTGTTACATTGACAGAGTGAGGTCAGTCTGATCTTCCCTGGGTGGGTTACATTGACAGAGTGGGGTCAGTCTGGTCTTCCCTGGGTGGGTTACAATGACAGTGGGGAGTCAGTCTGCTCTTCCATGGGTGTGTTACATTGACAGAATGGGGTCAGTCTGCTCTTCCCTGGGTGTGTTACATTGACAGAGTGGGGTCAGTCTGGTCTTCCCTGGGTCTGATACATTGACAGAGTGGGGTCAGTCTGCTCTTCCCTGGGTCTGTTACATTGACAGTGTGATGTCAGTCTGCTCTTCCTTGGGTCTGTTACACTGACAGTGTGAGGTCAGTCTGCTCTTCCCTGTGTATGTTACATTGATAGAGTGGGGTCAATCTGATCTTCTCTGGGTGTGTTATATTGACAGAGTGGGTTCAGTCTGTTCTTCCCTGAGTGTGTTACATTGACAGACTGAGGTCAGTCTGCTATTCACTGGGTGTGTTACATTGACAGAGTGGGGTCAGTCTGCTCTTACCTGGGTGTGTTACACTGACAGAGTCGGGTCAGTCTGCTCTTCACTGGGTGTGGTACATTGACCGAATCGGGTCAGTCTGCTGTTCCCTGGGTGTGTTACATTGACGGTGTGAGGTCCGTCTGCTCTTCCCTGGTCGCTTACATTGACAGAGTGAGGTCAGTCTATTCTTCCCTGGGTGTGTTACATTGTCAGACTGGGGTCAGTCTGCCCTTCCCTGTGTGTGTTACATTGACAGATTGAGGTCAGTCTGGTCTTCCCTCGGTGGGTTACAATGACAGAGTGGGGTCAGTCTGCTCTTCGCTGGTTGTGATTCATTGACTGAGTCGGGTCAGTGTGTTCTTCCCTGGGTGTGTTACATTGACAGAGTGAGGTCAGTCTGATCTTCCCTGGGTGTGTTACAATGACAGTGTGGAGTCAGTCTGCTCTTCCATGGGTGTGTTACATTGACAGAATGGGGTCAGTCTGCTCTTCCCTGGGTGTGTTCCATTGACAGAGTGGGGTCAGTCTGGTCTTCCCTGGGTCTGATACATTGACAGAGTGGGGTCAGTCTGCTCTTCCCTGGGTCTGTTACATTGACAATGTGAGGTCAGTCTGCTCTTCCTTGGGTCTGTTACATTGTCAGTGTGAGGTCAGTCTGCTCTTCCCTGTGTATGTTACATTGATAGAGTGGGGTCAATCTGATCTTCTCTGGGTGTGTTATATTGACAGAGTGGGTTCAGGCTGTTCTTCCCTGAGTGTGTTACATTGACAGAGTGAGGTCAGTCTGCTATTCACTGGGTGTGTTACATTGACAGAGTGGGGTCTGTCTGCTCTTACCTGGGTGTGTTACACTGACAGAGTCGGGTCAGTCTGCTCTTCACTGGGTGTGGTACATTGACCGAATCGGGTCAGTCTGCTGTTCCCTGGGTGTGATACATTAATAGAGGGTGAGGTCAGTCTGCTCTTCCCTGGGTGTGTTACATTGACGGTGTGAGGTCCGTCTGCTCTTCCCTGGTGGCTTACATTGACAGAGTGAGGTCAGTCTATTCTTCCCTGGGTGTGTTACATTGTCAGACTGGGGTCAGTCTGCCCTTCCCTGGGTGTGTTACATTGACAGAGTGAGGTCAGGCTGCTCTTCCCTGGGTGTGTTAGATTGACAGAGTGGGATCAGTCTGCTCTTCCCTGGGTGTGTTACATTGACAGAGTGGGGTCAGTCTGCTTTTCCCTGGGTGTGTTAGATTGACAGAGTTGGGTCAGTCTGCTTTTCCCTGGGTGTGTTAGATTGACAGAGTGGGGTCAGTCTGCTTTTCCCTGGGTGTGTTACATTGACAGAGTGGGGTCAGTCTGCTCTTCCCTGGGTTTGTAAGATTGACAGAGTGGGGTCAGTCTGCTCTTCACTGGGTGTGTTACATTGACAGATTGGTTCAGTCTGCTCTTCCCTGGGTGCGTTACATTGACAGAGTGAGGTCAGTCTGCTCTTCCCTGGTTGTGTTACATTGACAGAGTGTGGTCAGTGTGCTCTTCCCTGGGTGTGTTAGATTGACAGAGTGGGGTCAGTCTGCTTTTCCCTGGGTGTGTTACATTGACAGAGTGGTGTCAGTCTGCTCTTCCCTAGGTGTGTTACATTGACAGAGTGAGGTCAGTCTGCTCTTCCCTGGGTGTTACATTGACAGAGTGGGGTCAGGCTGCTCTTCCCTGGTTGTGTTACATTGACAGAGTGAGGTCAGTCTGCTCTTCCCTGGATGTTTTACATTGACAGAGTGAGGTCAGTCTGCTCTTCCTTGGGTGTGTTACATTGATCGAGTGAGGTCAGTCTGCTCTTACCTGGGTGTGTTACATTGACAGAGTGGGGTCAGTCTGGTCTTCCCTGGTTGTGTTACATTGACAGTGTGGGGTCAGTCTGCTCTTCGCTGGTTGTGATTCATTGACTGAGTGGGGTCAGTGTGTTCTTCCCTGGGTGTGTTACATTGACAGATTGAGGTCAGTCTGATCTTCCCTGGGTGGGTTAAAATTGACAGAGTGGGGTCAGTCTGGTCTTCCCTGGGTGTGTTACATTGACAGTGTGGGGTCAGTCTGTTTTTTCTTACCTGGGTGGGTTACATTGACAGAGTGTGGTCAGTCTGGTCTTCCCTGGGTGGGTTACAATGACAGAGTGGGGTCAGTCTGCTCTTCGCTGGTTGTGATTCATTGACTGAGTGGGGTCAGTGTGTTCTTCCCTGGGTGTGTTACATTGACAGAGTGAGGTCAGTCTGATCTTCCCTGGGTGGGTTACATTGACAGAGTGGGGTCAGTCTGGTCTTCCCTGGGTGGGTTACAATGACAGTGTGGAGTCAGTCTGCTCTTCCATGGGTGTGTTACATTGACAGAATGGGGTCAGTCTGCTCTTCCCTGGGTGTGTTACATTGACAGAGTGGCGTCAGTCAGTTCTTCCCTGGGTCTGATACATTGACAGAGTGGGGTCAGTCTGCTCTTCCCTGGGTCTGTTACATTGACAGTGTTAGGTCAGTCTGCTCTTCCTTGGGTCTGTTACCTTGACAGTGTGAGGTCAGTCTGCTCTTCCCTGTGTATGTTACATTGATAGAGTGGGGTCAATCTGATCTTCTCTGGGTGTGTTATATTGACAGAGTGGGTTCAGTCTGTTCTTCCCTGAGTGTGTTACATTGACAGAGTGTGGTCAGTCTGCTATTCACTGGGTGTGTTACATTGACAGAGTGGGGTCAGTCTGCCCTTACCTGGGTGTGTTACACTGACAGAGTCGGGTCAGTCTGCTCTTCACTGGGTGTGGTACATTGACCGAATCGGGTCAGTCTGCTGTTCCCTGGGTGTGGTACATTGACAGAGGGTGAGGTCAGTCTGCTCTTCCCTGGGTGTGTTACATTGACGGTGTGAGGTCCGTCTGCTCTTGCCTGGTGGCTTACATTGACAGAGTGAGGCCAGTCTATTCTTCCCTGGGTGTGTTACATTGTCAGACTGGGGTCAGTCTGCCCTTCCCTGGGTGTGTTACATTGACAGAGTGGGATCAGTCTGCTTTTCCCTGGGTGTGTTAGATTGACAGAGTGGGGTCAGTCTGCTTTTCCCTGGGTGTTAGATTGACAGAGTGGGGTCAGTCTGCTTTTCCCTGGGTGTGTTACATTGACAGAGTGGGGTCAGTCTGCTCTTCCCTGGGTTTGTAAGATTGACAGAGTGGGGTCAGTCTGCTCTTCACTGGGTGTGTTACATTGACAGATTGGTTCAGTCTGCTCTTCCCTGGGTGCGTTACATTGACAGAGTGAGGTCAGTCTGCTCTTCCCTGGTTGTGTTACATTGACAGAGTGAGGTCAGTGTGCTCTTCCCTGGGTGTGTTAGATTCACAGAGTGGGGTCAGTCTGCTTTTCCCTGGGTGTGTTACATTGACAGAGTGGTGTCAGTCTGCTCTTCCCTGGGTGTGTTACATTGACAGAATGTGGTCAGTCTGCTCTCCCCTGGGTGTGTTACATTGACAGAGTGAGGTCAGTGTGCTCTTCCCTGGGTGTGTTAAATTGACAGAGTGGGGTCAGTCTGCTTTTCCCTGGGTGTGTTACATTGACAGAATGGTGTCAGTCTGCTCTTCCCTGGTTGTGTTACATTGACAGAATGTGGTTAGTCTGCTCTTCCCTAGGTTTGTTACATTGACAGAGTGGGGTCAGTCTGCTCTTCCCTGGGTGGGTTACATTGACAGAGTGGGGTCAGTCTTCTCTTCCCTGGGTGTGTTAGATTGACAGAGTGGGGTCAGTCGGCTTTTCCCTGGGCGTGTTACATTGACAGAGTTAGGTCAGTCTGCTCTTCCCTGGGTGTGTTACATTGACAGAGTGAGGTCAGTCTGCTCTTACCTCGGAGTGTTACATTGACAGATTGCGGTTAGTCTGCTCTTCCCTGGGTATGTTACATTGACACAGTGGGGTCAATCTGAACGAACACTGGGTGTGTCACATTGACAGAAAGGGGTCAGTCCGCTCTTCCCTGGGTGTTACATTGACAGAGTGGGGTCAGTCTGCTCTTCCCTGGGTGTGTTACATTGACAGAGTGGGGTCAGTCTGCTCTTCCCTGGGTGTGTTACATTGACAGAGTGAGGTCAGTCTGCTCTTCCCTGGGTGTTACATTGACAGAGTGGGGCCAGTCTGCTCTTCCCTGGGTGTGTTACATTGACAGAGTGGGGTCAGTCTGCTCTTCCCTGGGTGTGTTACATTGACAGAGTGCTTTCAGTCTGCTCTTCCCTGGGTGTGTTACATTGACAGAGTGAGGTCAGTCTGCTCTTACCTGGGTGTGTTACATTGACACAGTGGGGTCAATCTGAACGAACTCTGGGTGTGTCACATTGACAGAAAGGGGTCAGTCTGCTCTTCCCTGGGTGTTACATTGACAGAAAGGGGTCAGTCTGCTCTTCCCTGGGGTTTACATTGACAGAGTGGGGTCAGTCTGCTCTTCCCTGGGTGTGTTACATTGACAGAGTGAGGTCAGTCTGCTATTCACTGGTTGTGTTACATTGACAGAGTGGGGTCAGTCTGCTCTTCCCTGGGTGTGTTACACGGACAGAGTCGGGTCAGTCTGCTCTTCCCTGGGTGTGTTACATTGACAGAGTGGGGTCAGTCTGTTCTTCCCGGGATGTGTTACATTGACAGAGTGGGGTCAGTCTGGTCTTCCCTGGTTGTGTTACATTGACAGAGTGGGTTCAGTCTGCTCTTCCCTGGGTGTGTTACATTGACAGAGTGAGGTCAGTCTGCTCTTCCCTGGGTGTTACATTGACAGAGTGGGGTCAGTCTGATCTTCCCTGGGTGTGTTACATTGACAGAGTGGGGTCAGTCTGCTCTTCCCAGGGTGTGTTACATTGACAGAGTGGGTCAGTCTGCTGTTCCCTGGGTGTGTTAGATTGACAGAGTGGGGTCAGTCTGCTCTTCCCTGGGTTTGTAAGATTGACAGAGTGGGGTCAGTCTGCTCTTCACTGGGTGTGTTACATTGACAGATTGGTTCAGTCTGCTCTTCCCTGGGTGCGTTACATTGACAGAGTGAGGTCAGTCTGCTCTTCCCTGGTTGTGTTACATTGACAGAGTGAGGTCAGTGTGCTCTTCCCTGGGTGTGTTAGATTGACAGAGTGGGGTCATTCTGCTTTTCCCTGGGTGTGTTACATTGACAGAGTGGTGTCAGTCTGCTCTTCCCTGGGTGTGTTACATTGACAGAGTGAGGTCAGTCTGCTCTTCCCTGGGTGTTACATTGACAGAGTGGGGTCAGGCTGCTCTTCCCTGGGTGTGTTACATTGACAGAGTGAGGTCAGTCTGCTCTTCCCTGGGTGTTTTACATTGACAGAGTGAGGTCAGTCTGCTCTTCCTTGGGTGTGTTACATTGACAGAGTGAGGTCAGTCTGCTCTTACCTGGGCGTGTTGCATTGACAGAGTGGGGTCAGTCTGGTCTTCCCTGGGTGTGTTACATTGACAGAGTGGGGTCAGTCTGCTCTTCGCTGGTTGTGATTCATTGACTGAGTGGGGTCAGTGTGTTCTTCCCTGGGTGTGTTACATTGACAGAGTGAGGTCAGTCTGATCTTCCCTGGGTGGGTTACATTGACAGAGTGGGGTCAGTCTGGTCTTCCCTGGGTGTGTTACATTGACAGTGTGGGGTCAGTCTGTTTTTTTTTACCTGGGTGGGTTACATTGACAGAGTGTGGTCAGTCTGGTCTTCCCTGGGTGTGTTACAATGACAGAGTGGGGTCAGTCTGCTCTTCGCTGGTTGTGATTCATTGACTGAGTGCGGTCAGTGTGTTCTTCCCTGGGTGTGTTACATTGACAGAGTGAGGTCAGTCTGATCTTCCCTGGGTGGGTTACATTGACAGAGTGGGGTCAGTCTGGTCTTCCCTGGGTGGGTTACAATGACAGTGTGGAGTCAGTCTGCTCTTCCATGGGTGTGTTACATTGACAGAATGGGGTCAGTCTGCTCTTCCCTGGGTGTGTTACATTGACAGAGTGGGGTCAGTCTGGTCTTCCCTGGGTCTGATACATTGACAGAGTGGGGTCAGTCTGCTCTTCCCTGGGTCTGTTACATTGACAGTGTGAGGTCAGTCTGCTCTTCCTTGTGTCTGTTACATTGACAGTGTGAGGTCAGTCTGCTCTTCCCTGTGTATGTTACATTGATAGAGTGGGGTCAATCTGATCTTCTCTGGGTGTGTTCTCTTGACAGAGTGGGTTCAGTCTGTTCTTCCCTGAGTGTGTTACATTGACAGAGTCAGGTCAGTCTGCTATTCACTGGGTGTGTTACATTGACAGAGTGGGGTCAGTCTGCTCTTACCTGGGTGTGTTACACTGACAGAGTCGGGTCAGTCTGCTCTTCACTGGGTGTGGTACATTGACCGAATCGGGTCAGTCTGCTGTTCCCTGGGTGTGGTACATTGACAGAGGGTGAGGTCAGTCTGCTCTTCCCTGGGTGTGTTACATTGACGGTGTGAGGTCCGTCTGCTCTTGTCTGGTGGCTTACATTGACAGAGTAAGGTCAGTCTATTCTTCCCTGGGTGTGTTACATTGTCAGACTGGGGTCAGTCTGCCCTTCCCTGGGTGTGTTACATTGACAGAGTGAGGTCAGTCTGCTCTTCCCTGGGTGTGTTAGATTGACAGAGTGGGGTCAGTCTGCTCTTCCCTGGGTGTGTTACATTGACAGAGTGGGGTCAGTCTGTTTTTCCCTGGGTGTGTTAGATTGACAGAGTGGGGTCAGTCTGCTTTTCCCTGGGTGTGTTACATTGACAGAGTGGGGTCAGTCTGCTCTTCCCTGGGTTTGTAAGATTGACAGAGTGGGGTCAGTCTGCTCTTCACTGGGTGTGTTACATTGACAGTGTGGGGTCAGTCTGTTTTTTTTTACCTGGGTGGGTTACATTGACAGAGTGTGGTCAGTCTGGTCTTCCCTGGGTGTGTTACAATGACAGAGTGGGGTCAGTCTGCTCTTCGCTGGTTGTGATTCATTGACTGAGTGCGGTCAGTGTGTTCTTCCCTGGGTGTGTTACATTGACAGAGTGAGGTCAGTCTGATCTTCCCTGGGTGGGTTACATTGACAGAGTGGTGTCAGTCTGGTCTTCCCTGGGTGGGTTACAATGACAGTGTGGAGTCAGTCTACTCTTCCATGGGTGTGTTACATTGACAGAATGGGGTCAGTCTGCTCTTCCCTGGGTGTGTTACATTGACAGAGTGGGGTCAGTCTGGTCTTCCCTGGGTCTGATACATTGACAGAGTGGGGTCAGTCTGCTCTTCCCTGGGTCTGTTACATTGACAGTGTGAGGTCAGTCTGCTCTTCCTTGGGTCTGTTACATTGACAGTGTGAGGTCAGTCTGCTCTTCCCTGTGTATGTTACATTGATAGAGTGGGGTCAATCTGATCTTCTCTGGGTGTGTTCTCTTGACAGAGTGGGTTCAGTCTGTTCTTCCCTGAGTGTGTTACATTGACAGAGTCAGGTCAGTCTGCTATTCACTGGGTGTGTTACATTGACAGAGTGGGGTCAGTCTGCTCTTACCTGGGTGTGTTACACTGACAGAGTCGGGTCAGTGTGCTCTTCACTGGGTGTGGTACTTTGACCGAATCGGGTCAGTCTGCTGTTCCCTGGGTGTGGTACATTGACAGAGGGTGAGGTCAGTCTGCTCTTCCCTGGGTGTGTTACATTGACGGTGTGAGGTCCGTCTGCTCTTGTCTGGTGGCTTACATTGACAGAGTAAGGTCAGTCTATTCTTCCCTGGGTGTGTTACATTGTCAGACTGGGGTCAGTCTGCCCTTCCCTGGGTGTGTTACATTGACAGAGTGAGGTCAGTCTGCTCTTCCCTGGGTGTGTTAGATTGACAGAGTGGGGTCAGTCTGCTCTTCCCTGGGTGTGTTACATTGACAGAGTGGGGTCAGTCTGTTTATCCCTGGGTGTGTTAGATTGACAGAGTGGGGTCAGTCTGCTTTTCCCTGGGTGTGTTACATTGACAGAGTGGGGTCAGTCTGCTCTTCCCTGGGTTTGTAAGATTGACAGAGTGGGGTCAGTCTGCTCTTCACTGGGTGTGTTACATTGGCAGATTGGTTTAGTCTGCTCTTCCCTGGGTGCGTTCCATTGACAGAGTGCGGTCAGTCTGCTCTTCCCTGGTTGTGTTACATTGACAGAGTGAGGTCAGTGTGCTCTTCCCTGGGTGTGTTACATTGACAGAGTGTGGTCAGTCTGCTCTTCCCTGGTTGTGTTACATTGACAGAATGAGGTCAGTGTGCTCTTCCCTGGGTGTGTTACATTGACAGAGTGGGGTCAGTCTGCTCTTCCCTGGTTGTGTTACATTGACAGAGTGGGGTCAGTCTGCTCTTCCCTGGGTGTGTTACACTGACAGCGAGGGGTCAGTCTGGTCTTCGCTGGTGGTAATTCATTGACTGAGTGGGGTCAGTCTGATCTTCCCTGGGTGTGTTACATTGACAGAGTGGTTTCAGTCTGTTCTTCCCTGGGTGGGTTACATTGATAGAGTGGGGTCAGTCTGGTCTTCCCTGATTGTGTTACATTGACAGAGTGGGGTCAGTCTGCTCTTCCCTGGGTGTGTTACACTGACAGCGAGGGGTCAGTCTGCTCTTCGCTGGTGGTAATTCATGGACAGAGTGAGGTCAGTCTGATCTTCCCTGGGTGTGTTACATTGACAGAGTGTGGTCTGTCTATTCTTCCCTGGGTGTGTTACATTGTCAGACTGGGGTCAGTCTGCCCTTCCCTGGGTGTGTTACATTGACAGAGTGAGGTCAGTCTGCTCTTCCCTGGGTGTGTTAGATTGACAGAGTGGGATCAGTCTGCTCTTCCCTGGGTGTGTTACATTGACAGAGTGGGGTCAGTCTGCTTCTCCCTGGGTGTGTTAGATTGACAGAGTGGGGTCAGTCTGCTTTTTCCTGGGTGTGTTAGATTGACAGAGTGGGGTCAGTCTGCTTTTCCCTGGGTGTGTTACATTGACAGATTGGGGTCAGTCTGCTCTTCCCTGGGTTGGAAGATTGACAGAGTGGGGTCAGTCTGCTCTTCACTGGGTGTGTTACATTGACAGATTGGTTCAGTCTGCTCTTCCCTGGGTGCGTTACATTGACAGAGTGAGGTCAGTCTGCTCTTCCCTGGTTGTGTTACATTGACAGAGTGAGGTCAGTGTGCTCTTCCCTGGGTGTGTTAGATTGACAGAGTGGGGTCAGTCTGCTTTTCCCTGCGTGTGTTACATTGACAGAGTGGTGTCAGTCTGCTCTTCCCTGGGTGTGTTACATTGACAGAGTGAGGTCAGTCTGCTCTTCCCTGGGTGTTACATTGACAGAGTGGGGTCAGGCTGCTCTTCCCTGGGTGTGTTACATTGACAGAGTGAGGTCAGTCTGCTCTTCCCTGGGTGTTTTACATTGACAGAGTGAGGTCAGTCTGCTCTTCCTTCGGTGTGTTACATTGACAGAGTGAGGTCAGTCTGCTCTTACCTGGGCGTGTTGCATTGACAGAGTGGGGTCAGTCTGGTCTTCCCTGGGTGTGTTACATTGACAGACTGGGGTCAGTCTGCTCTTCGCTGGTTGTGATTCATTGACTGAGTGGGGTCAGTGTGTTCTTCCCTGGGTGTGTTACATTGACAGAGTGAGGTCAGTCTGATCTTCCCTGGGTGGGTTACATTGACAGAGTGGGGTCAGTCTGGTCTTCCCTGGGTGTGTTACATTGACAGTGTGGGGTCAGTCTGTTTTTTTTTACCTGGGTGGGTTACATTGACAGAGTGTGGTCAGTCTGGTCTTCCCTGGGCGTGTTCCTATGACAGAGTGGGGTCAGTCTGCTCTTCGCTGGTTGTGATTCATTGACTGAGTGGGGTCAGTGTGTTCTTCCCTGGGTGTGTTACATTGACAGAGTGAGGTCAGTCTGATCTTCCCTGGGTGGGTTACATTGACAGAGTGGGGTCAGTCTGGTCTTCCCTGGGTGGGTTACAATGACAGTGTGGAGTCAGTCTGCTCTTCCATGGGTGTGTTACATTGACAGAATGGGGTCAGTCTGCTCTTCCCTGGGTGTGTTACATTGACAGAGTGGGGTCAGTCTGGTCTTCCCTGGGTCTGATACATTGACAGAGTGGGGTCAGTCTGCTCTTCCCTGGGTCTGTTACATTGACAGTGTGAGGTCAGTCTGCTCTTCCTTGGGTCTGTTACATTGACAGTGTGAGGTCAGTCTGCTCTTCCCTGTGTATGTTACATTGATAGAGTGGGGTCAATCTGATCTTCTCTGGGTGTGTTATATTGACAGAGTGGGTTCAGTCTGTTCTTCCCTGAGTGTGTTACATTGACAGAGTGAGGTCAGTCTGCTATTCACTGGGTGTGTTACATTGACAGAGTGGGGTCAGTCTGCTCTTACCTGGGTGTGTTACACTGACAGAGTCGGGTCAGTCTGCTCTTCACTGGGTGTGGTACATTGACCGAATCGGGTCAGTCTGCTGTTCCCTGGGTGTGGTACATTGACAGAGGGTGAGGTCAGTCTGCTCTTCCCTGGGTGTGTTACATTGACGGTGTGAGGTCCGTCTGCTCTTGCCTGGTGGCTTACATTGACAGAGTGAGGTCAGTCTATTCTTCCCTGGGTGTGTTACATTGTCAGACTGGGGTCACTCTGCCCTTCCCTGGGTGTGTTACATTGACAGAGTGAGGTCAGTCTGCTCTTCCCTGGGTGTGTTAGATTGACAGGATGGGGTCAGTCTGCTCTTCCCTGGGTGTGTTACATTGACAGAGTGGGGTCAGTCTGCTTTTCCCTGGGTGTGTTAGATTGACAGAGTGGGGTCAGTCTGCCTTTCCCTGGGTGTGTTACATTGACAGAGTGGGGTCAGTCTGCTCTTCCCTGGGTTTGTAAGATTGACAGACTGGGGTCAGTCTGCTCTTCACTGGGTGTGTTACATTGGCAGATTGGTTCAGTCTGCTCTTCCCTGGGTGCGTTACATTGACAGAGTGAGGTCAGTCTGCTCATCCCTGGTTGTGTAACATTGACAGAGTGAGGTCAGTGTGCTCTTCCCTGGGTGTGTTAGATTGACAGAGTGGGGTCAGTCTGCTTTTCCCTGGGTGTGTTACATTGACAGAGTGGTGTCAGTCTGCTCTTCCCTGGGTGTGTTACATTGACAGAATTTGGTCAGTCTGCTCTCCCCTGGGTGTGTTACATTGACAGAGTGAGGTCAGTGTGCTCTTCCCTGGGTGTGTTAAATTGACAGAGTGGGGTCAGTCTGCTTTTCCCTGGGTGTGTTACATTGACAGAGTGGGGTCAGTCTGCTCTTCCCTGGGTTTGTAAGATTGACAGAGTGGGGTCAGTCTGCTCTTCACTGGGTGTGTTACATTGACAGAGTGGGGACAGTCTGCTCTTCCCTGGGTGTGTTACATTGACAGAGTGGGTTCAGTCTGCTCTTCCCTGGGTGTGTTACATTGACAGAGTGAGGTCAGTCTGCTCTTCCCTGGGTGTTACATTGACAGAGTGGGGTCAGGCTGCTCTTCCCTGGGTGTGTTACATTGACAGAGTGAGGTCAGTCTGCTCTTCCCTGGGTGTTTTACATTGACAGAGTGAGGTCAGTCTGCTCTTCCTTGGGTGTGTTACATTGACAGAGTGAGGTCAGTCTGCTCTTACCTGGGTGTGTTACATTGACAGAGTGGGGTCAGTCTGGTCTTCCCTGGGTGTGTTACATTGACAGAGTGGGGTCAGTCTGCTCTTCGCTGGTTGTGATTCATTGACTGAGTGGGGTCAGTGTGTTCTTCCCTGGGTGTGTTACATTGACAGAGTGAGGTCAGTCTGATCTTCCCTGGCTGGGTTACATTGTCAGAGTGGGGTCATTAGGGTCTTCCCTGGGTGTGTTACATTGACAGTGTGGGGTCAGTCTGTTTTTTTTTACCTGGGTGGGTTACATTGACAGAGTGTGGTCAGTCTGGTCTTCCCTGGGTGTGTTACAATGACAGAGTGGCGTCAGTCTGCTCTTCGCTGGTTGTGATTCATTGACTGAGTGGGGTCTGTGTGTTCTTCCCTGGGTGTGTTACATTGACAGAGTGAGGTCAGTCTGATATTCCCTGGGTGGGTTACATTGACAGAGTGGTGTCAGTCTGGTCTTCCCTGGGTGTGTTACATTGACAGTGTGGGGTCAGTCTGTTTTTTTTTACCTGGGTGGGTTACATTGACAGAGTGTGGTCAGTCTGGTCTTCCCTGGGTGTGTTACAATGACAGAGTGGGGTCAGTCTGCTCTTCGCTGGTTGTGATTCATTGACTGAGTGGGGTCAGTGTGTTCTTCCCTGGGTGCGTTACATTGACAGAGTGAGGTCAGTCTGATCTTCCCTGGGTGGGTTACATTGACAGAGTGGGGTCAGTCTGGTCTTCCCTGGGTGGGTTACAATGACAGTGTGGAGTCAGTCTGCTCTTCCATGGGTGTGTTACATTGACAGAATGGGGTCAGTCTGCTCTTCCCTGGGTGTGTTACATTGACAGAGTAGGGTCAGTCTGGTCTTCCCTGGGTCTGATACATTGACAGAGTGGGGTCAGTCTGCTCTTCCCTGGGTCTGTTACATTGACAGTGTGAGGTCAGTCTGCTCTTCCTTGGGTCTGTTACATTGACAGTGTGTGGTCAGTCTGCTCTTCCCTGTGTATGTTATATTGACAGAGTGGGTTCAGTCTGTTCTTCCCTGAGTGTGTTACATTGACAGAGTGAGGTCAGTCTGCTATTCACTGGGTGTGTTACATTGACAGAGTGGGGTCAGTCTGCTCTTACCTGGGTGTGTTACACTAACAGAGTCGGGTCAGTCTGCTCTTCACTGGGTGTGGTACATTGACCGAATCGGATCAGTCTGCTGTTCCCTGGGAGTGGTACATTGACAGAGGGTGAGGTCAGTCTGCTCTTCCCTGGGTGTGTTACATTGACGGTGTGAGGTCCGTCTGCTCTTGCCTGGTGGCTTACATTGACAGAGTGAGGTCAGTCTATTCTTCCCTGGGTGTGTTACATTGTCAGACTGGGGTCACTCTGCCCTTCCCTGGGTGTGTTACATTGACAGAGTGAGGTCAGTCTGCTCTTCCCTGGGTGTGTTAGATTGACAGAGTGGGGTCAGTCTGCTCTTCCCTGGGTGTGATACATTGACAGAGTGGGGTCAGTCTGCTTTTCCCTGGGTGTGTTAGATTGACAGAGTGGGGTCAGTCTGCTTTTCCCTGGGTGTTAGATTGACAGAGTGGGGTCAGTCTGCTTTTCCCTGGGTGTGTTACATTGACAGAGTGGGGTCAGTCTGCTCTTCCCTGGGTTTGTAAGATTGACAGAGTGGGGTCAGTCTGCTCTTCACTGGGTGTGTTACATTGGCAGATTGGTTCAGTCTGCTCTTCCCTGGGTGCGTTACATTGACAGAGTGAGGTCAGTGTGCTCTTCCCTGGGTGTATTAGATTGACAGAGTGGGTTCAGTCTGCTTTTCCCTGGGTGTGTTACATTGACAGAGTGGTGTCAGTCTGCTCTTCCCTGGGTTTGTTACATTGACAGAATGTGGTCAGTCTGCTATCCCCTGGGTTTGTTACATTGACAGAATGTGGTCAGTCTGCTCTTCCCTGGGTATGTTACATTGACACAGTGGGGTCAATCTGAACGAACACTGGGTGTGTCACATTGACAGAAAGGGGTCAGTCTGCTCTTCCCTGGGTGTTACATTGACAGAGTGGGGTCAGTCTGCTCTTCCCTGGGTGTGTTACATTGACAGAGTGGGTTTCAGTCTGCTCTTCCCTGGGTGTGTTACATTGACAGAGTGGGGTCAGTCTGCTCTTCCCTGGGAGTGTTACATTGACAGAGTGGGTTCAGTCTGCTCTTCCCTGGGTGTTTTACATTGACAGAGTGAGGTCAGTCTGCTCTTCCCTGGGTGTCTTACATTGACAGATTGCGGTTAGTCTGCTCTTCCCTGGGTATGTTACATTGACACAGTGGGGTCAATCTGAACGAACACTGGGTGTGTCACATTGACAGAAAGGGGTCAGTCTGCTCTTCCCTGGGTGTTACATTGACAGAGTGGGGTCAGTCTGCTCTTCCCTGGGTGTGTTACATTGACAGAGTGGGTTTCAGTCTGCTCTTCCCTGGGTGTGTTACATTGACAGAGTGGGGTCAGTCTGCTCTTCCCTGGGAGTGTTACATTGACAGAGTGGGTTCAGTCTGCTCTTCCCTGGGTGTGTTACATTGACAGAGTGAGGTCAGTCTGCTCTTCCCTGGGTGTCTTACATTGACAGAGTGAGGTCAGTCTGCTCTTCCCTGGGTATGTTACATTGACACAGTGGGGTCAATCTGAACGAACACTGGGTGTGTCACATTGACAGAAAGGGGTCAGTCTGCTCTTCCCTGGGTGTTACATTGACAGAGTGGGGTCAGTCTGCTCTTCCCTGGGTGTGTTACATTGACAGAGTGAGGTCAGTCTGCTATTCACTGGTTGTGTTACATTGACAGAGTGGGGTCAGTCTGCTCTTCCCTGGGTGTGTTACACGGACAGAGTCGGGTCAGTCTGCTCTTGCCTGGGTGTGTTACATTGACAGAGTGGGGTCAGTCTGGTCTTCCCTGGTTGTGTTACATTGACAGAGTGGGGTCAGTCTGCTCTTCCCTGGGTGTGTTACACTGACAGAGAGGGGTCAGTCTGCTCTTCGCTGGTTGTAATTCATTGACTGAGTGGGGTCAGTGTGATCTTCCCTGGGTGTGTTACATTGACAGAGTGGGGTCAGTCTGCTCTTCCCAGGGTGTGTTACATTGACAGAGTGGGTCAGTCTGCTCTTCCCTGGGTGTGTTACATTGACAGAGTGGGGTCAGTCTGCTCTTCCCTGGGTGTATTACATTGACAGAGTGGGTTCAGTCTGCTCTTCCCTGGGTGTGTTACATTGACAGAGTGAGGTCAGTCTGCTCTTCCCTGGGTGTTTTACATTGACAGAGTGAGGTCAGTCTGCTCTTCCCTGGGTGTGTTACATTGACAGAGTGAGGTCAGTCTGCTCTTACCTGGGTGTGTAACATTGACAGATTGCGGTTAGACTGCTGTTCCCTGGGTCTGTTACATTGACACAGTGGGGTCAATCTGAACGAACACTAAGTGTGGCACATTGACAGAAAGGACTCAGTCTGCTCTTCCGTGGGTGTTACATTGACAGAGTGGGGTCAGTCTGCTCTTCCCTGGGTGTGTTACATTGACAGAGTGGGGCCAGTCTGCTCTTCCCTGGGTGTGTTACATTGACAGAGTGGGGTCTGTCTGCTCTTCCCTGGGTGTGTTACATTGACAGAGTGAGGTCAGTCTGCTCTTCCCTGGGTGTTTTACATTGACAGAGTGGGGTCAGTCTGCTCTTCCCTGGGTGTGATACATTGACAGAGTGGGGTCAGTCTGCTATTGACTGGGTGTGTTACATTGACAAAGTCGGGTCAGTCTGCTCTTCCTTGGGTGTGTTACATTGACAGAGTGGTTTCAGTCTGTTCATCCCTGGGTGGGTTACATTGATAGAGTGGGGTCAGTCTGGTCTTCCCTGATTGTGTTACATTGACAGAGTGGGGTCAGTCTGCTCTTCCCTGGGTGTGTTACACTGACAGCGAGGTGTCAGTCTGCTCTTCGCTAGTGTTAATTCATTGACTGAGTGCGGTCAGTCTGATCTTCCCTGGGTGTGTTACATTGACAGAGTGTGGTCTGTCTGCTCTTCCCTGGGTGGGTTACATTGACAGAGTGGGGTCAGTCTGCTCTTCCCTGGGTGTGTTACATTGACAGAGTGGGTTCAGTCTGCACTTCCCTGGGTGTGTTACATTGACAGAGTGAGGTCAGTCTGCTCTTCCCTGGGTGTTACATTGACAGAGTGGGGTCAGTCTGCTCTTCCCTGGGTGTGTTACATTGACAGAGTGGGGTCAGTCTGCTCTTCCCTGGGTGTGTTACATTGACAGAGTAAGGTAAGTCTGCTCTTCCCTGGGTGTTTTACATTGACAGAGTGGGGCAGTCTGCTCTTCCCTGGGTGTGTTACATTGACAGAGTGGGGTCAGTCTGCTCTTCCCTGGGTGTGTTACATTGACAGAGTGGGGTCAGTCTGCTCTTCCCTGGGTGTGTTACATTGACAGAGTGGTTTCAGTCTGCTCTTCCCTGGGTGTGTTACATTGACAGAGTGAGGTCAGTCTGCTCTTACCTGGGTGTGTTACATTGACACAGTGGGGTCAATCTGAACGAACACTGGGTGTGTCACATTGACAGAAAGGGGTCAGTCTGCTCTTCCCTGGGTGTTACATTGACAGAGTGGGGTCAGTCTGCTCTTCCCTGGGTGTGTTACATTGACAGAGTGAGGTCAGTCTGCTATTCACTGGTTGTGTTACATTGACAGAGTGGGGTCAGTCTGCTCTTCCCTGGGTGTGTTACACGGACAGAGTGGTGTCAGTCTGCTCTTCCCTGGGTGTGTTACATTGACAGAGTGGGGTCAGTCTGTTCTTCCCTGGGTGGGTTACATTGACAGAGTGGGGTCAGTCTGGTCTTCCCTGGTTGTGTTACATTGACAGAGTGGGGTCAGTCTGCTCTTCCCTGGGTGTGTTACACTGACAGAGAGGGGTCAGTCTGCTCTTCGCTGGTTGTAATTCATTGACTGAGTGGGGTCAGTCTGATCTTCCCTGGGTGTGTTACATTGACAGAGTGGGGTCAGTCTGCTCTTCCCAGGGTGTGTTACATTGACAGAGTGGGTCAGTCTGCTCTTCCCTGGGTGTGTTACATTGACAGAGTGGGGTCAGTCTGCTCTTCCATGGGTGTGTTACATTGACAGAGTGGGTTCAGTCTGCTCTTCCCTGGGTGTGTTACATTGACAGAGTGGGGTCAGTCTGCTCTTACCTGGGTGTGTAACATTGACAGATTGCGGTTAGTCTGCTCTTCCCTGGGTATGTTACATTGACACAGTGGGGTCAATCTGAACGAACACTGAGTGTGTCACATTGACAGAAAGGACTCAGTCTGCTCTTCCGTGGGTGTTACATTGACAGAGTGGGGTCAGTCTGCTCTTCCCTGTGTGTGTTACATTGACAGAGTGGGGCCAGTCTGCTCTTCCCTGGGTGTGTTAGATTGACAGAGTGAGGTCAGTCTGCTCTTCCCTGGGTGTTTTACATTGACAGAGTGGGGTCAGTCTGCTCTTCCCTGAGTGTGATACATTGACAGAGTGAGGTCAGTCTGCTATTGACTGGGTGTGTTACATTGACAGAGTGGGGTCTGTCTGCTCTTCCCTGGGTGTGTTACACTGACAGAGTCGGGTCAGTCTGCTCTTCCTTGGGTGTGTTACATTGAGAGAGTGGTTTCAGTCTGTTCTTCCCTGGGTGGGTTACATTGATAGAGTGGGGTCAGTCTGGTCTTCCGTGATTGTGTTACATTGACAGAGTGGGGTCAGTCTGCTCTTCCCTGGGTGTGTTACATTGACAGAGTGGGGTCAGTCTGCTCTTCGCTGGTGGTAATTCATTGACTGAGTGGGGTCAGTCTTATCTTCCGTGGATGTGTTACATTGACAGAGTGGGTTCAGTCTGCACTTCCCTGGGTGTGTTACATTGACAGAGTGAGGTCAGTCTGCTCTTCCCTGGGTGTTACATTGACAGAGTTGGGTCAGTCTGCTCTTCCCTGGGTGTGTTACATTGACAGAGTGGGGTCAGTCTGTTTTTTTTTACCTGGGTGTGTTACATTGACAGAGTGGGGTCAGTCTGCTCTACCCTGGGTGTGTTACATTGACAGAGTGAGGTCAGTCTGCTCTTCCCTGGGTGTTTTACATTGACTGAGTGAGGTCAGTCTGCTCTTCCTTGGGTGTGTTACATTGACAGAGTGAGGTCAGTCTGCTCTTACCTGGGTGTGTTACATTGACTGAGTGGGGCCAGTCTGGTCTTCCCTGGGTGTGTTACATTGACAGAGTGGGGTCAGTCTGCTATTCACTGGGTGTGTTACATTGACAGTGTGGGGTCAGTCTGTTTTTTTTTACCTGGGTGGGTTACAATGACAGAGTGGGGTCAGTCTGCTCTTCGCTGGTTGTGATTCATTGACAGAGTGGGTTCAGTGTGTTCTTCCCTGGGTTTGTTACATTGACAGAGTGAGGTCAGTCTGATCTTCCCTGGGTGGGTTACATTGACAGAGTGGGGTCAGTCTGGTCTTCCCTGGGTGGGTTACAATGACAGTGGGGAGTCAGTCTGCTCTTCCATGGGTGTGTTACATTGACAGAATGGGGTCAGTCTGCTCTTCCCTGGGTGTGTTACATTGACAGAGTGGGGTCAGTCTGGTCTTCCCTGGGTCTGATACATTGACAGAGTGGGGTCAGTCTGCTCTTCCCTGGGTCTGTTACATTGACAGTGTGATGTCAGTCTGCTCTTCCTTGGGTCTGTTACACTGACAGTGTGAGGTCAGTCTGCTCTTCCCTGTGTATGTTACATTGATAGAGTGGGGTCAATCTGATCTTCTCTGGGTGTGTTATATTGACAGAGTGGGTTCAGTCTGTTCTTCCCTGAGTGTGTTACATTGACAGACTGAGGTCAGTCTGCTATTCACTGGGTGTGTTACATTGACAGAGTGGGGTCAGTCTGCTCTTACCTGGGTGTGTTACACTGACAGAGTCGGGTCAGTCTGCTCTTCACTGGGTGTGGTACATTGACCGAATCGGGTCAGTCTGCTGTTCCCTGGGTGTGTTACATTGACGGTGTGAGGTCCGTCTGCTCTTCCCTGGTCGCTTACATTGACAGAGTGAGGTCAGTCTATTCTTCCCTGGGTGTGTTACATTGTCAGACTGGGGTCAGTCTGCCCTTCCCTGTGTGTGTTACATTGACAGATTGAGGTCAGTCTGGTCTTCCCTCGGTGGGTTACAATGACAGAGTGGGGTCAGTCTGCTCTTCGCTGGTTGTGATTCATTGACTGAGTCGGGTCAGTGTGTTCTTCCCTGGGTGTGTTACATTGACAGAGTGAGGTCAGTCTGATCTTCCCTGGGTGTGTTACAATGACAGTGTGGAGTCAGTCTGCTCTTCCATGGGTGTGTTACATTGACAGAATGGGGTCAGTCTGCTCTTCCCTGGGTGTGTTCCATTGACAGAGTGGGGTCAGTCTGGTCTTCCCTGGGTCTGATACATTGACAGAGTGGGGTCAGTCTGCTCTTCCCTGGGTCTGTTACATTGACAATGTGAGGTCAGTCTGCTCTTCCTTGGGTCTGTTACATTGTCAGTGTGAGGTCAGTCTGCTCTTCCCTGTGTATGTTACATTGATAGAGTGGGGTCAATCTGATCTTCTCTGGGTGTGTTATATTGACAGAGTGGGTTCAGGCTGTTCTTCCCTGAGTGTGTTACATTGACAGAGTGAGGTCAGTCTGCTATTCACTGGGTGTGTTACATTGACAGAGTGGGGTCTGTCTGCTCTTACCTGGGTGTGTTACACTGACAGAGTCGGGTCAGTCTGCTCTTCACTGGGTGTGGTACATTGACCGAATCGGGTCAGTCTGCTGTTCCCTGGGTGTGATACATTAATAGAGGGTGAGGTCAGTCTGCTCTTCCCTGGGTGTGTTACATTGACGGTGTGAGGTCCGTCTGCTCTTCCCTGGTGGCTTACATTGACAGAGTGAGGTCAGTCTATTCTTCCCTGGGTGTGTTACATTGTCAGACTGGGGTCAGTCTGCCCTTCCCTGGGTGTGTTACATTGACAGAGTGAGGTCAGGCTGCTCTTCCCTGGGTGTGTTAGATTGACAGAGTGGGATCAGTCTGCTCTTCCCTGGGTGTGTTACATTGACAGAGTGGGGTCAGTCTGCTTTTCCCTGGGTGTGTTAGATTGACAGAGTTGGGTCAGTCTGCTTTTCCCTGGGTGTGTTAGATTGACAGAGTGGGGTCAGTCTGCTTTTCCCTGGGTGTGTTACATTGACAGAGTGGGGTCAGTCTGCTCTTCCCTGGGTTTGTAAGATTGACAGAGTGGGGTCAGTCTGCTCTTCACTGGGTGTGTTACATTGACAGATTGGTTCAGTCTGCTCTTCCCTGGGTGCGTTACATTGACAGAGTGAGGTCAGTCTGCTCTTCCCTGGTTGTGTTACATTGACAGAGTGTGGTCAGTGTGCTCTTCCCTGGGTGTGTTAGATTGACAGAGTGGGGTCAGTCTGCTTTTCCCTGGGTGTGTTACATTGACAGAGTGGTGTCAGTCTGCTCTTCCCTAGGTGTGTTACATTGACAGAGTGAGGTCAGTCTGCTCTTCCCTGGGTGTTACATTGACAGAGTGGGGTCAGGCTGCTCTTCCCTGGTTGTGTTACATTGACAGAGTGAGGTCAGTCTGCTCTTCCCTGAATGTTTACATTGACAGAGTGAGGTCAGTCTGCTCTTCCTTGGGTGTGTTACATTGATCGAGTGAGGTCAGTCTGCTCTTACCTGGGTGTGTTACATTGACAGAGTGGGGTCAGTCTGGTCTTCCCTGGGTGTGTTACATTGACAGTGTGGGGTCAGTCTGCTCTTCGCTGGTTGTGATTCATTGACTGAGTGGGGTCAGTGTGTTCTTCCCTGGGTGTGTTACATTGACAGATTGAGGTAAGTCTGATCTTCCCTGGGTGGGTTAAAATTGACAGAGTGGGGTCAGTCTGGTCTTCCCTGGGTGTGTTACATTGACAGTGTGGGGTCAGTCTGTTGTTTCTTACCTGGGTGGGTTACATTGACAGAGTGTGGTCAGTCTGGTCTTCCCTGGGTGGGTTACAATGACAGAGTGGGGTCAGTCTGCTCTTCGCTGGTTGTGATTCATTGACTGAGTGGGGTCAGTGTGTTCTTCCCTGGGTGTGTTACATTGACAGAGTGAGGTCAGTCTGATCTTCCCTGGGTGGGTTACATTGACAGAGTGGGGTCAGTCTGGTCTTCCCTGGGTGGGTTACAATGACAGTGTGGAGTCAGTCTGCTCTTCCATGGGTGTGTTACATTGACAGAATGGGGTCAGTCTGCTCTTCCCTGGGTGTGTTACATTGACAGAGTGGCGTCAGTCAGTTCTTCCCTGGGTCTGATACATTGACAGAGTGGGGTCAGTCTGCTCTTCCCTGGGTCTGTTACATTGACAGTGTTAGGTCAGTCTGCTCTTCCTTGGGTCTGTTACCTTGACAGTGTGAGGTCAGTCTGCTCTTCCCTGTGTATGTTACATTGATAGAGTGGGGTCAATCTGATCTTCTCTGGGTGTGTTATATTGACAGAGTGGGTTCAGTCTGTTCTTCCCTGAGTGTGTTACATTGACAGAGTGTGGTCAGTCTGCTATTCACTGGGTGTGTTACATTGACAGAGTGGGGTCAGTCTGCCCTTACCTGGGTGTGTTACACTGACAGAGTCGGGTCAGTCTGCTCTTCACTGGGTGTGGTACATTGACCGAATCGGGTCAGTCTGCTGTTCCCTGGGTGTGGTACATTGACAGAGGGTGAGGTCAGTCTGCTCTTCCCTGGGTGTGTTACATTGACGGTGTGAGGTCCGTCTGCTCTTGCCTGGTGGCTTACATTGACAGAGTGAGGCCAGTCTATTCTTCCCTGGGTGTGTTACATTGTCAGACTGGGGTCAGTCTGCCCTTCCCTGGGTGTGTTACATTGACAGAGTGGGATCAGTCTGCTTTTCCCTGGGTGTGTTAGATTGACAGAGTGGGGTCAGTCTGCTTTTCCCTGGGTGTTAGATTGACAGAGTGGGGTCAGTCTGCTTTTCCCTGGGTGTGTTACATTGACAGAGTGGGGTCAGTCTGCTCTTCCCTGGGTTTGTAAGATTGACAGAGTGGGGTCAGTCTGCTCTTCACTGGGTGTGTTACATTGACAGATTGGTTCAGTCTGCTCTTCCCTGGGTGCGTTACATTGACAGAGTGAGGTCAGTCTGCTCTTCCCTGGTTGTGTTACATTGACAGAGTGAGGTAAGTGTGCTCTTCCCTGGGTGTGTTAGATTCACAGAGTGGGGTCAGTCTGCTTTTCCCTGGGTGTGTTACATTGACAGAGTGGTGTCAGTCTGCTCTTCCCTGGGTGTGTTACATTGACAGAATGTGGTCAGTCTGCTCTCCCCTGGGTGTGTTACATTGACAGAGTGAGGTCAGTGTGCTCTTCCCTGGGTGTGTTAAATTGACAGAGTGGGGTCAGTCTGCTTTTCCCTGGGTGTGTTACATTGACAGAATGGTGTCAGTCTGCTCTTCCCTGGTTGTGTTACATTGACAGAATGTGGTTAGTCTGCTCTTCCCTAGGTTTGTTACATTGACAGAGTGGGGTCAGTCTGCTCTTCCCTGGGTGGGTTACATTGACAGAGTGGGGTCAGTCTTCTCTTCCCTGGGTGTGTTAGATTGACAGAGTGGGGTCAGTCGGCTTTTCCCTGGGCGTGTTACATTGACAGAGTTAGGTCAGTCTGCTCTTCCCTGGGTGTGTTACATTGACAGAGTGAGGTCAGTCTGCTCTTACCTCGGAGTGTTACATTGACAGATTGCGGTTAGTCTGCTCTTCCCTGGGTATGTTACATTGACACAGTGGGGTCAATCTGAACGAACACTGGGTGTGTCACATTGACAGAAAGGGGTCAGTCCGCTCTTCCCTGGGTGTTACATTGACAGAGTGGGGTCAGTCTGCTCTTCCCTGGGTGTGTTACATTGACAGAGTGGGGTCAGTCTGCTCTTCCCTGGGTGTGTTACATTGACAGAGTGAGGTCAGTCTGCTCTTCCCTGGGTGTTACATTGACAGAGTGGGGCCAGTCTGCTCTTCCCTGGGTGTGTTACATTGACAGAGTGGGGTCAGTCTGCTCTTCCCTGGGTGTGTTACATTGACAGAGTGTGGTCAGTCTGCTCTTCCCTGGGTGTGTTACATTGACAGAGTGCTTTCAGTCTGCTCTTCCCTGGGTGTGTTACATTGACAGAGTGAGGTCAGTCTGCTCTTACCTGGGTGTGTTATATTGACACAGTGGGGTCAATCTGAACGAACTCTGGGTGTGTCACATTGACAGAAAGGGGTCAGTCTGCTCTTCCCTGGGTGTTACATTGACAGAAAGGGGTCAGTCTGCTCTTCCCTGGGTGTTACATTGACAGAGTGGGGTCAGTCTGCTCTTCCCTGGGTGTGTTACATTGACAGAGTGAGGTCAGTCTGCTATTCACTGGTTGTGTTACATTGACAGAGTGGGGTCAGTCTGCTCTTCCCTGGGTGTGTTACACGGACAGAGTCGGGTCAGTCTGCTCTTCCCTGGGTGTGTTACATTGACAGAGTGGGGTCAGTCTGTTCTTCCCGGGGTGTGTTACATTGACAGAGTGGGGTCAGTCTGGTCTTCCCTGGTTGTGTTACATTGACAGAGTGGGGTCAGTCTGCGCTTCCCTGGGTGTGTTACACTGACAGAGAGGGGTCAGTCTGCTCTTCGCTGGTTGTAATTCATTGACTGAGTGGGGTCAGTCTGATCTTCCCTGGGTGTGTTACATTGACAGAGTGGGGTCAGTCTGCTCTTCCCAGGGTGTGTTACATTGACAGAGTGGGTCAGTCTGCTGTTCCCTGGGTGTGTTACATTGACAGAGTGGGGTCAGTCTGCTCTTCCCTGGGTGTGTTACATTGACAGAGTGGGTTCAGTCTGCTCTTCCCTGGGTGTGTTACATTGACAGAGTGAGGTCAGTCTGCTCTTCCCTGGGTGTGTTACATTGACAGAGTGAGGTCAGTCTGCTCTTACCTGGGTGTGTAACATTGACAGATTGCGGTTCGTCTGCTGTTCCCTGGGTATGTTACATTGACACAGTGGGGTCAATCTGAACGAACACTGAGTGTGTCACATTGACAGAAAGGACTCAGTCTGCTCTTCCGTGGGTGTTACATTGACAGAGTGGGGCCAGTCTGCTCTTCCCTGGGTGTGTTACATTGACAGAATGGGGCCAGTCTGCTCTTCCCTGGGTGTGTTACATTGACAGAGTGGGGTCTGTCTGCTCTTCCCTGGGTGTGTTACATTGACAGAGTGAGGTCAGTCTGCTCTTCCCTGGGTGTTTTACATTGACAGAGTGGGGTCAGTCTGCTCTTCCCTGGGTGTGATACATTGACAGAGTGAGGTCAGTCTGCTATTGACTGGGTGTGTTACATTGACAGAGTGGGGTCAGTCTGCTCTTCCCTGGGTGTGTTACACTGACAGAGTTGGGTCAGTCTGCTCTTCCTTTGGTGTGTTACGTTGACAGAGTGGTTTCAGTCTGTTCTTCCCTGGGTGGGTTACATTGATAGAGTGGGGTCAGTCTGGTCTTCCCTGATTGTGTTAGATTGACAGAGTGGGGTCAGTCTTCTCTTCCCTGGGTGTGTTACACTGACAGAGTCGGGTCAGTCTGCTCTTCCTTGGGTGTGTTACATTGACAGAGTGGTTTCAGTCTGTTCTTCCCTGGGTGGGTTACATTGATAGAGTGGGGTCAGTCTGGTCTTCCCTGGTTGTGTTACATTGACACAGTGGGGTCAGTCTGCTCTTCCCTGGGTGTGTTACACTGACAGCGAGGGGTCAGTCTGCTCTTCGCTGTTGGTAATTCATTGACAGAGTAGAGTCAGTCTGATCTTCCCTGGGTGTGTTACATTGACAGAGTGTGGTCTGTCTATTCTTCCCTGGGTGTGTTACATTGTCAGACTGGGGTCAGTCTGCCCTTCCCTGGGTGTGTTACATTGACAGAATGAGGTCAGTCTGCTCTTCCCTGGGTGTGTTAGATTGACAGAGTGGGATCAGTCTGCTCTTCCCTGGGTGTGTTACATTGACAGAGTGGGGTCAGTCTGCTTTTCCCTGGGTGTGTTAGATTGACAGAGTGGGGTCAGTCTGCTTTTCCCTGGGTGTGTTACATTGACAGAGTGGGGTCAGTCTGCTCTTCCCTGGGTTTGTAAGATTGACAGAGTGGGGTCAGTCTGCTCTTCACTGGGTGTGTTACATTGACAGATTGGTTCAGGCTGCTCTTCCCTGGGTGCGTTACATTGACAGAGTGAGGTCAGTCTGCTCTTCCCTGGTTGTGTTACATTGACAGAGTGAGGTCAGTGTGCTCTTCCCTGGGTGTGTTAGATTGACAGAGTGGGGTCAGTTTGCTTTTCCCTGGGTGTGTTACATTGACAGAGTGGTGTCAGTCTGCTCTTCCCTGGGTGTGTTACATTGACAGAGTGAGGTCAGTCTGCTCTTCCCTGGGTGTTACATTGACAGAGTGGGGTCAGGCTGCTCTTCCCAGGGTGTGTTACATTGACAGAGTGAGGTCAGTCTGCTCTTCCCTGGGTGTTTTTCATTGACAGAGTGGGTCAGTCTGCTCTTACCTGGGTGTGTTACATTGACAGAGTGGGTTCAGTCTGGTCTTCCCTGGGTGTGTTACATTGACAGAGTGGGGTCAGTCTGCTCTTCACTGGGTGTGTTACATTGACAGATTGGTTCAGTCTGCTCTTCCCTGGGTGCGTTACATTGACAGAGTGAGGTCAGTCTGCTCTTCCCTGGTTGTGTTACATTGTCAGAGTGAGGTCAGTGTGATCTTCCCTGGGTGTGTTAGATTCACAGAGTGGGGTCAGTCTGCTTTTCCCTGGGTGTGTTACATTGACAGAGTGGTGTCAGTCTGCTCTTCCCTGGGTGTGTTACATTGACAGAATGTGGTCAGTCTGCTCTCCCCTGGGTGTGTTACATTGACAGAGTGAGGTCAGTGTGCTCTTCCCTGGGTGTGTTAAATTGACAGAGGGGGGTAAGTCTGCTTTTCCCTGGGTGTGTTACATTGACAGAATGGTGTCAGTCTGCTCTTCCCTGGTTGTGTTACATTGACAGAATGTGGTTAGTCTGCTCTTCCCTAGGTTTGTTACATTGACAGAGTGGGGTCAGTCTGCTCTTCCCTGGGTGGGTTACATTGACAGCGTGGGGTCAGTCTTCTCTTCCCTGGGTGTGTTAGATTGACAGAGTGGGGTCAGTCGGCTTTTCCCTCGGCGTGTTACATTGACAGAGTTAGGTCAGTCTGCTCTTCCCTGGGTGTGTTACATTGACAGAGTGAGGTCAGTCTGCTCTTACCTAGGAGTGTTACATTGACAGATTGCGGTTAGTCTGCTCTTCCCTGGGTATGTTACATTGACACAGTGGGGTCAATCTGAACGAACACTGGGTGTGTCACATTGACAGAAAGGGGTCAGTCCGCTCTTCCCTGGGTGTTACATTGACAGAGTGGGGTCAGTCTGCTCTTCCCTGGGTGTGTTACATTGACAGAGTGGGGTCAGTCTGCTCTTCCCTGGGTGTGTTACATTGACAGAATGGGGTCAGTCTGCCCTTCCCTGGGTGTGTTACATTGACAGAGTGGGTTCAGTCTGCTCTTCCCTGGGTGTGTTACATTGACAGAGTGAGGTCAGTCTGCTCTTCCCTGGGTGTTACATTGACAGAGTGGGGCCAGTCTGCTCTTCCCTGGGTGTGTTACATTGACAGAGTGGGGTCAGTCTGCTCTTCCCTGTTGGTGTTACATTGACAGAGTGGGGTCAGTCTGCTCTTCCCTGGGTGTGTTACATTGACAGAGTGCTTTCAGTCTGCTCTTCCCTGGGTGTGTTACATTGACAGAGTGAGGTCAGTCTGCTCTTACCTGGGTGTGTTACATTGACACAGTGGGGTCAATCTGAACGAACTCTGGGTGTGTCACATTGACAGAAAGGGGTCAGTCTGCTCTTCCCTGGGTGTTACATTGACAGAAAGGGGTCAGTCTGCTCTTCCCTGGGTGTTACATTGACAGAGTGGGGTCAGTCTGCTCTTCCCTGGGTGTGTTACATTGACAGAGTGAGGTCGGTCTGCTATTCACTGGTTGTGTTACATTGACAGAGTGGGGTCAGTCTGCTCTTCCCTGGGTGTGTTACACGGACAGAGTCGGGTCAGTCTGCTCTTCCCTGGGTGTGTTACATTGACAGAGTGGGGTCAGTCTGTTCTTCCCTGGGTGTGTTACATTGACAGAGTGGGGTCAGTCTGGTCTTCCCTGGTTGTGTTACATTGACAGAGTGGGGTCAGTCTGCGCTTCCCTGGGTGTGTTACACTGACAGAGAGGGGTCAGTCTGCTCTTCGCTGGTTGTAATTCATTGACTGAGTGGGGTCAGTCTGATCTTCCCTGGGTGTGTTACATTGACAGAGTGGGGTCAGTCTGCTCTTCCCAGGGTGTGTTACATTGACAGAGTGGGTCAGTCTGCTGTTCCCTGGGTGTGTTACATTGACAGAGTGGGGTCAGTCTGCTCTTCCCTGGGTGTGTTACATTGACAGAGTGGGTTCAGTCTGCTCTTCCCTGGGTGTGTTACATTGACAGAGTGAGGTCAGTCTGCTCTTCCCTGGGTGTTTTACATTGACAGAGTGAGGTCAGTCTGCTCTTCCCTGGGTGTGTTACATTGACAGAGTGAGGTCAGTCTGCTCTTACCTGGGTGTGTAACATTGACAGATTGCGGTTCGTCTGCTGTTCCCTGGGTATGTTACATTGACACAGTGGGGTCAATCTGAACGAACACTGAGTGTGTCACATTGACAGAAAGGGGTCAGTCTGCTCTTCCGTGGGTGTTACATTGACAGAGTGGGGCCAGTCTGCTCTTCCCTGGGTGTGTTACATTGACAGAATGGGGACAGTCTGCTCTTCCCTGGGTGTGTTACATTGACAGAGTGGGGTCTGTCTGCTCTTCCCTGGGTGTGTTACATTGACAGAGTGAGGTCAGTCTGCTCTTCCCTGGGTGTTTTACATTGACAGAGTGGGGTCAGTCTGCTCTTCCCTGGGTGTGATACATTGACAGAGTGAGGTCAGTCTGCTATTGACTGGGTGTGTTATATTGACAGAGTGGGGTCAGTCTGCTCTTCCCTGGGTGTGTTACACTGACAGAGTTGGGTCAGTCTGCTCTTCCTTGGGTGTGTTACATTGACAGAGTGGTTTCAGTCTGTTCTTCCCTGGGTGGGTTACATTGATAGAGTGGGGTCAGTCTGGTCTTCCCTGATTGTGTTAGATTGACAGAGTGGGGTCAGTCTTCTCTTCCCTGGGTGTGTTACACTGACAGAGTCGGGTCAGTCTGCTCTTCCTTGGGTGTGTTACATTGACAGAGTGGTTTCAGTCTGTTCTTCCCTGGGTGGGTTACATTGATAGAGTGGGGTCAGTCTGGTCTTCCCTGGTTGTGTTACATTGACACAGTGGGGTCAGTCTGCTCTTCCCTGGGTGTGTTACACTGACAGCGAGGGGTCAGTCTGCTCTTCGCTGTTGGTAATTCATTGACAGAGTAGAGTCAGTCTGATCTTCCCTGGGTGTGTTACATTGACAGAGTGTGGTCTGTCTATTCTTCCCTGGGTGTGTTACATTGTCAGACTGGGGTCAGTCTGCCCTTCCCTGGGTGTGTTACATTGACAGAATGAGGTCAGTCTGCTCTTCCCTGGGTGTGTTAGATTGACAGAGTGGGATCAGTCTGCTCTTCCCTGGGTGTGTTACATTGACAGAGTGGGGTCAGTCTGCTTTTCCCTGGGTGTGTTAGATTGACAGAGTGGGGTCAGTCTGCTTTTCCCTGGGTGTGTTACATTGACAGAGTGGGGTCAGTCTGCTCTTCCCTGGGTTTGTAAGATTGACAGAGTGGGGTCAGTCTGCTCTTCACTGGGTGTGTTACATTGACAGATTGGTTCAGTCTGCTCTTCCCTGGGTGCGTTACATTGACAGAGTGAGGTCAGTCTGCTCTTCCCTGGTTGTGTTACATTGACAGAGTGAGGTCAGTGTGCTCTTCCCTGGGTGTGTTAGATTGACAGAGTGGGGTGAGTTTGCTTTTCCCTGGGTGTGTTACATTGACAGAGTGGTGTCAGTCTGCTCTTCCCTGGGTGTGTTACATTGACAGAGTGAGGTCAGTCTGCTCTTCCCTGGGTGTTACATTGACAGAGTGGGGTCAGGCTGCTCTTCCCAGGGTGTGTTACATTGACAGAGTGGTTTCAGTCTGTTCTTCCCTGGGTGTGTTACATTGACAGAGTGGGGTCAGTCTGCTCTTCGCTGGTTGTGATTCATTGACTGAGTGGGGTCAGTGTGTTCTTCCCTGGGTGTGTTACATTGACAGAGTGAGGTCAGTCTGATCTTCCCTGGGTGGGTTACATTGACAGAGTGGGGTCAGTCTGGTCTTCCCTGGGTGTGTTACATTGACAGTGTGGGGTCAGTCTGTTTTTTTTTACCTGGGTGGGTTACATTGACAGAGTGCGGTCAGTCTGGTCTTCCCTGGGTGGGTTACAATGACAGAGTGGGGTCAGTCTGCTCTTCGCTGGTTGTGATTCATTGACTGAGTGGGGTCAGTGTGTTCTTCCCTGCGTGTGTTACATTGACAGAGTGAGGTCAGTCTGATCTTCCCTGGGTGGGTTACATTGACAGAGTGGGGTCAGTCTGGTCTTCCCTGGGTGGGTTACAATGACAGTGTGGAGTCAGTCTGCTCTTCCATGGGTGTGTTACATTGACAGAATGGGGTCAATCTGCTCTTCCCTGGGTGTGTTACATTGACAGAGTGGGGTCAGTCTGGTCTTCCCTGGGTCTGATACATTGACAGAGTGGGGTCAGTCTGCTCTTCCCTGGGTCTGTTACATTGACAGTGTGAGGTCAGTCTGCTCTTCCTTGGGTCTGTTACATTGACAGTGTGAGGTCAGTCTGCTCTTCCCTGTGTATGTTACATTGATAGAGTGGGGTCAATCTGATCTTCTCTGGGTGTGTTATATTGACAGAGTGGGTTCAGTCTGTTCTTCCCTGAGTGTGTTACATTGACAGAGTGAGGTCAGTCTGCTATTCACTGGGTGTGTTACATTGACAGAGTGGGGTCAGTCTGCTCTTACCTGGGTGTGTTACACTGACAGAGTCGGGTCAGTCTGCTCTTCACTGGGTGTGGTACATTGACCGAATCGGGTCAGTCTGCTGTTCCCTGGGTGTGGTACATTGACAGAGGGTGAGGTCAGTCTGCTCTTCCCTGGGTGTGTTACATTGACAGAGTGGGGTCAGTCTGGTCTTCCCTGATTGTGTTACATTGACAGAGTGGGGTCAGTCTGCTCTTCCCTGGGTGTGTTACATTGACAGAGTGGGGTCAGTCTGCTCTTCCCTGGGTGTGTTACACTGACAGCGAGGGGTCAGTCTGCTCTTCGCTGGTGGTAATTCATTGACTGAGTGGGGTCAGTCTGATCATCCCTGGGTGTGTTACATTGACAGAGTGTGGTCTGTCTGTTCTTCCCTGGGTGGGTTACGTTGACAGAGTGGGGTCAGTCTGGTCTTCCCTGGGTGGGTTGCAATGACAGAGTGGGTCAGTCGGCTCTTCCCTGGGTGTGTTACATTGACAGAGTGGGGTCAGTCTGCTCTTCCCTGGGTGTGTTACATTGAAAGAGTGGGGCCAGTCTGCTCTTCCCTGGGTGTGTTACATTGACAGAGTGGGGTCAGTCTGCTCTTCCCTGGGTGTGTTACATTGACAGAGTGGGGTCAGTCTGCTCTTCCCTGGGTGTGTTACATTGACAGAGTGGTTTCAGTCTGCTCTTCCCTGGGTGTTTTACATTGACAGAGTGAGGTCAGTCTGCTCTTCCCTGGGTGTGTTACATTGACAGAGTGATGTCAGTCTTCTCTTACCTGGGTGTGTAACATTGACAGATTGCGGTTAGTCTGCTGTTCCCTGGGTATGTTACATTGACACAGTGGGGTCAATCTGAACGAACACTGGGTGTGTCACATTGACAGAAAGGGGTCAGTCCGCTCTTCCCTGGGTGTTACATTGACAGAGTGGGGTCAGTCTGCTCTTCCCTGGGTGTGTTACATTCACAGAGTGGGGCCAGTCTGCTCTTCCCTGGGTGTGTTACATTGACAGAGTGGGGTCTGTCTGCTCTTCCCTGGGTGTGTTACATTGACAGAGTGAGGTCAGTCTGCTCTTCCCTGGGTGTTTTACATTGACAGAGTGGGGTCAGTCTGCTCTTCCCTGGGTGTGATACATTGACAGAGTGAGGTCAGTCTGCTATTGACTGGGTGTGTTACATTGACAGAGTGGGGTCAGTCTGCTCTTCCCTGGGTGTGTTACACTGACAGAGTCGGGTCAGTCTGCTCTTCCTTGGGTGTGTTACATTGACAGAGTGGTTTCAGTCTGTTCTTCCCTGGGTTGGTTACATTGATAGAGTGGGGTCAGTCTGGTCTTCCCTGATTGTGTTACATTGACAGAGTGGGGTCAGTCTGCTCTTCCCTGATTGTGTTACATTGACAGAGTGGGGTCAGTCTGCTCTTCCCTGGGTGTGTTACAATGACAGCGAGGGGTCAGTCTGCTCTTCGCTGGGTGTGTCACATTGTCAGAAAGGGGTCAGTCTGCTCTTCCCTGGGTGCGTTACATTGACAGAGTGGGGTCAGTCTGCTCTTCCGTGGGTGTGTTTCATTGACTGAGTGGGGTCAGTCTGATCTTCCCTGGGTGTGTTACATTGACAGAGTGTGGTCTGTCTGTTCTTCCCTGGGTGGGTTACGTTGGCAGAGTGGGGTCAGTCTGGTCTTCCCTGGGTGGGTTGCAATGACAGAGTGGGTCAGTCTGCTCTTCCCTGGGTGTGTTACATTGACAGAGTGGGGTCAGTCTGCTCTTCCCTGTGTGTGTTACATTGACAGAGTGGGTTCAGTCTGCACTTCCCTGGGTGTGTTACATTGACAGAGTGAGGTCAGTCTGCTCTTCCCTGGGTGTTACATTGACAGAGTGGGGTCAGTCTGCTCTTCCCTGGGTGTGTTACATTGACAGAGTGGGGTCAGTCTGCTCTTCCCTGGGTGTGTTACATTGACAGAGTGAGGTCAGTCTGCTCTTCCCTGGGTGTTTTACATTGACAGAGTGAGGTCAGTCTGCTCTTCCTTGGGTGTGTTACATTGACAGAGTGAGGTCAGTCTGCTCTTACCTGGGTGTGTTACATTGACAGAGTGGGGTCAGTACGTCTTCCCTGGGTGTGTTACATTGACAGAGTGGGGTCAGTCTGCTATTCACTGGGTGTGTTACATTGACAGTGTGGGGTCAGTCTGTTTTTTTTTACCTGGGTGTGTTACATTGACAGAGTGGGGTCAGTCTGCTCTTCCCTGGGTGTGTTACATTGACAGAGTGAGGTCAGTCTGCTCTTCCCTGGGTGTTTTACATTGACAGAGTGAGGTCAGTCTGCTCTTCCTTGGGTGTGTTACATTGACAGAGTGAGGTCAGTCTGCTCTTACCTGGGTGTGTTACATTGACAGAGTGGGGTCAGTCTGGTCTTCCCTGGGTGTGTTACATTGACAGAGAGGGGTCAGTCTGCTATTCACTGGGTGTGTTACATTGACAGTGTGGGGTCAGTCTGTTTTTTTTTACCTGGGTGGGTTACAATGACAGAGTGGGGTCAGTCTGCTCTTCGCTGGTTGTGATTCATTGACTGAGTGGGTTCAGTGTGTTCTTCCCTGGGTGTGTTACATTGACAGAGTGAGGTCAGTCTGATCTTCCATGGGTGTGTTACATTGACAGAATGGGGTCAGTCTGCTCTTCCCTGGGTGTGTTACATTGACAGAGTGGGGTCAGTCTGGTCTTCCCTGGGTCTGATACATTGACAGTGTGATGTCAG